>NC_090028.1:32203826-32563826 GCF_037176765.1 Anolis sagrei
GAGCACCACACCCCAGAGTCGGACACGACTGGACTTAATGTCAGGGGAAAACCTTTACCTTTACCTTTAGCCCCATAACAATTGTGAAAGTAGAGGGCCTACTACATTGTAAAAGGTAAAGTTTTCCCTTTACATTAAGTCTAGTTGTGTCCAACTCTGGGGAGTGGTGCTCATCTCCTTTTCTAAGCCAAAGAGCCAGCATTGTCCATAGACACCTGCAAGGTCATGTGGCCCTCCCCTGGTGGTGCGGTGGGTTAAACCCTTGTGCTGGGATGACTGAAGACTGACAGATCAAAGGTTTGAATCTGGGGAGAACACAGATGAGCTCCCCCTGTCAGCTCCAGCTCCCCATGCGGGGACATGAGAGAAGCCTCCACAAGGATGGTAAAACATCAAAAAACCAAACCAAAACAAAACAAAAACATCTGGGCAGTACAACTCCAAAATTCAAGGTCAAAGCCCACCAAACCCTTCCAGTATGTTCTGTTGGTCATGGGAGTTCTGTGTGCCAAGTTTGGTTAAATTCCATCATTGGTGGACTTCAGAATGCTCTTTGATTGTAGGTTAACTATTAAATCCCAGCAACTGCAACTCCCAAATGACAAAATCAACCCCCACCCCTAATCCCCACCAGTATTCAAATTTGGGTGTATTGGGTGCCAAATTTGATCTAGTGAATGAAAATACATTCACTTGCATATCAGATATTTACATTGCAATTCATAACGCTAGCAAAATTACAGTTATGAAATAGCAATGAAAATAATGTTATGGTTGGGGGCCACCACAACATGAGAAACTGCATAAGGGGTCACGGCATTAGGAAGGTTGAGGACCACTGTGTTCAGGCCAAGCAAGGAACATTGTTGCATTTCATAACATGTCTGGATCCTAAAGCTAAAAAACAAAACAGCACTGTTAAAATATGGAGCCCTTGGTGGTGCAGTGGGTTAAACCCCTGTGCTGGCAGGACTGAAGACCGACAGGTCGCAGGTTCGAATCTGGGGAGAGGCGGATGAGCTCCCTCTATCAGCTCCAGCTCCTCATGCGGAGACATGAGAGAAGCCTCTCACAAGGATGATAAAAACATCAAATCATCCAGGTGTCCCTTGGGCAACGTCCTTGCAGACGGCCAATTCTCTCACACCAGAAGCAACTTGCAGTTTCTCAAAACAACAACAACAACAACAAAAAACTATTAAAATCTACTGAAGTGCTTCCAAGCTCTATCTATCATGTGGCATCACATCACTTAACATCCTATATTATTTGATACATATCCCTAATCTGGTCCCAAAGTTTCCTGATTCAGTGAGTACTGCTTCTTAAGAGTCATCATATTTCAGGTTAGCAGGACCTAGATGGTGTCAACGGATCACAGTGGGCCACAGTTTCAATCGAGGATATGTTTTACAGCAGATTTGTCACGAGAAGACAAAACAGCAATTAGATCAGCGATTGAATTTCTTGTTTTTGTTTTCATGGTATTAGAGTCATTACCTCCTTCTTTCCCCCCTTCCAACCCAACACACACTGATGATTAACAAGCCATCTGAGCAGGAAAGATAAAAAGAACTGTCTGATCAGTCCAGAAAAGAGGCCGGATTTAACTTCTGGGTTATTATGTAAAGCTTGATCAAATCCTTTTGGTCTTAACAGACTTAACTGGTCAACAGCAAAAGGCTCTGGATTCTGGGATTATGATTGTATTTGGTAACAGGACTGGTGCATTAGTGCTTTTCTTTTGAACTGCGGAGAGAGCAAAGCAAACATCAAACGCCGTAAGCCACGAGAGTGAATTGTTGACTCAGTGTTGATGCTTGACAAGGGGCGAGGATGCAACTGGGGCGACTGTTTACTGAGCAGCTGGCGGGAAGAATCGGTTTGGCCCCCATTGCCTATTTCATCCGGTACCTGCCTTGAAATGCCTGGCCTCGAAAGTCTTTGTAAATTTGGGACAATTGGATTTTTTCCCCTTTGCAAGGATCGCGCCAGGAATGCTCAAGTTAAACAGAAGATCTTTGAAGATTAGCGTTGGCCACCAATGGATACAGCTATGCCAGATCACTTTTTTTTTTTGCGTGATTTATTACTATTGTCGTCATCTTTCTTCTCCGTTAAGTTGGAACTGGAAGTTCTTTGGGCTGAAACATCATGAATCCCGAGTCTGCTTTGGAGCTAGGAATAAATCTTGACTTGCAAATAAGTCTGTAAAAACTGGCCCGTTGTTGAGTACTTCTTTGCAGAAGGAAGAAAGCGACTATAATATTTTTTTTAATAAATTTTTATTATGCTTTTACAAAAATATAAAACAAAAAGAGAGCTTTGTTGTCAGTGAAAAAAGAAGAAATCCGGGATAGTAGAGAGAGGGGGTAAGTGGGAAAAGGGGAATGGGAGGGGGATAGCCGGGGTATGGGGAGGGTGCCCTAGATGGTGAGGTGGGGGGGGGGGAAGCAAAGAAAGCAGGGTGTGGAGAGAGGTGTATACAGTTTAAAAAGGACTTCCCAAGAGTTCATGGATCTTTTGCAATTCAGGTACATTTCTTTTCTTCTTTTTGCTTCTCCGATGTCTCTTCTACTTTAGATGCAGTTCCTCACACGTTGGACAGGTCTATCAATAATGGGATTCTTCTTTCCGTGCAGTAATCCTTGAGCCCTGACCAATTGGTTTTTTTGTTATGATTATTTAGTCTTTGGGACAAATAGTCCATTTGTACTATTTCTAGTGCTTTGATTATCCACGCGTCCAGGTCTGGGATTTCACTTAGTTTCCAATATTTTGCAAGCAGAATTCTAGCGGCAGTACAGAGTAGGAATAGTATTCTCTCTTGGCTTCTGTCGAATTTTGAATTTGATATACCCAATAAATAAATTTCAGGGGTTCTTTTAAATTTTATTTTTAGTATTTTTTGGGTGGCCGTATGTATTTCTTTCCAATATTTTTTTACTTTTTTACATTCCCACCAAACATGTATAAAGGTTCCCTTTTCTTTTCTACATTTCCAACAGCTGTTGGATATACCTTTATTGAATTTCGCTAGCTTTTCTGGCGTATAATACCAGCGATAGAACATTTTAAACCAGTTTTCCCTAAGGTCACTGGCTGCTGTATATTTTATTTTAGTGTTTCATATCTCCTCCCATTGGTACGTTGATATGCTATGACCTAAGTCTTTAGCCCATTGAATTTGGCAATTTTTGATCTGTTCCTCCTCTGTTGATATCGCCGATAGAAGCGAGACATAAAAAAGAGCTGGAGGAAAAAAACTGGCTGGCATATCAACAAATATTGAAGCAGTCAAGAGAACAACAATTCATCTTAAAATCACTCAAAGAACTCAGAATAATGAATAAAAAAATAAATTGGTTTCAATACCTCCAAATCCAACAAGGATTTAAAGAGGATGGGAAAGCCGGTTTCAATAGAGAACGAGGAGTATGGGAGGTAGTATTAGAAAAAGATAAGAAACTAATCAAAATAATATACCAACAACTCCTAAAATGGTCGACAGAAAGCGACTATAATATTTGCTACTTTCTGCCTGGATCTTATGTCTAGGACCTGTCATGGTGAAGGTTATGATGTATTTTCATGCTAGAGCCTAATAATGATATACCTTATTAATACTATGCATTTATAATTAATTGATAGTTTGTATTGCAAAGCACTAAAAACTTTGTAGTAGACCAGGGGCGTCTTGGAGTTAGAGACTAGCAAACTAACTACAAGCTTATCTCAGTAACATCTTATCTCAGTAACTGGGTAACTGAAGGAGAAGGGAGTTCAGCATGAGAGAGAGGAATGTCATTGAGCTTAAGGCCATTCTCATGTTGCTGTTGTAAATTTATGTTGCCATCGTTTACATGCTTATGTATTGTTTATTTTATGTGTGCTGCACTTTGGAATCCTTTTGTGAGCCTACCGGAGTCCCTTTGGGGAGATGGTGGCGGGGTATAAATACAATATTACAATAATTATTATATACACAACAAGATTAGTACACAGCAAACAAGAGCACTATGCTGGCTTTTGTATTTGATCACATATTGGACACCTCCCAAGTGTCTAGGACTGTGTGATATATCGGCGAATCATGCATGCAGATCCGAGTAGGGTGGCCTTTTGTAATTTTGTCAGCGCTGATTGTTTTCAAGTGCAGGCCAAGGTATTTAGACACTGCACCCAGTGTGCTGATCACCACTGAGACTACCTTTCCTGGCTTGTGCCAGAGTCTTTGCATTTCGATCTTTAAATCCTCATAGCATGTAAACTTTTCTAGTTGCTTCTTGTCAATCTGCTGTCACCTGGGACAGCAACATTGATGATCCATATTTTTCCCCCCATTATCATGGGGTCAGGAGTATTGTGCTCCAAAACTCTGTCAGACTGAATTCAGAAGTTCCAGAATAGTTTGATATGTTCACTTTCTGTAACCTTTCCAGACTTGTGATCCCACCAGTCACAGGCAGATGGTATTTGTGGCACAAGTTCCAGTGGATCATCTGAGCAATGGTATTATGCCTCTGCTTATAGTCCGTCTGTGTGATCTTGTAGCAGCTGAGTATGTGATCCATCATTTTGTCTGCTTCCTTAGAATCATATAATCAAAGTGTTGGAAGAGACCTCATGGGCGATCCAGTCCAACCCCCTGCCAAGAAGCAGGAATATTGCATTCAAAGCACCCCTGACAGATGGCCATCCAGCCTCTGTTTAAAAACTTCCAAAGAAGGAGCCTCCACCACACTCCGGGGCAGAGAGTTCCACTGCTGAACAGCTCTCACAGTCAGGAAGTTCTTCCTCATGTTCAGATGGATCTTGTTTCTTGTAGTGTGAAGCCATTGTTCCTTGTCTTAATCTCCATGGAAGCAGTAAACAAGCTTGCTCCCTCCTCCCAGTGGCTTCCTCTCACATATTTATACATGGCTATCATATCTCCTCTCATCCTTTTCTTCTTCGGGCTAAACATGCCCAGTTCCTTAAGCCACTCCTCATAGGGCTTGTTCTCCTTGCAGAAGCCCTGCCTTCTGATTTTCTAGGCAGGTCAAGTCTGTCGACATGACTACATGGGTATTATGAGTAGTGGATTGTCATCATCATTATCAACAACAATATATTATATGAACTAGTACATTGAGAGGGTGGGGGTAATGTAATGTTCAGTTTAATTGACCAATGATAGACTGTGGAATGGAAGTGGACTTTGGACTAATGGAGTGGATGTGTGCAAAATGTTTGATTGGTGAACCTATATACCGTATCCTGTCAAGTCTAATGCACCTCTGAATCTAATGTGCACCTCAATTTTCAAAACCCTGAAATAAAAAAGTATGTGCTGCCAACTGTAATGTGCAGTGACAAAAGCTGCAATCTGGACCTTGCAGTTGCCGCCAGCTTAGAATTCCTACTTTAAAAACAAACACGTTTGAACACCAAAGCTTCCAACAAAGGAAAGGGATCCATATATGCTGCAGAATGAATCCTTGGTTTAGTGCTATGGAGTCACGGGGGCTGTAGTTTTACAAGATCTTGATCCTTCTCTGACAAAAATTTCTGATGCCTTTCCAAACTACAAATCCCAGGATCACCTAGCATTGAACCCTGACCATTAAATTAGAGATGACATCCCTCAAATAGGAGCTCCAGATCCACCTGAAGCAGCTTCCCCCTTTGATTCAGCTCAGCACTAAGATGACTTTATGATGTGGATCTCATGTGCACCCTCATTTTTTCAGGGTATTTTGGCCAAAAAGGATGAGCATTATATTCAAATCAATAGGGTACTTTGTGTTCTGATACCAACCCACAATTCTGACAACAATAGCATGTAGTAACCTGTACTATAAGTTCTTATATCTTCAGGTTGGACTTTTGTTGGAGACAGCCAAGGTCTGCACCTGACATTTTCCCCAGGAAGACAGTTAGTGAAGAATTATATGAACTAGTTTTACCTGTGGAAAACAATTCTTCATATGCATGTCTGAGACTTGCTTTTGTTTCCTGTGTTCCTATTGCCTATGACTGGAAATCTACTTGATCCTTGCCCTGCCGTTTGCCTGCAGACCCCTGAACTTGGCTGATGAAGCCTTTGGAGGTTGGGCTGACGGCCAGGCGCCAGATTCACATGGCTCATTGGGAGGGATGGCAAGGTGCCCAACACAAACATAGAGGTGGCTCGATTTGGCGTGTGGGCTTCTAAACCTGAGCTACGTATTTATGCGCTCCCTTGCCAAAACAGCCAAGTGCCACCCGAGCTGGAGGCTGATAAGCTGGGAAATGGGCGGAAAGTACCATTAAAGCATGAAGCTGGGATTGCTGGGTGCCAAGTTGGAACTGTTTAGCTTGGCAGGAGGAAGAAACCTTTCCTAAGAACACAAGACTGGGAGGGCTTTGCAGACGTTTTCCTGTGGTCATACAAAGATCCAGGAAATTGCAAGAAACAGGTAAGCTGTTTCACTTGTGTGCCAGAGGAAAAAGTTACGTTGTCATGCGCTTTATGAGAGGCAACAGGGAAGGAAGGGAAACTTTTGAGGGTGAACTGAACAGCTCTCTTTTCAAAGGGGAGGGTTTAAATCCTTTGGTTGAAAACAGCTGTTTCAAAATGATGCCTCTTTGCTGAATTTTCAGACATTGGACTTAGACCCAAGTTTTCCAATATCTTCCAACAGTGGGTCAAAAACTAGGGGGAAAGGAGTACGTGTGAAAGGGAGTAATTTTATTCGATTTTTGTCCAAGGCACTCTCAGAATTTCCCTCCAGCACCACAATTCAATACCGTACTTTATTTAGTTTCTGCAGGTGCCGAGTTGTTTTCAAGCCCCAAATCCTGGGAAACTATACTTGGAACAGGTGTCTCTCTGTCATTCTCTGCATCAATATCACTGACCAAACAATTGCCATCCTCAACCTCATTTACATCATTCCCCACATCCAAAGCACTCTGATCCTGAAACACAATCACAGGCTGAACTCCAACACCTTGTTTTCTGCTTCCCTGGAGACTAGGACGCAGAACAATGGCTTCAAACTACAAGAGAGGAGATTCCATCTGAACATGAGGAAGAACTTCCTGACTGTGAGAGCCGTTCAGGAGTGGAACTCTCTGCCCCGGAGTGTGGTGGAGGGTCCTTCTTTGGAAGCTTTTAAACAGGGGTGGATGGCCATCTGTCAGGGGTGATTTGAATGCAATATTCCTGCTTCTTGGCAGAGGGTTGGACTGGATGGCCCATGAGGTCTCTTCCAACTCTTTGATTCTATGATTCTACCTGTCTTCTCATGATGTGGCCAAAGTACTTCATCTTTGCTTCTAATATTCTTCCCTCCAAGGAGCAGTCGGGCTTTATTTCCTGAAGTATGGACTGGTTGGATCTTCTCGCTGTCCAAGGCACTCTCAGAATTTTCCTCCAGCACCACAGTTCAATACCGTACTTTATTTATATCCTATCCCATCTCCGTGTGGGTATTCAGAGTAACTAAAAACAGATCTGTTACTCCAAAAGTTCATGCAAAGCTCCTTAAAGCAAGGTTTCCCCTCTCATATACCAATTGACAGAATCAGTTAATTGACTGAGAAATGTTTTAAGTCTAGTGTTCAGGGTCTAACAGAACCTCAAGAAACTTTCTGGACTTCAAGATGACCCATGATTGCAAAAACAGAGAGCAGTCTCTCATTTGGCTGTATTTATCTCACTGGGCCATCTCATAAGATTCATTATAATTGGTCCACAGCCTTGAACAAAAAGAAAGAAATGAGAAAAAAACCACTTAAGCGATTTACTCTCAACACTGATTTACTCTCTGTTTTTGGTTGCGCTGAGCTTATTTTGGTTGGCAGCTCCAGTTTTACAGATTCAACTCATTTCCTTTACACAACTCTCTCTCATATATATATATATATATATATATATATATATATATATATATAATATTTATGTTTCCACAGTAAAAAAAAGTCCTTTTAATTTTTCCTCCCCCTTTTTTTTTGGTGTGGTCCCTTTAGGGCTTTGTTTTATTTCACTTTATTAACGTCCTAAGGAACAGCCTACACGACACTATTTAAATGAAGGCTGTGCGTAGGTAATGTCATTAATAATGCAGGCTTTGATTTCCGACCAGTCTCTTGTCTAACTTAGATGTTCAAGGAGAAAACTGGGTTTCTGCCACATTGGCAATGATAAGAAGAGCTCTGAAGGCACCAGGACGATGGAATACGCATACCGAGCTTTTCATCAAAATTGCTTCCCATGGGGAAAGCTGTCACTATGACCCTCACAGAGCTAATCGTGAAGAAACAATGATGCAGAGACCCATCGCAAATGTTCTTCAGGTTGCTAAGAACCAGGCATACAAAGGATGTTTCTGTTGTCATGAGCGGGTACTTCGCATTTTACTCTATTATACAGATGAAGAATAGAAAAGCTCAGGTCCTGATTCCAGCCTTCTTGGATAGCCTTTAGGACAGTGTTTCTCAACCTTCCTAAGGCCATGACCTCTTAATACAGTTCTTCATGTTGTGGTGGCCTCCCAACCATAACATTATTTTCGTTGCTACTTCATAACTGTAATTTTGCTACTGTTATGAATCGTAATGTAAATATCTGACATTCAGGATGTATTTTCATTCATTGGACCAAATTTGGCACAAATACCCAATATGTCCAAATTTAAATACTGGTGGGGTGTGTCATTTGGGAGTTGTAGTTGCTGGGATTTATACTTCCTGACTGTGAGAGCCATTCAGCAGTGGAACTCTCTGCCCCAGAGTGTGGTGGAGGCTCCTTCTTTGAAGCTTTTAAACAGAGGCTGGATGGCCATCTGTCGGGGTGATTTGAATGCAATATTCCTGCTTCTTGGCAGGGGGTTGGACTGGATGGCCCATGAGGTCTCTTCCAACTCTTCGATTCTATGATTCTATGATTCACCTACAATCAAAGAGCATTCTGAAACCCACCAATAGTGGAATTGAGCCAAACTTGGCACACAGTACTCCCATGACAAACAGAAAATATTGGAAGGGCTTGGTGTGCATTGACCTTGAGATTTGGAGTTGTAGTGTACCTACATCCAGAGAGCACTATGGAGTCGAACAATGAGAGATCTGGACCACAATTGGCACAAATACTCAGTATGTTCAGATGTGAAGACTGGTGGAGTTTGGGGAAAATAGAACTTGACATCTGGGAGTTGTAGTTGCTGGGATTTATAGTTCACTTACAACCAAAGAGCATTCTGAAACCCACCAGTGGTAGAATTGAGCCAAACTTGGCACACAGAACTCCCATGACCAACAGAAAATATTGGAAGGGCTTGGTGTGCATTGACCTTGAGATTTGGAGTTGTAGTGTACCTACATCCAGAGAGCACTATGGAGTTGAACAATGAGAGATATGGGCCAAACTTGGCACAAATACTCAAAATATGTTCAGATGTGAACACTGGTGGAGTTTGGGGAAAATAGACCTTGCCATTTGGGAGTTGTAGTTGCTGGGATTTATAGTTCATCTACAACCAAAGAGCACTCTGAAAACTACCAATAGTAGAATTGAGCCACACTTTGCACACAGAACTCCCATGACCAACAGAAAATATTGGAGGGGTTTGGTGGGCATTGACCTTGAGTTTTGGAGATGTAGTGCTTATGGTCTTGGCACCAATTGTAAATCACCCTGAGTCATCTGCAGGCTGAAAGGGACGGTATATAAATATAGTAAATAAATTATAAAATAAAATAAAAGTGTACCTACATCCAGAGAGCACTATGGAGTCAAACAGTGATAGATCTGGACCAAACTTGGCACAAATACAGATGTGAACACTGGTGGAGTTTGGGGAAAATAGACCTTGACATTTGGGTGTTGTAGTTGCTTGGATTTATAGTTAACCTACAATCAAAGAGCATTCTGAACCCCATCAGCAATAGAATTGGACCAAACTTAAACCACTCAGCTGCTGAACTTGCTGACCGAAAGGTTGACGGTTCGAATCTGGGAGCAGGGTGAACACCTGCTGTTAGTCCAAGCTTCTGCCCACCTAGCTGTTCAAAAACATGCAAATGTGAGTAGATCAATAGGTACCGCTTTGGTGGGAAGGTAATGCTGTTCCATGCAGTGATGCTGGAGGTGTCTACGGACAATGCCAGCTCTTTGGCTTAGGAATGGAGATCAGAACCAATTCCCAGAGTCGGACGCAAATGGACTTAATGTCAAGGGGAAACCTTTACCTTTATCTTATTTTTTTTCAGCCACTTGTATTGTGAACTTTGTACTACATCAGCCCCATTGGTTGCATTTTTCATTTGACTTACAGAACTATTAAACCTTGAATATTTACAGAGAAGGTGAGAAAATCTCGACGTAAACTTAACAGCTAAGCTGCTGTGCCATCTATTCAGCAAAATAGCTTTGGTTCAATCTCAGCTGCTCAGTGGATTTACATTTATTATTTGATGTTAACTTGCATACTAGTTGTGGTTGGAAGAAAAAAAATAGGTGTTAGAAAGAGGCAAGGGGAGGGAAGACCACGTCTCCTGCAAATAAATGACATTTTCTCTTTTCCATCCGTAGGAGAACAAACTTGACTGGTGCTCAGGCTTTGAGGTCTGGATGTGATTGAGATGAAACATCTGCGAAGCGGGGGGAGAGAAATGTGAAAGGGGGAAAGGGGGGAAAGAAAAAAACTTTTCCCCCCACTAAAAATACATCTTTTTTTCCCCTCCTCAGCAAACTTAAAACATGTGATGAAATTCAACTTTTAAAATATAACCCTGAAGCTACTTGAAAACTATAAAAGTCGCCTCGGTATCTGAGGCAAGTCAGAAATTCCACTGTTCACGCTGGGCTTTTATGAAGAGCAGACTTTAAAGTGGGCTTTGTGGGCTGGGGGGAGCAAAGAGAAATGCCGTAATCTGTCTAGGTAACAAAGCCCACTTGTTCTGCCTGCCGAGGTAAAACTTTGGGTTTCTGTAGCTCCTCCAACCACAGTCAAGTCGAAACACACAATAGGCCGCTAGCTGTTGTGTATTTTCTATTTGGGATAGAAAGCTGGCCAAAGGATTGCTGTAGTATATCTATTGCCCGTGGTGCAATGGGTTAAACCAGTGTTTCTCAACCTGGGGGTCGGGACCCCTGGCTGGGTCACAAGAGGGTGTCCGAGGGGTCGCCAAAGACCATAAGAAAAAACAGTATTTTTTCTTGGTCATCTGGGTTACGTGTGGAAAGGTAGATCCAATTCTATTGTTGGTGGGGTTCAGAATGCTCTTTGATTGTAGGTGAACTACAAATCCCAGCAACTACCACTCCCAAATGCTAAGGTCTATTTCCCCCAAACTCCACTAGAGTTCACATTTGGGCATATTGAGTATTTGTGCCAAATTTGGTCCTGATCCATCATTGTTTGAGTCCACAGATGTCGGTGAACTACAACTCCCATACACAAGATCCATGCCCACCAAACCCTGCTAGTGTTTTATGTTGGTCATGGGAGTCCAGTGTGCCAAGATTGGTTCAGTTCCATCACTGGTGGAGATCAGAATGCTCTTTGATTGTAGATGAACTATAAATCCCAGCAAGTACAACTCTCAAATGATAAAACTAGTCCCTTCCCCAACCCCACGAGTATCCAAATTTGGGCATATTGGGCATTTGTGCCAAATTTGGTCCAGTGAATGAAAATACATCCTGCATATTTACATTACGATTCATAACGCTAGCAAAATTACATTTATGAAGTAACAATGAAAATAATTTTATGGTTGGGGGTCACCACAACATGAGGAACTGTATTAAGGGGTCGCAGCATTAGGAAGGTTGAGAACCACTGGGTTAAACCTTTGTGCTGGCAGAACTGCTAACCAATAGGTCAGTGGTTCGAATTCCAAGAAAGGAGATTCCATCTGAACATAAGGAAGAACTTCCTGACTGTGAGAGCCATTCAGCAGTGGAACTCTCTGTCCCAGAATGTTTATTTATTTATTTATTATTTATTTTGAGGTTTTATATACCGACCCTCTCACCTTCAAAGAGGGATTCGGACCGGTTCACAACATGTGTTAACATACAAAAAATATACAATAACAACACAATGCCACTTCATTACACGATTAAAACATTATCATCCCAGTTAAAAGAGCCAAATCGTCCAACACCATCACAATCCCATTCATCCTCCTCCTTTCATGTGGGCAAAGAATTAAATCAGTTGTCAAATGCCGCGTTCCACAACCAGGTCTTTGTTAGTTTCCTGAACGTCATGAGGGAGGGGGCAGTTCTGATCTCTAATGGCAGGGAGTTCCAAAGTTGAGGGGCCACCATCGAGAAGGCCCTGTTCCTCGTCCCCACCAGCCGTGCTTGTGCAGGCAGTGGGACCGAGAGCAGGGCCCCTCCAGACGATCTTAGTGGTCTTGATGGTTCGTAGGGGAGAATACGTTCGCAGAGGTAAACAGGGCCGGAGTCGTTTAGGGCTTTATAGGTTAACACCAGCACTTTGAATTGTGCTCGGAAGCTAATCGGCAGCCAGTGGAGTTCGAGTAACAGCGGAGTGGTGTGCTCCCTGTACCCCGCACCCGTTAGTAATCTGGCTGACACGCGTTGTACTTGCTGCAGCTTCCGGGCAGTCTTCAGAGGCAACCCCACGTAGAGAGCGTTGCAGTAATCTAAGCGGGATATAACCAAAGCGTGTACTACCGTGGCCAAGTCAGCCCTCCCAAGGTACGGATGTGGTGATGGCTCCTTCTTTGGAAGCTTTTAAACAGAGGCTGGATGGCCATCTGTCAGGGGTGTTTTGAATGCAATTTTCCTGCTTCTTGGCAAAATGGGGTTGGACTGGATGGCCCAGGAGATCTCTTCCAACTCTATGCCTCTATGATTCTATGAATCCGGAAGAGCCGGTTGAGCTCCCTCTGTCAGCTCCAGCTCCCCATGAGAAGACTCCCGCAAGGATGGTAAAACATCAAAACATCCAGGTGTCCCCAGGGCAATGTCCTTGCAGATGGCCATTCTCTCGCACCAGAAGCAACTTGCAGTTTCTCAAGTTGCTCCTGACATGAAAAAAAGTATATCTATAGTTGAATATATATATATATATATATATATATATATATATATATATATATATATATATGCATGCTTAGGCCAGGGGTCCTCAAACTTTTTAAACAGAGGGCCGGACACAGTCCCTCAAACTGTTGGATGGCCAAATTATAATTTGAAAAAAAAAAAACCATGAATGAATTCCTATGCACACTGCACATATCTTATTTGTAGTGCAAAAACACTTAAAAACAATACTATAATTAAAATGAAGAACAATTTTAACAAATATAAACTTATTAGTATTTCAATGGGAAGTGTGGGCTTGCTTTTGTCTAATGAGATAAGATTGTTGTAGTAGTTGTTGTAGTTGTTGTTATGTACTTTCAAGTCATTTCAGACTTTGGTTGACCCTGAGCAAGGGCCGGGCAAATGACCTTGGAGGGCCGTATCCGGCCCCCGGGCCTTAGTTTGAGGACCCCTGGCTTAGGCAATGGGGTTGTTGTGCCTGAAAATATTCTTCCATTACTCAGTCAATCTTACTTAAGTAAAGCTAAAGGTTTCCCCTGACATTAAGTATAGTCATGTCCAACTCTGGGGGTTGGTGCTCATCTCCATTTCTGCTGGAGCTAGGTGTGAATGTTTCAACTGACCACCTTGATTAGCATTTGATGGCCTGGCAGTGCCTGGGGCAATCTTTTGTTGAAAGGTGATTAGATGTCCTTGTTTGTTTCCTCTCTGTTGTTTTGCTGTTGTAATTTCACACCTAGCTCCAGCAGACAAGAGTTCTTTGTCCCACCCTGGTCATTCCATAGATATATAAACCCACATTCCTAGTTCCAACAGACCTCACTACCTCTGAGGATGCTTGCCATAGATGCAGGCGAAACGTCAGGAGAGAATTCCTCTAGAACATGGTCATATAGCCCGTAAAAACCTACAAGAACCCAGTGATTCCAGCCATGAAAGCCTTCGACAATACACTTAAAACGGTATCCTTTATATAAAGAGGCAAAATCAGGATTTGCTTTTTTTTTCTTTTTTGGAGAGAGAATATTTCCGAGCTGAGAATGGTTGAATCTGTGGATTCATGGATATAGAGGGCGGTGCCATGTCATTATTGACATGTTTTTGGAAACATCTATGAGAAATCCTTCAGTGAAAACCTTTACTAAGCTTCCTCTAAAAGACCATTTGTCCCTTATTGAATTTTCCTACCGGCGCAGAACAGAGATGCATTACAGGGTGCATTCTAAGTCCGTGGTTAAATACTCTGCCCCCACTGGACAAAAGAAGGAGCCAGTGTAGTGAAGATGGCTGTGCTTACCAAGCTCGCCCTGTCATTGAACACCGAGAAAACCAAAGTGCTCTTCCAGAAGTCACTAGTCAATCCCTCTCCAATGCCAGAAATACAGCTTAATGGTGTAACATTAGAAATTGTTGATCATTTCCGTTCCCTTGGCAGCCACCTCTCCACAAAAGTCAACATTGACACTGAAATACAACACCATCTGAACTCTGCGAGTGCAGCATTTTTCCGAATGAAGGAGAGAGTGTTTGAGGACCGGGACATCCGTAGGGATACCAAGGTGCTTGTTTATAAAGCTATTGTTCGCCTGTGAGACATGGACTATCTACAGACATCACATGCAACTCCTAGAACGATTCCATCAGTGTTGCCTCCAAAAAATCTTGAAATCTCTTGGGAAGACAAGTGGACAAATGTCAGCATGCTGGAAGAAGCGAGGACCACCAGCATTGAAGCGATGCTCCTCCTCCATCAACTCTGCTGGACCGGCCACATTGTCCGGATGCCCGACCACCGTCTCCCAAAGCAGTTGCTCTACTCCGAACTCAAGAACAGAAAACGGAATGTTGGTGGGCAGGAAAAGAGATTTAAAGATGGGCTCAAATCAAAGAGCATTCTGAACCCCATCAGCAATAGAATTGGACCAAACTGAAACCACTGAGCTGCTGAACTTGCTGACTGAAAGGTTGATGGTCCGAATCTGGGGAGCAGGGTGAACAATTGCTGTTAGTCCCAGCTTCTGCCAACCTAGCTGTTCAAAAACATGCAGATGTGAGTAGATCAATAGTACATCAATAGGTACCACTTTGGTGGGAAGGTAATGCTGTTCCATGCAGAGATGCTGGCCACATGATCTTGGAGGTGTCTACGGACAATGCCAGCTCTTTGGCTTAGGAATGGAGATGAGAACCAACTCCCAGAGTCGAACACAACTGGACTTAATGTCAAGGGGAAACCTTTACTTTTACCTTATTTTTTCAGCCACTCAAAGCCAACCTTAAAACTCTTGCATAGACACAGAGAACTGGAAAGCCCTGGCCCTTGAGCACTCCAGCTGGAGATCAGCTGTGACCAGCAGTGCTGTAGAATTTGAAGAGACACGAACAGAGGGCAAAAGAGAGAGGAAGGTGCGTCAAGCCAACCCCGAACAGGACCGCCTTCCACCTGGAAACCAATGCCCTCACTGCGGGAGAAGATACAGATCAAGAATAGGGCTCCACAGTCACCTACGGACCCACCGCCAGGACACCAATCTTGGAGGACAATCCTACTCGGACAGTGAGGGATCACCTAAGTAAGTAAAGTAAGCTTACCAAGCTTTGGTTCCAACCAAAGCTTGATAATGGTACTTTCCCAGGAGATTCAGGAGATTGTTACACCCCAAAGCAGCATTTCCAAGCTCTTAAATCCAGCTGTTGTTCCGTATTCCAGGGGATTTTAGTCAATAGCCTTGGTTGAAGACATCTGTCAATAACAGGTGCTGACGTACCAGCTCCTAGTTCCTTCCTGCATCTATGGTAAGCTATAGATATCCAAGCTTAATTCATGCATAGAAGGTTAAGCTCTTCCATAAATCAAAGTTCTGGACTCAAATGTCATAATCCTTAACTGTATTGGTGCCCATATGCAAAGCACACACATACCAAATCTTGGGAGTGACATGACGTTGCATTCTAGATGTTTAGGTCACAGTAAGTTGGAGCCTTCTATGAAAAAAAAATCCCCTGTTAATAAAGCATGCACAGCAATTTGATATACAGCAATATAGTGTTTCATCACAGTTCATTCGAGCCCAAACATGCTAATTTGGGAGAGAAGGAGGGTGGAATGGGGAGGGATAGAGAAGGAAAATGATCTCTTTTGATCTGTGCTGAGATGGGAAAGAGCTGTTCTGTTGAGGCTTTTGGCTAACACAACAAACAGTGTTTAAAATTTAACTTTGCTTAATTAATTAGTAATTCTGTTTAATGCTGTCTGATCTTCATCCAAAAGGTATTCCGAAGCTTGAAAAAGTGAACATCAAAGTAGGTTGGGTGAAGATGGTCAAGTAAGGCATTTAATCTGGCAGTTGCTGTTGATGAAACATAACCAGCCAGGGCACTAATTGGAAAGAGAAAGGATTGCCTGTTATAAATGCATCAAACAATTTAGTACGAGGAATTGAAGTTTGGTGCCTGAGCTTGTACTGAAGTGATATAATTGCTAACTAATAGCAATTTAGAACTGCCATATGTTTTGGCAACTTCGTCGGGTTCTCTTTTTTTTTGTAAAGGACAAAAGTATATACGTAATGAAGAGACTTCTGGGTGCAACAAATAGGATACTGTTATTCAAGATCTGTTGGTTCAACAAATAACAAATGCTCATTGCCATCCAGTGACTTTCAAATATCTTCCTACTTACATAATGTGTAAAAATGATTTGCATTTTCTGCATGATGTTATCAATGGTAATAAGAGGACATATTGGCTGGAATCCATGGATACTAGGCCTGGGTAACAACGGAAAAATTTGTTTCTAAAATCGATTTGTAATTGGGGGGTTTTTTTGTTTCGATATTTAAAATAATTACAAAATTTTCCCTTAAAAAAGTTCGGTATTTACGAAATTTCGTAAATATTTACGAATCGATTCGTTAAGATGGCGCCCGCGTTGGCGCATGCGCAAAGCATTTACGAAATTTCGTTATTTGTATACATCGTTAATAATGAAACGATTCATTAAGATGGCGCACCGCGTTAGCGCATGCGCAAAAGGCATTTACGAAATTTCGTTATTCGTGCTAATTGCACTGTATTATATTATATAGCACTTTGTGTTGGCAAAAGGAGCGCACTGGTTGGAACTACACAAATAATGAGCGAGCACTGTAAAATATAGCACTTTGTGTTGGCAAAAGGAACGCACTGGTTGGAACTACACAAATAATGAGCGAGCACTGTATTATAGCACTTTCTGTTGGCAAAAGGAGCGCACTGGTTGGAACTACACAAATGACAAACACACACACAGGCACACAAGATTCTTTCCTTTTTTTAGAATATTTTTTGATTTTTTTTAAGAATAAAAGAAAGGTATTTTTCAAAAATATTTAAAAATGGAAAATTAACAAATTAACAAAAACCGCCCTCGCTCTCCCAACAACAGAATTAAGGAATTAAGGAATCAATGCAAGGAAATCCAGCTTAGCCAACCAAGCCAAGCCAATGCAAGCCAATGCAAGCCAATGCAAGCCGCCCTCCCGGACCTCCCTTCTCCCTCGCCTCCGCAACAATGAGCAAAGCGGCCACGCGGAGCCGCTTTTAAAGGGCTTCCCGGCCAATCAAAATCAGCCACGGTGCACTGCTTGGGTGCTTGGGAGCGCCGGATTGGCTCCCAGGCACCAGCATCCTCCATCCCATTTCCGAAACGGGCGGAAGCTCGTAAAAAGGATGGAGGATGCCGTTTCGTTATTGAAAAACCCTTCCGGGTTTGAAAAAATGTTTTGTATTCATTTCGTAATTGTTAAATATAACGAATATTTAACGAATTACAAAATTAACGAACGAAACCGCCCAGGCCTAATGGATACATTTGACATTGTTGTCCACTCTGCAAATTCAATTTGTAAGTGTGCATGCAATGCCAATGAATGTCTACATCAGCATTTCTCAACCTGAAGGTCGTGAGGGAGTGTCAGAGGAGTCACCAAAAATCATCAGAAAATATAGTATTTTTTATTGCTCATGGGGGTTCTGTGTGCCAAGTTTGGTTCAATTCCACCATTGGTGGGTTTCACAATGCTCTTTGATTGTAGGTGAACCATACATCCAAGCAACTAGAACTCCCAAATGTCAAGCTCTATTTTTCAAGGAGAAAAAAGTAGGTATATAGTATATGTAATGGACTATCCACTTCTGTAGAACTTCTCTTAAAGATATTGAATTTGGTAACACGTCACTCAAGTATTACCATACCATTAATTCTCTATTCATTTTAAATAACAATATTGACAGAAAAGGAATTTGAAACACCAAAACAAGTGTTCCAGAAGCTTTAAATCAAGTTACTAACACTCTCTTAGCATCAGGCTCTAAATCAAGTTACTACCACACTCTTAACATCAAGATATACATTCTAGTAATGCTTTAAATCAATATTATTATACAAAAGTGGCAGTAGTACAAATTCTTCATATGAGTAATATCAATGTCGAGTTGCTCTTGAATGAGTTCTTTCCCGCCTTGTAACAGAGTAGTTGTCACAGTCTTTTATCAATATTTATCAAGCTCTATTTTTCCCCAAATTCCACCAGTGTTCACATTTGGGCATATTGAGTATCCATGCCAAGTTTGGTCCAGACCCATCGTTGTTTGAGTCCACAGTGCTCTCTGGATGTAGGTGAACTACAACTCCAAAGCTCAAAGTCAATGCCAACCAAACCCTTCCAGTATTTTCTATTGGTCATGGGAGTGCTGTATGCCAAGTTTGGTTCTATTCCACCATTGGTGGGGTTCAGAACGCTCTTTAGTTGTAGGTGAACTATAAATCCTAGCAACTACAACTCCCAAATGACAAAATCAACCCCCGCACCAAACCTCACCAGTATTCAAATTTGGGCATATCAGGTATTTTTGCCAAATTTGGTCAAGTGAATGAAAATTCATCCTGCATATCAGATATTTAAATTACAATTCACAACAGAAACAAAATGACAATTATGAAGTAGCAATAAAAATAATGTTATGGTTGGGGGCCACCACAACATGAGTAACTGTATTAAGAGTTGTGACATTAGGAAGTTTGAGAACCACTGGTCTACATGCACATTCTTATCCAGTGCATATCCATTTGGGATTGACTGTAGTGTGCCTTCTGTTATCCATTACATTCTGCATATGGTTGCTCATTTAGTTGCATCATTGTTTATACAATGGATCTTAGCCATCATGACAATTCAGTAAACTAAGATGTTTTTTAGTTGAGCCAAGATTGCTCAGAAGACATATTTCGCGAGTAAATTTCTGGATTTTGTTGTTGTTATTGTTGTTCTTTCTAACTGTCCTAATCACAAGGGCCAGTTCAAGAGCCTTGTCCAAAGAAAACAAACTCTCAGAAGATAAGAGACACAGGAGCTGGGCCAATATCTAAACAGTCCGAGGTCAAGGAAACCAAATCAACAAGTCCATTTGGAGTTGATCAGGAAGAATAGCTCTAGTGTGCCGTCGCACCTGGGGGCTATAACTCTTAGTGAAAGAGGCATGGACGTGACATCTTTCCCCCAGGGGATTGCTTCTTGCCCTCCTTTAGGAAAACTGGAACTCCCAAAGACCAAAACACTGTAGATAACTCAAAATAAGTTTAATTGTTCACAAAGAGTTATCCCTTTAAGGCAATAAGTTGGAAGTTTCAAAGGGGTAAAGGAAAATATACATTACAGTCTCTGGTTGTCTTGGGTCCAAGGAGTTTTGCAACTGAGAAGCTTTTCCAGGTCCCTCTTTCTCAATGGCTGTGAATATCGGAATAATCACAACCCCAATTCCAATGGGCTATACTTTGAAGGCACAAAGCCTTCCTCTGGTGCCAAAGAACTAGTTTGAAGGCGCTTGAGACTTCTCAGTGTCGTCCAGGTTGATCTGAACATGAAGCATAAGTCTCAAGAGTAAGAACCTCAGAATTGGTGCTGAGAGGTAACTTAATCAAGGGCTTCAGAGCCAAGTCTCTCTCTCACGTCCATCTGATAGAAAGTTTGATGGTGGAATGGAAAAGGAAACACTGTCCTGCTCTCTAGGAAAAGGTGGGGTCAAACAGTTGAGCAGTAGGAGCAATTCAACTGGTGCAAACAACATTGATTGACAGCTATAAAAACCAATCAATCCAACTATACATTTACAGGGTAAAAAGGCAAAATCAGGCATGATACAACAGTTCAAATCCTGCAACTTACAGTTCTACATATAGGTGGCGCCAATGACGCTGTCACATCTAGAGTAGTAGTCTTCTACAACTTCTACTACCACTACTACTAATATTACCACTACTAATTATTACTACTAATTATTTCTTCTTCATCATTATTATTATTACCCGTCACTTCCTATAGTTTACTCAATCTGAGGTCAAATCCACAAAGGCAGGAGTACCTTTGGGAGTCAGATCAAAATGGATCTGTTGTCCATAGCAGGGAAGCCTTGTATAACTGCTTGATTTGTAGTTCAACTTCTCGGGTGCTCCTTGATGAAGCAGCATTTGTCATAAAGATGACCCAACATTCTCAGCCACTCTCTTTGCTGGCATCTTTCTATCAATGTAGATGCTTCATCTTGAACTTCCTGGGAACTTCTACCCTCAGTTTCAGCCACTGAAACCTCCAAAGACACCAAGGTAGGAAACTATTGGGAGTTGTTTGTTTCAGGCTCAGTTGCTGGCACTTCCATCTTCTCACCCTCCTTACTGTCTGATAGCTTACAAAGTCCATCCTCTGACTGATTTATTTGCTATCTGGGGAATGCTTACTTCTGTGCCAGAAGCGAAACGAAAAGGTTTGAGCATTCTGAACTCCACCAACAATGGAACTGAACTGAACTGAACTTGGCAGACAGAACTCCCATGACAAACAGAAAATACTGGAAGGGTTTGGTGGGCATTGACCTTGAGTTTTGGAGTTGTAGTTCACCTACATCCAGAGAGCACTGTGGACTCAAACAATGATAGATCTG
Source organism: Anolis sagrei (assembly GCF_037176765.1). Taxonomy (NCBI): domain Eukaryota; kingdom Metazoa; phylum Chordata; class Lepidosauria; order Squamata; family Anolidae; genus Anolis; species Anolis sagrei. Next base: position 32,224,855 of record NC_090028.1, read on the forward strand.
GACCAGGCTTGGCATGGATACTCAATATGCCCAAATGTGAACACTGGTGGAGTTTTGGGAAAATAGACCTTGACATTTGGGAGTTGTAGTTGCTGGGATTTATAGTTCACCTACAACGAAAGAGCATTCTGAATCCCACCAACAAGAGAATTGGGCCAAACTTCCCACACAGAACCCCCATGACCAACTGAAAATACTGTGTTTTCTGGTGGTCTTTGGCGACCCTTCTGACACTCCCTCGTGATACCCCCAGGGGTCCCGACCCCCAGGTTGAGAAACACTTCTCTATGTTTTCCAGTTCACCATGGGCACTTCTAGACAGCACTAAAATCTGTGCCAAAGTGGGTTTAAAAAAATCTGCTTTGGCATGGATTTCAGTCTCCATGCAGGCCAAAATACCTGGGCTTTCCAGAGAAGGGGTGACTACATGCCACCCTGATTAAAATTAGGCATACAGCAACTTAGTGTTCTCTCACTTTCTATGTAAATCTCATATATATGCACCCACATGCACACACTTAGCCTTGTCATTTACTGACCCTTTCCTCTAAAGAGTCTGTTGCATTGTTATGGCAAAGCTAGGTTTAGGAATACTTATTTGTTTGAATAGTACAAAATTCAGACAAAGGGAGAGCATCTATGATCAGTACCTCATCCAAGGCAAGCTTAATGTTCCTATATACTTGAACGACTCATTTGATTTGTAAAGGAAGGGGATTTTTCCCTCTGTTTCGCTCCTGTGGTTTCCACCTCCTTTCCCCAGTTGGCGTGGGAGGGAGACTTTGGGGTAGCACAAGATAAGCATCTTGGGGGAATACATTTCAATCAGAGCAGCCGTTCGCTTAGCAGGGGGTGATGGTACTTTTCCATTCATGTCTTAGAATTAAAACTTGAAAGTGAAATTTGAATTTGAAGATAATTGCCTGGTTACAGGACTTTTTAATTTGGACTTGCAAAACTAGTTGTTTCTTCTGATCAGGGCTGAGCGGGTCACATGGGAGCTGTCAGCCATATTTGTCCAGCGGGTCCAGAGATTGAAGAAGGAGCTGTATACATACCTAAAGCTGACATTGGCCAAAGCTCTGAAAACATATTTAGCATAGTATAAATATATGCCAGGATGCCATATTCTACAGTTGTACTATTCATTGACCTTATGCCTATCCATTGAACGGTGGCTATTTAGTCTGGACCTTTCAGTGTGCAAGAGAGGGCACTATTTATTTATTTACTTTATTTGTATACCGCTCTTCTCAGCCAATTAGGTGACTCAGAGGGTTAACAACAAGTAGCAGCAAAAAATTCAATGCAAACATTGTACAGCCATTTAAAAGACAATTAACACAATAATACAATAAGCAATTAACATCAATAACTATCAGTAAACATCAATAACAACTCACTGGCGTCTCATAACTAAAATCATAATCCAAGCTCGTCATCCGTTGTACCGATTTCTTATAATTCATTGTAATTCATTGCACTGCCTGTTCAAACGCCTGTTCGAATAACCAGGTTTTTACTTTCTTCCGAAATGCCATTAATGAGGGAACTAATCTAATGTCTGTGGGTAGGGCGTTCCACAGCCGAGGGGCCACTACCGAGAAGACCCTGTCCCTCGTCCCCGCCAACCATGCCTGAGTTGCAGGCGGGATCGAGAGCAGAAGATCTTAAAGCCCTTGTGGGTTCATAGCCGGAGATGCGTTCGGATAGGTACCTTTATGTTTCTGAAATGGTTTGAAGGCACATAGCAACAAAGCGTCCCAATAGAATTCCAGCTAGATTCAGCTCCCCACATTCATTGAAGTTAACAGCAAGTGAAAAACTGCACATAAAAAATTGTGGGTTCTTTGAACCCGAGAGAACACATCTCCAGGAATGTCTAGGTTTTCCAGCACAACAGTATTCCCAAATTCTGCTGGAAGCTGACTATAGTATCACATTGGAGAACCTAGAACAGTGGTTCTCAACCTTTCTAATGCTGTGACCCCTTAATACAGTTCCTCATGCTGTGCTGACCCCCAACCATAAAATTATATTAGTTGCAACTTGTAATTTTGCTACTGTTATGTATCGTAATGTAAATATCTGATATGCAGGATGTATTTTCATTCACTGGACCAAATTTGGCACAAATACCCAATACTTCCAAATTTGAATACTGGTGGAGTTGGGGGGAGGATTGATTTTGTCATTTGGGAGTTGTAGTTGCTGGGATTTATAGTTCACCTACAATCAAGGAGCATTCTGAACTCCACCGATGATGGAACTGAACCAAACTTGGCACACAGAACTCCCATGACCAACAGAAAATACTGGGTTTGGTGGGCATTGCCCTAGAGTTTTGGATTTGTAGTTCACCAATATCCAGAGACCATAGAGAGAGTAAGAAATACTGGGATATCTGCCTGTGGTGGAGGAAACATGTACAATCTAACATTAAATTGTCCCTCAATGAAAGCATTCCTTGGGTGGTGGGCAGTATGGTGGTTGGGGAGGACATTGGCAGGGGTTGGGCTACATGTTCATGGCACTCACTATAATCTGAAATGTCCTTGGAGGTGGGGCATTTGGTTTTATTTTTCCTTGCTTGCCTCCTTCCTTCCCTCCCTGGGCCCGTGCCCCACCCCTCTCCCCAGCCTGAATTTCCCTACTGTCCAGCAGATGGCGCTGTTTATGATGCCAAGCATGTTTTTACCTGTCACAGGTGTGACTTTTATATAAAATTAGGTATGTGAATACATAAAAACATTTGCCTGTTTGAATGCTATGTTGTGCCCAAATTTCAAAGCAATCGGTGAAGTATTTTGGGAGATTTGTGGTCATTCACAAATGGACATTTACATTTTTATTTATATCGATCTAGATATAAAAAAGGTTCTGCCTGAAAAAGTAACAGACAGTAATGGAAAAGCAGTATGTGATACAGATAATTTGAATCATTTGCTGTTTTCATCTTTGCAATGGATGGGAGTAACACCTTCAGTGCTGTGAGAAGTATCAATAAATTTTGTTTGAAAAGTAATTTTCAGACACTAGTCATTTGTCTAAATCTGCCATCTGGATTGCATAATGAGAAGCCAAAAATAGTCCTCAAAGCATGTAAGAATTTTTTAAAGCGTTTCAAGGTGGAAATAGTGATTATTTTACTCAGTGTAAGATTAGTAAATTGTCCATTTCATTGGGAAGAGTTGCAGTACGTCATGGAATCTATAAAAGAGGCGGGAAAACTTGCACTTTCCTTGAAAGGATGGCATTGGTTGGTTGAAAAGGTGATCAAACATTGTCAGAATGGGAATGACTCCATGCAAAAAGCTTCAAGCTCCATGAATCATAGAATCATAGAATCAAAGAGTTGGAGGAGACCTCATGGGCCATCCAGTCCAACCCCATTCTGCCAAGAAGCAGGAATATTGCATTCAAATCACCCCTGACAGATGGCCATCCAGCCTCTGTTTAAAAGCTTCCAAAGAAGGAGCCTCCACCACACTCCAGGGCAGAGAGTTCCACTGCTGAACGGCTCCCACAGTCAGGAAGTTCTTCCTCATGTTCAGACGGAATCTCCTCTCTTGTAGTTTGAAGCCATTGTTTTGTGTCCTAGTCTCCAGGGAAGCAGAAAACAAGATTGCTCCCTCCTCCCTGTGGCTTCCTCTCACATATTTATACATGGCTATCATATCTCCTCTCAGCCTTCTCTTCTTCAGGCTAAACATGCCCAGCTCCTTAAGCCGCTCCTCATAGGGCTTATTCTCCAGACCCTTGATCATTTTAGTTGCCCTCCTCTGGACACATTCCAGCTTGTCAATGTCTCTCTTGAATTGTGGTGCCCAGAATTGGGCACAATATTCCAGGTGTGGTCTAATCAAAATAGAATGAGACCCATGTAGTTCTGATCACGAAGTCAAACACTCTGGATACTTAGCCAAACTTTTGGATTGTGGTTTGGGAGTGACTCATGTTCGAACCACCTCCACACCTGCATCTTTGGAAAGTTCACACACCTTTTTTCCATTGGCCAACGTTGGGTCGGGAATTTCTTAAATATATTCAGTTCTTGTGGGTTTTTTCGGACTATATGGCCATGTTCTAGAGGCATTTCTCCTGACGTTTTGCCTGCATCTATGGCAAGCATCCTCAGATTCTTAAATAATTCCGAAACCTGGTGCCTTTATTGGTGGAAATCAATAATAGCCTGAAATCTGGCTGACAGTAATGGATTCATCACTCTTATGCATGTGCTTTTCGTTCCTCCTCATTCTTTTCTCACAAATAGCTGTTATTAATTAAATGTCCTCGGCAAAAGACATCTGTAAGTATACTGGTGCCAATTAGCTTTCTTTAATGTAGGAATAGTATTTCACAATGTTTGAAATGTAATACCCCCTCGCCCCTCACCTCCTTAGTTGTATTTCCAGTTTCAAACAGAAAAGGAACATTGTAGGGTGGTGTTCAAGGCACACATTTTTCAATTAATAGCAAAGAGAAGGAGGACACGGGGAAGAACAACTGTAATAATCCGGTGTCAAACGGGAACAAAGGGCTCTGTTGAGATTGAGCTGTATCCAAAGAAGGGGTCATTCTAATCTAGTCAGGAGTCCCCCTCCCCTTAATGGAAAAGTGCAGCCCTTAGGCCATATGGATCCTCTAAGAATGTTTTCGTGCCCTTCGACACATCCCACATCCTCACACTAACCTTTGTTTTTTTTTCTGGCTCCAAAAGGGGAGTGAATTGTTGAATCTCAAAATCTCCAGATGTGATCATTCATCTTATACATAGGCTGCAAAACTTCCTTGTACTGTTTAGTGTTCCAAAAATCTATACACTAGAGCAGTGTTTCTCAACCTGGGGGTCAGGACCCCTGGGGGTCGGGACCTCTGGGGGGGGATGTCAGAGGGGTCGCCAAAGACCCATTAGAAAGGTAGAAGGTGAACTACATCTCCCCTAAATCACTGTCAATTCATCCCAAATCCCTCCAGTAAATTCTGTTGGTCATGGGGGTTCTGTGTTGGAAGTTTGGACCAATTCTATCATTGGTGGGGTTCAAGGGACTCTTTGATTGTAGGTGAACTATAAATCTCAGCAACTACAACTCCCAAATACAAAGTTTTAATTTCCCCAAACTCCACCAGTGTTCACATTTGGGCATATTGAGTATTCGTGTGAAGTTTGGTCCAGATCTATTATTGTTTGAGTTCACAGTGCTCTCTGGATGTAGGTGAACTACAACTCCAAAACTCAAGGTCAATGCCCATCAAATCCTTCCAATATTTTCTGTTGGGCATGGGAGTTCTGTGTGCCAAGTTTGGTTCAATTCCATTCCTGGTGAAGCTCAGAATGCTCTTTGATTGTAGGTGAACTATAAATCCCACCAACTACAACTCCCAAATGACAAAATCAGTCCCCCCACCCCACTCCACCAGTATTCAAATGTGGGCGAATCGGGTATTCGTGCCAAATTTGATCCACTGAATTAAAATACATCTTACATATCAGTTATTTATATGATGATTCCTAACTGTAACAAAATTGCAGTTATGAAGTAGCAAAAATAATTTCATGGTTGGGGGTCAGCACAACATATAGAACTGTATTAAGGGGTCGCGGCATCAGAAAGGTTGAGAACCACTGCACTAGAGTCTCGCATATCCAACCTTTGCTCATCCAACATTATGTATTTTCCAACACAGTTTGCCTCCCACCCAGATCCACAGCTGTTTCAATACATTGCTATGTTTTGGTGCTAAATTCATAAATACAGTAATTACTACATAACGTTACCGTGTATTGAACTGCTGTCGATTTGTTGTAAAACACGTTTGGGTGTTTAATTTGTAAAATCATAACATAGACTGGTTATATATCTGCTTCTATGGTCTCTGGCATCACTTTTGGGGTTGACTTGGTTTTTCTCATTGCATTTCTCTGGTCAACCTCTGTAGACTGCAAATGTATGTTCCTGGATATTTGTTCACTTTCAAACAAGTAGTTTAACAGCGTGTGATAGTTCATGTAACACCAAGAGAGTTCTGCAGCACCGAAATAGTTTCTTACTGAACACCATTGCTCATCCCTGAACGAGAAAGGTATCAAGTCTGGTGTCCAAGCAAGTAGGTAGCAGGGAGCTCTCCATTGACATAGGCCCCTTCTGCACTGCCATATAAAATCCATATTATCTGCTTTGAACTGGATTATATGGCAATGTAGAAGGGGCCATTGATAAGTTATTAAACTATGACCTTGAGAAAACATCTCACAAGGCATCTCTAGATCCTCCAGCATGACTTTAAAGTCAACTTCCACAGAATAGGCATTTTTTCTTGGAATTTCTAGATCCTCCAGCATGACTCTGTTGTCACTTTCTGGTGGAAGGTGGCCATATATGATCATTGGAAGCTGATCATAGAATTGCACTGGAAGAACTGAAGATTCCAAGGAAGGTGTTCCCTCTAAGGATCTCTAGGTCTTCTACTGTGACTCTGGGGACTTTGGAGGAAGCTGACCATAGAGTCACATAGGTGGGTCTAGAGATCCCTAAATAGGACATTTTAATCAAATCTGTGCATAATCAGATCCACAGACGTGAACCCTTCAGGTATGGAGGGCCAGTTGGACTTCACTTACAGATGGACCATTGGAAAAGGTAGCTGCACAATCTAGAGCTCTCTGGAGCTCTCATTGAAGCCCTCATTTTGTGTTTTATATTAACACTAGGGTGGCTTACACGCAACATTGAAACAGCAGGTTAAACCATGTTTTAAAAATAAAAATAATGACTCCTTCAAGACTGGATTTGGCTTTGGGCTTTTGTATCTCAAATGGTAACCTTTAGCGGCACAGAGCAAATCACTTCTGAAACTGAAAGGAGAGTTTCAAAGCTAGTTTATGAAACAGCTTGGTTGTTTGTTGTTCAAAAGGGGGCAAGGTGAGTAAAAAAAAAGACCTCATCAGACATGCCCAAGGAAGCATGCTTCAAATGTTTGTTTGTGTGTATGCGTGTCCCTTCAATAGTTATTCTGTGGGAAGCAAATCATGCCTTTGCCTCAGCTACAGGATCAAGGTTTAAAACTCCAAAGTTCACCTCTCTTTTAAAAAAAGGTTGAGACCTGAAAAGAAACTCATAAATAATTTGATATAAATGATTCAATTCACATTGATCCTGAAGACCTCTTTCTTTTAATACTTCCCTGGTACGATAACAGGCCAGATACTCTTGGTGATTATTCACAAATTATAATATTGTTGAACTCTATCAGGGATCTCAATCCTATTATATTATTTACCAGTTTGTTGTTCATTCGTTCAGTCGTTTCCGACTCTTCGTGACCTGCCACACACCTTTCCCAATCTTGAACCAGTCTGTTGTTCCGTGGTCAGTACTTACTGTTGCTACTTGGTCCTTGTACAGATTCCTCAGGAGAGAGACAAGGTGGCTTGGTATGCCCATCCCACCAAGAACTTGCCACAATTTATTATGATCCACACAGTCAAAGGCTTTAGAATAGTCAATGACACAGAAATAGATTTTTTTTCCCCTGAAACTCCCTGCCTTTCTCTATTATCCAGCAGATATTGGCAATTTGGTCTCTCATTCCTTTGCCTTTTCTAAACCCAGCTTGTCCATCTGGCAACTCTCTCTCCATGTCTTGCTGGAGTCTTCCTTGCAGGATCTTGAACATTACCTTACTGGCATGAGAAATAAGGGCCACTGTACAGAAGTTTGAGCAGTCTTTAGCATTTCCCTTTTTTGGTATGGGGATATAAGTGGGTTTTTTTCCCAGTCTGATGGTCATTCCTGTGTTTTCCATATTTGCTGGCATATGGCATGCATCACCTTGACAGCATCATCTTTCAAGATTTTAGACAGTTCAGCTGGGATCCCGTCGTCTCCTGCTGCCTTGTTGTTAGCAATGCTTCTTCAGACCCATTCAACCTCACTCCTCAGGATGTCTGGTTCTAATTCACTCATCACACCGTCAAAACTATCCTCGATATTATTTACCAGTAGGGGTGTGCAATTCAGCAAAACCCCGTACTGTTTTCAGTATATGGTTTTCAGCTGCTGATTTTAGGGAACTTCCCAAATTCAGGAGGGGTTTCTGTTTACATGCCGGAAAGATTCATTCATTGGAGCCTATGGGAAAACTTAGGAACTCATTTCTCCATCATTTTTAGGCCTATCAACATAAAACCTGACTCACCTATAGACCACATCTACTACTTTAAACTGTCAAGTTTCAGAATGTTTAACCAATCCACAATTTTTTTGGAAATGTTTAAAGTTTTTGTATTGTCGAAGGCTTTCATGGCTGGAATCACTAGGTTCTTGTGGGTTTTTTCGGGCTATAGGGCCATGTTCTAGAGGCATTTCTCCTGACGTTTCGCCTGCATCTATGGCAAGCATCCTAAAGTTTTTACCATAACATTTTTTAAAAAAACCCACAAAAAGGGGGTTCTGGGAATTGAAGTTCCAAGAGTATGCCACAAGAGGGGAGGAGAATGGACAGAGTTAACCAGGCCTCTGCTCTTTGCTCTTTGATTGTAGGTGAACTATAAATCCCAGCAACTACAACTCCCAAATGACAACATCAATCCCCTGCCAACCCCACCAGTATTAAAATTGGGGCATATCACGTATTTGTGCCAAATTTGATCCCGTGAATGAAAATACATCCTGCATATCAGATATTTACATTACGATTAATAACAGTAGCAAAATTATAGTTGTGAAGTAGCAACAAAAATAATATTATGGTTGGGGGTCACCACAACATGAGGAACTGTATTAAGGGGTCGCAGCATTAGAAAGGTAGAGAACCACTGCCATAATCCATGATCACCAACTGCTGGAAAGTGGATGCCCGGAACATTTGGGGTGCCATGGGCGCCCTATATTACCATTATCTTTAGATTATGGCATTCTTTTGTTGGAAAAAGGGAGAGAGAGACCTTGGCAGATATTGCAGTGCACAATATGTTGAAATCCAAAGGAGAAATTTTTAAAGAAAATGGTCCCCTAGCAACAAGATCTCCGGTAAAACGAACAGAGAAATCTTTTCTTGTATGCAATATTAAAAAGTATGTCTGAGAGGCATTTCGGTGTTACGTTTCCCTTTTCTCTAGCCTCCCATATATGTTCGCCTCTTAACATTTCCGAGGCCTAATTTGTCAGATCACAGTTCTTACCTGTTAGAAAACTTTGCTTTAATATTTAATTTATGTCTCTGAAAGATTAAACGCCCGTGTTTAAAGTCAAGAGCATTTATCCTCTGAATGCCCATTCTTTGCCTGTAGGTAGAAACTTCGTTTAAGAAGGGTAAAATGCTGGCATTCATCTGCTTGGAAGAGAAGCTGCTCGGGAAGGAAAGGAAGGAAAAGTAGAGTGGGAACGGAAAATTAATTTGTTGTAGACCATTTAACCTGAAAGACAGAATAAGGTTCTGGTTGTATTTAGGAGCCCCTGGTGAGGCAGTGGGTTAAACCGCTGAGCTGCTGAACTTGCTGACCAAAAGGTCGGTGGTTCGAATCCAGGGAGTGGGGTGAGCTCCTGCTGTTAGCCCCAGCTTCTGCCAACCTAGCAGTTTGAAAACATGCAAATATGAGTAGATCAATAGGTACCGCTCCAGCAGGAAGTTATTTATTTATTTACTAGCTGTCCCCTGCTACATGTTGCTATGGCCCACTTTGGTGGTCATGGGGGTTCTGTGTGGGAGGTTTGGCCCAATTCTATCATTGGTGGGATTCAGAATGCTCTGTGATTCTAGGTGAACTAGAAATAACAGCAACTGCAACTCCCAAATGTCAAAATTCTATTTCCCCCAAACTCCACCAGTGTTCACATTTGGGCATATTGAGTATTCGTGTAGAGTTTGGTCCAGATCCATCATTGTTTGTGTCCATAGTGTTCTCTGGATGTAGGCGAACTACAACTCCCAAACTCAACATCAATGCCCACCAAACCCTTCCAGTATTTTCTGTTGGTCATGGGAGTCTTGTGTGCCAAATTTGATTCAATTCCATCATTGGTTGAGTTCAGAATGCTCTTTGATTGTAGCTGAACTATAAATCCCAGCAATGACAACTCCCAAACGACAAAATCAAAAATTTTCGAGTGAAGGACATACATTGGGTTGTTAGGTGTCCTGCGTCCAAAATTTGGTGTCAATTCCCCCAGTGGTTTTTGAGTTCTGTTAATCCCACAAACAAACATTACATTTTTATTTATATAGATTTATTTAAAACATTTATATTCCGCCCTTCTCACCCCAACGGGGACTCAGGGTGAAGCACAGCATATATATGGCAAACATTCAATGCCGGGACACAAATTCTTATATTCATACATAAATATTAAAAGCATTTATCAAAATATTAAAATACACCATTTAAAACCGTGAATTGTGCCCAGTAGTAAACTGGCAGCCAGTGGAGCTGGCGTAACATAGGAGTTGTATGCTCCCTGTATGCTGCCCCAGTTATTAACCTGGCTGCTCCATGCAGTTATGCTGTCCACATGACCTTGGAGGTGTCTACAGACAATGCCAGGTCCACCCTCATGCCCTGCTGTTAGGCTTCAAACAGTGAGACTGAACGAAGGTCCTTGCCTCCAAAACCCTGGGAAAAGGGGCAGGTCTAAAGACTAACGATGATTGCCAGGTTGCTGGCCCTATGACTGCAACTTGGGAAAGCTACCTGATTGCAAAATGCCTGGCTAAATAAATTCATACAAACTAGCAGTGCAAGAAAAAGAAATTCAAATCTCCTGGCACTGCCGTGCCAACACACCTGACCTAAGTCATTAATAAAGATGTTAGACAGGACCGGGCCCAGGACGGAACCATGCTTGTGACACTCCAATCATCACATATTTCCAGGGTGAAGAGGAAGCATTGGGGAGAATCACCCTCTGGGTTCGTTTGCTTAGCCAATTACGGATCCACCTAACCATAGTTTTGCCACATTTGACTAGTTTGTTTGGCAGAAGGTCATGGGAGATCTTGTTGAAGGAAGACCTTCTTGAAATGCAGATATGCGCCATCTACAGCGTTCCCTGCATCTATCCATCTTGTAACTCTATCAAAAAAGAGATCAGGTGCGTCTGGCATGACTTGTGTTTGATAAATCCGTGTTGACTATTAGCGATGACCGCATTCCTTTCTAAGGGTTTGCAGACCACTTCCTTGATGATCTTTTCCAGAATCTTGCCTGGTATCCACATTGTATTGTATGCTCTATAAATGTTATTATGGGATATGGAGCCCCCGGTGGCGCAGTGGGTTAAACCCCTATGCCGGCAGGACTGAAGACCGACAGGTCGCAGGTTCAAATCCGGGGGAAAGGCGGATGAGCTCCCTCTATCAGCTCCAGCTCTTCATGCGGGGACATGAGAGAAGCCTCCCACAAGGATGATAAAAACATCAAATCATCCAGGCATCCCCTGGGCAACGTCCTTGCAGACGGCCAATTCCCTCACACCAGAAGCGACTTGCTCCTGACATGACTAAGAAATAATAATTATGGGATGTCTATTGGTAGTGTTTGGTTGCTGCATACAGAGTCAAGATAAATGCAGCTCAGTGTGATCTATGAGCTTTTTGATTGAGTTGGGTGTTTGCTGATGGCAATTACCATTTGTTTGGCTTGACTCTGAGAAAACGTTGTATATTTTAGCAGACGTGCTGCTAACTATGATTTGAAGTGTCCACAGTTTCTGCTCATTTTAATGGAGGGTGATTTTACAGCGACAGCATTTTGTTAGAATTCAGACCGAACTTTGGGCTGCCAAGCCGACAATCTTTCAGTAGATCCTCATGTGAAAGTTTTGTCTCCATATTTTTCTTCTTCTTCTTCTTCAAATCAAGTTTTAAGTTGAAACCGTGGAGTATTAACTTGCTTTATAATGAGGTGTCTGATGTATCGGGTGACTGAACACAGCTTTATTCTACCACTTCCTTCTGATATATTTCCCCCCTTTCTCTTTCTCGTTCCCAGTGGCTTTGCCTCCGGAGAAGACAGATGGAGTTTGCAGTGGTGATGAAAAGAAAATGGAAAAGGAGAACGACACACGCGGTGGTGCCAAGAAGCAGCTAAAATTTGAAGTAAGGGCACCATGGAGTTTTTTCCCCCTCTTAGGGAAGTACAGTCGTCCCTCTACATTTGCGGTTTTGACTTTTGTGGATTTGATCTCTCTAGGAATCTCTTGGTCCTGCAGTGTATATTTCCTCTGGTCATGCTGGAGGAACTAGAGACGTCTTGAGAGAATATCTCTCTAGGACTCTCTGGTTCCTGTAGTCAACTCTAGGGTTATGTTCCAGCAGAAAGTCATACTAGAAGATCTAGAACAGCATTTCTCAACCTGGGGGTCGGGAGCCCTGGGGGGGTCGGAAGGGGGTGTCAGAGGGGTCACCAAAGACTATCAGAAAACACAGTATTTTCTGTTGATCATGGGGGTTCTCTGTGTTAAGTTTGGTCCAATTCTATTGTTGATGGGGTTCAGAATGCTCTTTGATTGTAGGCAAACTATAAATCCCAGCAACTACAAGTTGCAAATGTCAAGGTCTATTTTCCCCAAACTACACCAGTGTTCACATTTGAGCATATTGATTATTTGTTCCAAGTTTGCTCCAGATCCATCATTGTTTGAGTTCACAGTTCTCTGCATGTAGGTAAACTACAACTCCAACACTCAAGACCAATGCCCACCAAACCCTTCCACTATTTTCTGTTGGTCATGGGAGTTCTATGTGCCAAGTTTGGTTTGATTCCGTTGTTGGTGGAGTTCAAAATGCTCTTTGAATGTAGGTTAACTATAAATCCCAGCAACTACAACTCCCAAATGACAAAATCAATCCTCCCATCCCAACCCCACCAAATTACAAACTTGGTCGTATCGGGTATTTGTGCCAATTTGGTCCAGTGAATGAAAATACATCCTGAATATCAGATATTTACATGACGATTCATGACAGTAGCAAAGTGACAGTTATGAAGTAGCAACAAAAATAATTTTATGGTTGGGGGTCACCACAACATGAGGAACTGTATTAAGGGGTTGCGGCATTGGGAAGGCTGAGAACCACTTATCTAGAAATTCCTTGAGAGGTAAAACAATAGGTATTTCTTTATTTGTATTTGTTTCACTTTCATGGTGGTTCATTAACCCAAGAATAGAATAGCTGTATTGTCATTGTACTATTGCACAACAAAATTAAATGCTCACATCACAAAACAATACACGCATCCCTTCACACTCCAACCACCACTGCACAGCTCCCATTGCTACATCATTGCAAAACCATGGAGTTCAATATATATGCAGCAGGACTGTGGCGCAGATGGCTGAGAGTCAGCTGCATTAAGATCACTACTGACCACAAGGTCATGAATTCGAAGCCAGCCCAGGTCGGAGTGAGCTGCTGACCAATTTGTGTAGCTTGCTGTTGACTTTTGCAGCCAGTTGCATCTGTCAAGTAGGAAATTTAGGTACTGCTTATGTGGGGAGGCTAATTTATGAGTCCATAAAAATCTCCAGCAAACATGCAAAGAATGAGGAAGTACTTCATCAGTGTCACAAATGGACGGTGAAGCGACAGCTCCCCTGGTGGCCAGAATACCCTCATGAAAAAGCTGGAATGTTGTTTTTTTTTCAAATAATTTTTATTGGTTTATGTAATAAGATAAAAAAAAAAGATAAAGGGGGGAGGAGGTAGAAGGGAAAGAGGGAGAAAAGAAAAATGGGGGGAGGGAGAAGGAGGATGGTGGAGTGTGAGTTTACAATGAAAGTGTGGGAACAATTGATTTAGAGGAAAATAGGAAAATGTCTATAAGGGTTTAAAGAGAGGGGTCGGGGGGGGGGGTATTGGGTAATAAAAGTGTTGACTTCCAATCTTCTATCCTTCAGTAATCTTTTCTTAAATGGTCCTTTGCCGTTTACTCGTACTTAAGTCAGTCCAGGATTTTTTTAATAATTTTAAATATTCCTCAAAGTTTGACAAGTCAGTTTGGCTCATAGGTCTGCCAGTGTTCCTTTTTAGCAAATAGCAAATAGGTTAATTTATCCATATTCTTTATTTCCAGTGTTTTATCCAATTACTGTATATACTGGCTGGGAGTCAGCTGCATTAAGATCACTACTGACCAAAAGGTCGTAAGTTCAAAGCCAGTCTGGGTTGGAGTGAGCTTCTGACCAATTTATGTAGCTTGCTGTCGACCTTTGCAGCCCCAAAGACAGTTGCATCTGCCAAGTGCTTCATTCGGAAAAATGCTGCACTCGCAGAGCTCAGGCATGTAATGTAATGTAATGTAATGTAATGTTCATTTTTGGGATTAACATAACTCAAAAACCACTGGATGAATTGACACCAAATTTGAACACAAGACACCTATCAGGCCAACAAGTGACCATCAAACTACAAGAAAGGAGATTCCATCTGAACATGAGGAAGAACTTCCTGACTTTGAGAGGCATTCAGCAGTGGAACTCTCTGCCCCGGAGTGTGGTGGAGGCTCCTTCTTTGGAAGCTTTTAAACAGAGGCTGGATGGTCATCTGTCAGGGGTGATTTGAATGCAATATTCCTGCTTCTTGGCAGAATGGGGTTGGACTGGATGGCCCACGAGGTCTCTTCCAACTCTTTGATTCTATGATTCTATAAGTAGGAAATATAGGTACTGCTTATGCAGGGAGGCTAATTTATGATGCCATAAAAATCTCCAGCATGCATGCAAAGAATAAGGAAGTACTTCATCAGTGTCACAGATGGACGGTGAAACAACAGCTCCCCTGGTGGCCAGAATACCCTCATGAAAAAGCTGGAATGTTAAATAGCCTCTGTGTGCCTGTCGATATATGTTGTGTGTCTATGGCATTGAATGTTTGCCATGTATATGTACATCGTAATCCGCCCTGAGTCCCCTGCAGGGTGAGAAGGGTGGAATATAAATACTGTAAATAAATAAATAAAATAACCAAACCAAGTTTAACCAAACTTCGCGTATCCAACATTCCGTCTTGCCGAAGGAAGGATATGGAAGGACCTATTTGGAAAGTCAATTTTTTTAATCGTACAACATGCATAAGATTGTGGGTGAACTACAACTCACACCATGCCAGGTTAACCCCTTGAAACTCCATCAATACATACTTAAAGGTCTCTCCTGACCCCTTTGCTTCGCACCGGCTGGGGTACACAGCTCGTAGCCATGCCTACCAGGACAACAATGTGGCGCAGAAGAAGGGGAATGAAGCAGGTGCTCCTGGGAAGGAGGACCCTCCTTTTCTTCTTGCCCCCCTCCCCAATTATTAACCCCGTCCCAAAAGATTGCAAACCCCTCCGCAAATTGATTTCTCCTTCACACAACAACAACAACAACAATCTTATCAACCAAAAGCAGGCCCACACTTCCCATTGAAATGCTAATATGTTTATATTTGCTAAAATTGTTCTTCATTTTAATTATTGTATTGTTTTAAAGTGTTTTTTGCACTACAGATAAGATATGTGCAGTGTGCATAGAAATTCATTAACGCTTTTTCCAAATTATAATCCGGCCCTCCCACAGTTTGAGGGACTGTGACCTGGCCCTCTGTTTAAAAACTTTGAGGAACCCTGATATAGTCCACATCACTAAGGCCTTCGTATTCCTCCAAACCCATTTGGTAGGCTTGTTTTGATACTAATGTTGGAGAGTGGTCCCTGGTCGATTAGTCCCTGGTCAAATAGTCCCTGGTCAAAAAAAAGGTCCAGAGGAGGGCGACTGAAATGATCAAGGGTCTGGAGAACAAGCCCTATGAGGAGCGGCTTAAGGAGTTGGGCATGTTTAGCCTGAAGAAGAGAAGGCTGAGAGGAGATATGATAGCTATGTATAAATATGTGAGAGGAAGCCACAGGGAGGAGGGAGCAAGCTTGTTTTCTGCTTCCTTGGAGACTAGGACACGGAACAATGGCTTCAAACTACAAGAGAGGAGATTCCATCTGAACACGAGGAAGAACTTCCTGACTGTGAGAGCCGTTCAGCAGTGGAACTCTCTGCCCCGGAGTGTGGTGGAGGCTCCTTCTTTGGAAGCTTTTAAACAGAGGCTGGATGGCCATCTGTCAGGGGTGATTTGAATGCAACATCCCTGCTTCTTGGCAGAATGGGGTTGGACTGGATGGCCCATGAGGTCTCTTCCAACTCTGAGAGCCGTTCAGCAGTGGAACTCTCTGCCCCGGAGTGTGGTGGAGGCTCCTTCTTTGGAAGCTTTTAAACAGAGGCTGAATGGCCATCTGTCGGGGTGCTTTGAATGCAACATTCCTGCTTCTTGGCAGGGAGTTGGACTGGATGGCCCATGAGGTCTCTTCCAACTCTGAGAGCCGTTCAGCAGTGGAACTCTCTGCCCCGGAGTGTGGTGGAGGCTCCTTCTTTGGAAGCTTTTAAACAGAGGCTGGATGGCCATCTGTCAGGGGTGATTTGAATGCAACATCCCTGCTTCTTGGCAGAATGGGGTTGGACTGGATGGCCCATGAGGTCTCTTCCAACTCTGAGAGCCGTTCAGCAGTGGAACTCTCTGCCCCGGAGTGTGGTGGAGGCTCCTTCTTTGGAAGCTTTTAAACAGAGGCTGGATGGCCATCTGTCAGGGGTGATTTGAATGCAACATTCCTGCTTCTTGGCAGGGGGTTGGACTGGATGGCCCATGAGGTCTCTTCCAACTATTTGATTCTATGATTCTATGATTCTATGGTTGGGAACCACGGCTACAGTGACTACAATATCCTGGGACTTTTGACCCTTAGGTAGGCAACTTCTGAGAGATGTGGGCCATTTCTCCTCCCTGTCCCCATACGTTTGCATTTCAATGGAGTGGAAGTTTGGTCACTTTTGACTGCCATATTGACCCTTTTCTATTTGGAGGACATTTTTCAAGGATTAGTGGACTTTAGGGAGTGGGTGAAGTAAACAATTGCTTTTGTTGGTTTCGGATGCTTTTCTTCTTCTAATATATCTGCGAGGAGAGGAAAACTGAAAAATGTTAACATCTGCCCTCCAAGATCAAAATGTTATGCTAGGCCAACCTTATATCTCCCCAAGCGCTTGTCTAAAACACTCGGCATTTCCTTCCTTTTTTATGTTGTTGTTGTTGCCATGCCATTGTATTCTTTCCTTGCGCCTACTTTTTTTTTGGTTCCTCTTTGTAGTCGGCTATCCTCCCTCCCTCCCCCTTTTTTTCATGTTCTAAACTTCCTGGTGGAAAAGATGCTTGCGGAAAGCCTTTCATCTCCAGACCTCCTCGACCTTGACCCAGCTGCACTGAAAATCCATCTGCTTAGATGGCAGGGAGGAAGAAAAGGTCTTGCTGGGAATGAGTCTGATGGCCTATTTCCTTGCAGACTTACAAACATCATAAAACTGCCAGACAATGTGCGCCTGTCGGCAGGCTTTGCTTAGGAAGCAAGATTTTCATAAATACAAGTGCTGGAAGACGTAGTCATCCAGTCCAGAGAGTTGCCTGTCTCGGTAGGGGAAAGAAAATCAGGCATGCCGGCGCTGTTAAAACAGCATATGTAGACAGCAAACTGTGCATCACCAGTTTGTCAAGAAAAGCCAGGTGTGTTATCATCAATTATAGTGCTCTGGCATTCTCCGGTTTCAGTTTTTAGGTGGAAACTAGCAAATTTCATCAGGTTTAGGTTCTATCCATTTTAGAGAAAAACGCCGCAATTGAGCAAATGTTTTCTTTCCATTTATTTTGGTACTATTGGTTGCCCTTGGAAGACACTGTTGCTCCTTCAAGTAAACCAAATCCCCCTTAAAGGTAAAGGTAGTCCCCTGACATTAAGTCCAGTCATGTCTGACTCTGGGGTGTGGTGCTCATCTCCATTTCTAAGCCGAAGAGCCAGCGTTGTCCGTAGACATCTCCAAGGTCATGTGGCCAGCATGACTGCATGGAGCGCCGTTACCTTCCCGCCAGAGCGGTACCTATTGATCTACTCACATTTGCATGTTTTCAAACTGCTAGGTTGGCAGAAGCTAGGGCTGACAGCGGAAGCTCACGCTGCTCCCCGGAATCGAACCTGCGACCTTTCGATCAACAAGCTCAGCAGCTCAGTGCTTTAGCCCACTGCGCCCCCTTAGATACAACTTATTCTTCATTACCCAATGAGTCACATGATGGATCCCAATTCCTCAGGGATCCTATTTACTTACTTAGGCGATCCCTCGTTGTCCGAGTAGGATAATCCTCCAAGGTGGGTCCGTAGGTGACTGTGGAGCCCTATTCTTGATCTGCATCGTCTCCCACAGTGAGGGCATTGGTTTCCAGGTGGAAGGTGGTCCTGGTCGGGGTTGGCTTGATGCACCTTCCTCTTGGCACGTTTCTCTCTTTCAGCCTCCATTCGTGCCTCTTCAAATTCTGTAGCATTGCTGGTCACAGCTGACCTCCAGCTGGAGCGCTCAAGGGCCAGGGCTTCCCAGTTCTCAGTGTCTATGCCAGAGATTTTAAGGTTGGCTTTGAGCCACCAATATTCCATTTTCCGTTCTTGAGTTCAGAGTAGAGCAATTGCTTTGGGAGACGGTGGGCGGGCATCTGGGCAACGTGGCTGGTCCAGTGGAGTTGATGGCGGAGGAGCATTGCTTGAATGCTGGTGGTCTTTGCTTCTTCCAGCATGCTGACATTTGTCCGCTTGCCTTCCCAAGAGATTTGCAGGATATCAGGGATCCTATATCCAGTGGGATAATGTCATAACCCTGGAGCTGACAGAGGGAGCTCATCCGGGCTTTTTACAGAAGCTGAGGATGTGATCCATCATTTCATCTGCTTCCTTGTAGAGTCTATATTTGGATTCTGTCGTCAACATTTCAATTCTGGCTCTGATGGCATTGGTTCAAATGGCTTGTTCTTGGGCTGCCAGAATCAGGCCCTCCGTCTCCTTTTTCCAAGTTCCATTTGTGAGCCACATCCATGTTTTTTCCTTGTCAATTTGGCTCTCAATTTTCCCAGGAATTGTCCATGGGGAGCCTTCTTTTGCCAGTTTTCTCTTCTGCTCTGCATTGTATTTTTACGGTATTCATTCTTTGTCTTTTGCAATTTAAGCAGTTTACTACTATTCACTTCTATCAATGTTGGTTCTTGACTGCCTTTCACATGATCTGCCAGTGCATGTTTCTCTTCTTCTATTGTTTCTTTCATTTTCGGAAGCCCTCTGCCTCCTAATTTTTTGGACAGGTAAAGTCTGTCAACATCACTATGTTGGCGTAATTTATTATTATTATTATTTGAAACACAACAAGATGAGTCCACAGCAAACAAGATCACTCTGCTGGCTGTTGCATTGGATCACACACCCAAGTGTCAAGGACTGAGTGATGTATCGGCAAATAATGCATGCAGATCCGAGTAAGGTGGCCTTTTGCAGCTGACAGATGGTAATTTTGTCAGCGCCAATTGTGTTTAAGTGCAGGCCAAGGTCTTTAGGCACTGCACCCAGTGTGCCGATCACCACTGGGACCATCTTGACTGGCTTGTGCCAGAGTCTTTGCAGTTCCATCTTTAAATCCTCATATTGTGTCAGCTTTTCCAGATGTTTCTCTTCAATCCTGCTGTCACCTAGGATCGCAACATCAATGATCCATACTATTATTAGTATTATTATTATCCCGCTTTACCATTAAAAGCATTACAATGCAATTTAAAATATATGAATATTAAAACAGTATTAAACACCATTAGTATTAAAAAACAATTCAGATTAAATCCATTAAAACATATGCATTATAGCATGACTGCTTTTAGCAATGGAAAGCGATAGAAGCAAAAATGCAAGAACATTTTACACTGGAATGCTGAAGACTTTTGAGCTCCATTAAAGGCGCTGGTTCTAATCTATAAAGCCCTGCATTGCTTATGTACATATTCTCTCATAGAGCCATATCTCCCCAAAACCTGGGTCAGCTTATCCACCAGTCAATGTATTGTAACAGAAAAGAACCATCCTCTTTTCTGAGTAAAGAGGTAGAAGGAAAGAGCTTAGTCCATTCCAAGAGAACCCAAAAGAAACAGCAACCACTGCTATTCCTTCTTCTTTGGCACCATTTTTGGCCTTCTTGAATGCCTAGGCAGGAAAATGGTGGTTTCCCCTCCACTCTACAAAATGACCCTCAACTTATCCATGGGTCATATCAAAATCCATAATTTTGGCCCCCAAACCTGTCAGACATATTAAAAATTAACTAGGTATTTTTAATTACAAAAATATGAGATGAGCACTGAAAGGGTTAAATGGATGCAATGACTCAGCAAAAGCTGCAGTTCTATATAAGCAGGGGTGTCTGTAGCTTAACGGTAGTCATTCTGAAGTAAACCTCAGTGGGAAAAATGCCTTCGTCTGCGAGAGAAGCCTCTGTGTGAGGTAAGCCTCGGTATGAGAAAGTCTCATGTGTAAAGCTCCAGTGTAAAGGTTGAACTTTATTTGTGTCGTGGAAACCTTGTTCTTGTAAATAGTGCAACCATATTATTTTGATATAAAGAAAAGACTCCTATGGAAGAGATAACATTGGTCTGTGTGGTTTTGTCCTTTTTATCACTTTGGGCTACTGGTGTTGGGTCACGCTGCCGCTGATAAGTTACTCTGCTGTACATTTATGAGGAGGGTCTTTTGTTAATAAGCCCACTCACCCAACAAAACCTTCCCTCGACATAGAAATGAGATTGACTTATACAGGAGCATATATGGTATTGAAAGGATTTGAATTAATAGGCTTAACAGAACCAGAGCTTTTGTAAGGAGTGACTTCCAAACATCACACACTAATAAAGCGGCATCGTTTTGCTCGTTTTGTTACTTTTAAAACATGTCTTTGTTCTGCCCTCTTTATCAAAAGAAGTGGTTTGTCAGAGATCTCTCTAACAAGCTACTTCCTTTAGTAATTAGGGAAGAACAAAGAAAGATTTCAAAGTAACAAATGAGCCGAAACAACGTTA
Organism: Anolis sagrei; assembly: GCF_037176765.1. Lineage (NCBI taxonomy): Eukaryota > Metazoa > Chordata > Lepidosauria > Squamata > Anolidae > Anolis > Anolis sagrei. The sequence continues at coordinate 32,245,807 of NC_090028.1, forward strand.
TTTTGTACATGCAACGTAGGGTTGGCCATCGGCTGTGGTTTGGGAGGATCTCCTTGCCTTTCATGAAAGCTCAGATGGTTGCAACCCCCCTCCGATTCCATCCATTCCTTACTTCCAGAAAAAACATACTATAGACTTAGAAAATGGCTAGAGATGATATATTTTGTCAGATGTAGGGTTGGTGAAACCACAGGTACTGATCCTATGGGTACAGGGACCATATTGTATTTCCCCATTGGATAGTTACCCTTGGCAATACTTTGTATCTCTGTAAGGTAATAGAAGCCAAACAGAAGCCACGAACCTTATAGGTTATTACAATTCCAGGAAACTCAAAACTGTAGAGGAGAGTCTACTGAACAAGCCAGTACCTGCCACATACCAGTACTGCCATGGAACCCCCGGTGGTGCAGTGGGTTAAACCCCTGTGCCGACAGAACTGAAGACCGACAGGTTGCAGGTTCGAATCCGGGGAGAGGCGGATGAGCTCCCTCTACCAACTCCAGCTCCTCATGCGGGGACATAAGAGAAGCCTCCCACAAGGATGATAAAACATCAAATCATCCAGGCATCTCCTGGGCAACGTCCTTGCAGACGGCCAATTCTTTCACACCAGAAGTGACTTGCAGATTCTCAAGTCTCCCAAACCCCCCCCCCCAAAAAAACAGTACTGCCATCTGTTGAGGTGTTACGAAGGTGGAGGCATTACTTTTCATTCAACCCTCGTAGTTTCCACCTGATTAACCCATTGAATGGATCAAACTCTAGCCTCCCAAATGCTGCATCCTGCCCTAGCTTTTGGGTGTCCTTCTTCCTTAAGAACTATATTGACCATGCTATGATATGATATGGCAGCCCTAGCTTCTGCCAACCTAGCAGTTCGAAAACATGCAAATGTGAGTAGATCAATAGGTACTGCTCCGACGGGAAGGTAATGGCGCTCCATGCAGTCATGCCAGCCACATGAACTTGGAGGTGTCTACGGACAACGCCGACTCTTCGGCTTAGAAATGGAGATGAGCACCACACCCCAGAGTCAGACATGACTGGACTTAATGTCAGGGGACAACCTTTACCTATGATATTGTTTGGCCACCCAAGTTCTGATTTGCCTCTGGGAAATGTTGGAAAATGTGATCCAGGCTTGATACAAAACTCAATGTCTAGAGGAAGAGCGTACATTAGTGACATAACAGAGAATGGCCTACGCTCACCCCTCTGCCCTTGCCAAGCTCATATGCATGAGGACGAGCACCTCTTCCTCTGTGGTAAAGAACCAGGTACAGAGACATCCACACACATTCGCTGCCTTGAATCTCAAAGCCTCAGAACTCTCTGTAAGCTCAGGGCGAAGAGAATGGTAAACGCTTTTCGTTTTATGACCAGGTACAAAAGAATTTGAAATATGACTGTCGAGAAAAGAGAGAGGTCTAAATCCGAGGTGCCGGATGTGCCTTGGCTTTTCAAGGTGCCGGGAATGTTTGTGTAATAGGAAACTCAGTTTCCACTGTCAAGTGTGCTGTATGGTTTGGGGAGGGGGAGGTGGGGGGACTTTGGCAGCTTTCAGCCAGGGCTTGTTATAGCTAAGAGAAGGCTGCCTTTGAACTCAGCAGGGGACAGGGGGGCTTTACCGTTAACTGCTGTAGGGAATTGGTTTCAAGTCAGCAGATCAAGCAGGTATTTCTGAGCTCCCGTCATTCCGAGGCTATTTGGGACTGTTTATTTTACTTGCGTGCAGTGACTTCTCCTTTAATTGCCCCCGTGGCTAGTGCTGCCATTCTTGCTGACTCCCATCTTCAAGCCTCGAGCATCTGGAGTGGAGTGGGGAAGATAGTGAAGGGGACCCATCTATGTCAGCTTATAATTTTATTGGGGAGTTCATGTAGCCTAGCAGCTCCAACTGTGAACCAGAAAGGTAGATGCGAATTTTGTTGCGCTAAGCGTATTTCAGTCAAGCCCAATGCAGAAGACACAATAACATTGCACCCAGGCAAGAGGGAAAAGAACAAAAGAACTTTACTCTTATCAGCAGAGTTAAAACATAAACGTGCAATGTTACAAACAGGGCAACAAACGTCTTTGTAAGCAATACAGAATAAGGCTTCTTCATCTTCATCCAAATGCACTTTAACTACTCGTTGGGTTGCTCTCCCTTCATTTCTTTTAAAACCCTACTACCAGTTACATCCGCAGTTTGGGAGTCCTCTTGGATTCATCACTTACGCTTGAGGCTCAGGCGTCGGCGGTGTCTGGGAGGGCTTTTGCACAATTGAGACTTGTGCGCCAACTGCGACCGTACCTCGCGAAGGCTGATCTGGCTGGGGTGGTCCATGCCTTAGTCACCTCCAGATTGGACTACTGTAATGCGCTCTATGTGGGGCTGCCCTTGAAAACCGCTCAAATTTCAACTGGTCCAACGGGCAGCGGCCAGGATGTTAACTGGTGCTCCTTACAGAGAGAGGTCAACCCTTCTGTTCAAGGAGCTCCACTGGCTGCCGTTTATTTTCCAAGCCCAATGTAAGGTGCAGGTGCTCCCCTACAAAACCCTGAATGGTTTGGGACCAGCCTACCTGCGTGACCGCATCTCCGTCTACGAACCCACACATTCACTCCATTCATCTGGAGAGGCCCTGCTTATGATTCCACCTGCATCGCAAGCGCGTTTGGTGGGGACACGAGACAGGGCCTTTTCTGTGGTGGATGTTTCAGCTTGCTATTGTAAAATGGTTGATGATTTGGTTGGTTTTGTGGAAGCTTGGCTCTCCCTCAGGCATTTGCCCTAGATTTTTCTAGGGCAAAAGTCAGGGGGGGCAAGACAAGGGGCAAGCAATATTTCATAGCAAGATACATACATTCAAATCATAAGCATTTCATAGCAACAAAACCCCATCTTTGTCCCACATCCCAAGTATATTTAATAAGAGGATTAATTTTCACGAAGAAGCCTGAAGTCCAATGTTTTAAAAGGTCTTTGAGGAAAGTTCATGAGGGAGATAGTATGTACTGAAGTCCAAGACATGCAGGCAGAGAGTCCATGGTCATTGGGAAGGCTGGCAGGTGAAACCCCAGCTGTGCTGCAACTGATTCACGCTTTGGTCCTTGTTGTTGTCAATGCCTTGGCAATGTGACCAAGACTTAACCCTTGTTGTGTAGTCTGGTGCCCTTGCCCTTTGCAGAACTATAAGTCACTATCCCTTCTTTTTTTTGGGGGGGGGGTGCTCGACATCAGTAACACTCAAGCCCAAAATCTTGAACCAGCTGAGCAAGTGGTCGCATATAAATGTTAAACAACAGAGGGGAGAAAATGGCCCCCTGAGGAACCCCACAAGATAGAAAGGACCTCTCAGAGACCAGGCCTCCCCTCTCCACTCGCTGTCCACGGTTGTGAAGAAAGGAGGACAGCCAATTTAAAGCTGTCCCCCTGACTCCAACAGCAGCAAGGGGTTTACCCACTGGGCCACCGGTGCAGGTGAAACGTCAGGAGAGAATACTTCTGGAACATAGCCATATAGCTTGAAAAACTCACAACAACCCAGTTATTGTTACTGATGTGCAGATATACTTAGTTGGTGGAGAAATCTTGATCCTTCCCCATCCACAGTTTGTGCAAAATGAACTTCATTAGCAGCCTAGGTTTCATAACTTCTGGATTGCACTGTATGCGAGATAACTATTTTGAAAACCCTTCCATGTTCCCACCACAGCTCACTCCTTAAAGATTGCATAAAAGCAGAACTTGGTTGGCAAGATTCTTTGTGTCCTCCTTATTTCATTCTAAATTGGTTTCTACATACTTTTGCAGATGTAATACTTTTATTTAATGAGTTATAAGGGGAGAGACGGAACTGATGCCGCATTGAAAAGTCTGTGTCGTGAAACGGTAGTTTTTTTCAGACACGGGTTTGTGCCACAGGTCTATTTTGTATTAATGGTCATTTTGGTTTCAACTTGATCCCGTCTCATGCTGTGAGTCTCTTCACTTTTTCTCCTTGAATTAAGCAGAGGCTTTCTTTTCTTCTGCCTTCCTCCCCCTTTCCCCCTCCTTCCTCTCTCTTAAATTGGAGGATCTTGCATTTCTGTTTCCAAGCATTTTTCGTAAGTAGCTTTCACATAGTTTCTTCTTCTTACTCAATGAAAAAAGGGGGGAAATGTTTCAAATTCTCTAAGAGTCTTAGCCCAAGGGAATTAGACAAGGAATGGCATTCAGTGCCTTTCTTCTCCGGTCCAAAAGAAATGGTGGGAAATGGATGCTACAGATTGTTACTGCCGTGGGGTGCCAAACAACCAAGGGAAGGAAAAGGGGGGATATAAAGAAAATCTTGGGGTTCAACATCAGGTTTCTCCCTGTCAATTCATTGGACATTATTGGAAACAGAATTCTGGATTAGCTAACTTTATTTTATTTTATTGGTTTGGACTTTTTAATGTATTTCGGCCAATATCCCTGACACAATGGAGAGTAAAATAGGAAAGCATAAAATAAAATAAATGGTGGTATTGTCTTGTCTCCTGTGCTTTACTAATAATATAATATTATTTTATATACATATACTATTTATAATATTATAATGTAATACAACATAATACAATAATAATAATAATAATAATAATAATAATAATAATAATAAACTTTATTTATACCCCGCTACCATCTCCCCAAGGGACTCGGTGCGGCTTACATGAGGCCGAGCCCACAATACAACAATACAAGCAATACAAGCAATAACGGATACAATACAAAGCAATTAAAATAAATCTCATACCCAAATAGCATAAACATTAAACAAGGTACAGTGCACATTTAAAATCTATGGCTGGGCCAAATGTAATTGAAGTTTAAAAAATAATGCTAGGCATGAACAAGATACAGGAGGTGGGCCATTGATAGAGACATACAAACAGTCCTAAATCAATATTATAATTATATATTTTATACTGCATGTAATATTACTAATAATATTACAGTGTAATGGTATAGGGCAATATATGTAATACTGATATTGTACTATGCTAATAATATAATATATTGTATGTATATATATCTTGTAAGCCGCTCTGAGTCCCCTCGGGGTGAGAAGAGTGGCATATAAATGTTGTAAATAAATAAATGAATAAATAAACATTGTATTGTCGAAGGCTTTCATGGCCAGAATCACTGGGTTGTTGTAGGTTTTTTCGGGCTATATGGCCATGGTCTAGAGGCATTCTCTCCTGATGTTTCACCTGCATCTATGGCAAGCATTCTCAGAGGTAGTGAGGTCTGTTGGAACTGGGAAAAAGGGTTTATATATCTGTGGAAGGACCAGGGTGGGACAAAGGACTCTTGTCTGCTGGAGCTAGGTGTGAATGTTTCAACTGACCACCTTGATTAGCATATAATGGCCTGACAGTGCCTGGAGCAAACTTTTGTTGAGAGGTGATTAGATTTCCTTGTTTGTATCCTCTCTGTTGTTGTGCTGTTGTAATTTTAAGAGTTTTTTTTAATACTGGTAGCCAGATTTTGTTCATTTTCATGGTTTCCTCCTTTCTGTTGAAATTGTCCACATGCTTGTGTATTTCAATAGCTTCTGACATGGTGGTTGTGAGAGTAGTCCAGCATTTCTGTGTTCTCAAATAAAATGCTGTGTCCAGGTTTGTTCATCAGGTGCTCTGCTGACTTCTCTGGTTGAAGTGGTCTGCACAACAGCACAACAACAGAGAGGAAACAAACACGGAGGGCTATTTCTGAGACTTCAAGCAGGGAGGGGAAAGCAGGCGTGCTCAGCGCATGGTAGCGTGGTACACATGTGCTGGTGAGGGAGAGCGTGTGAGGCTGGAGGGAGGCTCAGGTCCATTGATTCCCTTCAAGGCATGGGGTTTCTGTGTGGGAAGTTTGGACCAATTATATCATTGTATTATGCTATTAATATAATGTTGTGTGTGTGTGTGTGTATCTTGTAATCCACTCTGAGTGCCCTTCGGGCTGAGAAGGGCAGCATATAAATGTCATAAACAAACAAACAAACAAATAAATAATTGTTGGGTTTCAGAATGCTCTTTGATTGTAGGTAAACTATAAATCCCAGCAACTACAACTCCCAAATGCCAAGATCTGTTTTCCCCCAACTCCACCAGTGTTCACATTTGGGCATACTGAATACTCATGCCAAGTTTGGTCCAGGTCTATCATTGTTTTGAGGCCACAGTTCCCTCTAGACGTCGGCGAACTACAACTCCAAAACTTAAGGTCAATTCCCACCAAACCTTTCTAGTTTTTCTATTGGTTATGGGAGGTCTGTGTGCTAAGTTTGGTTCAATTCCATCGTTGGTGGAGTTCAGAATGGACTCAACCAGTGGTCCACAAGAACTAAACTATGGTCCGTGGACTCACCATTACTACTACGGATAATAACACAGCCCAACAAAAAGACATTCTTAGTGTCGTTGTTTTTAGGCTCTAGATTATTAAATATGGTTTTCTGTGGGTAAACATATGGTGACTACTAGATGGCATATTTTCTATATCAGAAACTAGAGCTGATGTGGTCTATCCAATGCAATTTTCTGAATCAGCACCCCAAATAACCAAATTGAATGTAAAGTTGACCAAAAACTGATTTGTAGCCCTTTTGGTACTAATGTTGCAGAGTGGTCCCTGGTCAAGAATAGATTGGGAACCACTGTTGTAGATGTTCCTTATTAATTTTCCTCCCACGAAGTTAGCAACCACTGCAGATAAAGAGTCTTGCTTTAGGTAACCAGCTGCTCTCTGCATGTTCCTTAGGAATTGCAGTGTGATGTGTCCGTTGAGGAAGACAACAGGCAAGAATGGACTTTCACGCTGTATGACTTCGACAACAATGGGAGGGTCACACGTGAGGTGAGTGAAGTTAACCGTCTGAATCCCATTGTTAGAGTAGACCCATTGAGTCATTGAGATCTTCCTACATGTTGACTCCCCACTCAGCGGTTGACTTGAACAAGCCTTCTCTGTTTGGGGCTATACTACTTGTTAATTCAGAAAATCCCTCATATTGTCTGCATTGAATTGGTTTTAGAGTGGGAGATAACTCAAGTTGATTTGCTAATCTGCTATGATATCTAAGGTCCATTCCATACAGCGCTATATCCCAGAATATCGAGGCAGAAAAACCCACAACATCTGCTTTGAACTGGGTTATCTGAGTCCACACTCAGACAATGTGGGATTTCCTGCCTTGATATTCTGGGATATACGGCTGTGTGGAAGGGCCCATAAAATGCTTGGAAAATTGGTGGTTTGGAAAGAGCACATGGAAGACTTTTCTGTACAGCTCAAAATCATAAAGGATTTCTGTCAATTGAGAAATACTGGGAAAGTTGGTTGAGAGTAACCCCCCTCCAAAGAAAACGTGAAAAAGTAGGCGTAGTTGAGGAAGTCCTACTCAAGAATTGACTACTGCAGCATGCTCTCCATGGGGCTGCCCTTGGATAGTCACTTCTGCCGCAATGAGAACTTTCAAAAGAGTTGGGCAAGACCTTCTCTGGCCCCCTCTACACTGCCACATAATCCAAATTATCAAAGCAGATTATCCACATGAAAGGGTGGAAGGAGGAAGAGGGAGAGAGGGAAGGAGAGAGGAAAGAGAGAAGGAAAGAAAGACAAAAGGGAGAGAAGGAAGGACGAAAGGGTAGAAGGGAAGGAAGGAACGGTAGAAGGGAATGGAGGGAAGTAAGAAAGGACAAAGAGGGAGAGAGGGAAAGTGGGAGGAAAGAGGGAAGGAAGGAAGGATGAAAGGGTAGAAGGGAAGGAAGGGTAGAAGGGAGAGAAGGAAGGAGGGAGGAAAGAGCGAAGGAAGGATGAAAGGGTGGAAGAAACGGATGAAAGGATGGAAGGAGAAAAAGGGAGAGAAGGAAGGATGAAAGGGTAGAAGGGAAGGAAGGGTAGAAGGGAGAGAAGAAAGGAGGGAGGAAAGAGCGAAGGAAGGATGAAAGGGTGGAAGAAACGGATGAAAGAGTAGAAGGGAAGGATGGAAGGAGAAAAGGAAGGATGAAAGGGTAGAAGGGAAGGAAGGAAGGGTAGAAGGGAGAGAAGGAAGGAGGGAGGAAAGAGCGAAGGAAGGATGAAAGGGTGAAAGAGACGTATGGAAGGAGAAAGAGGGAGGTAACAAAGGGAGGGAAGGAGAAAGAAAAGAGAAGGAAGGAAAAACAAAAGGGAGAGAAGGAAGTAAGGAAGAATGAAGGGTGGAAGGGAAGGGAAGGAAGGGTGAAAGGGTGGGAGGGAGGAGAAAAAGAGAGATACGGAAGGAAGGGAGGGAGGGATGGAGGAAGGAAAGAAAGAAAGAAAGAAGGAAGGATACAATGATGAGGGACAGGAGGGTCTGATAAAAGAGCCCAAGGGGCTGCATCTGACCCTGGGCCTGGGTTTGCCCACACATGATCTACACCAGGGGTCCTCAAACCTTTTAAACAGAAGGCCAGGTCACACTCCCTCAAACTGTTGGAGGGCCGGATTATAATTTGAAAAAAACATGAATGAATTCCTATGCACACTGCACATGTCTTATATGTAGTGCAAAAACAGAAACAATACAACAATTAAAATGAAGATCAATTTTAACAAACATAAGCTTATTAGTATTTCAGTGGGAAGTGTGGGCCTGTTTTTGGCTGACGAGATAGGATTGTTGTTGTTGTGTGCTTTCAAGTCATTTCAGACTTAGGTTGACCATGAGTGAGGGCCAGGTAAATGACCTTGGAGGGCCGCATCCGGCCCTTTGGGCCGTAGTTTGAGGACCCGTGATCTACACTATAGAATTAATGCAGTTTGACACTTGTTGAACTGCCACAGCTCAATGATATGGAAAAGTAACACAAAATATTTTTTTTTTTAAAAAAACCTAATAATTTATAAGCTCTGGAGCTGAATGTGATCTGCAAACCTCAGCATCAAGTCCAAGAGCTCTTTTCATCTGAGAGAAGTCTCTCTCTATAAGCAAGTTTTAGTCCAGTATATCCGGAAGGTACCAGCATGGGACACAGCTGTGCTTGATCCATACATGTCAAGATGTTGTTTGATGTTTCAGACATGTGCGAGTGTGTGTATATGAACCAATCTTTTATTCCGTGGCTTTTGGAATCCATACATTATTATTTTTGTGTCTTTGTTGTTTAATATCAGTCATTAGCTGCCTAGAAAATAAAGTTTTAGTGACAAAAATCAGGTGCTTGTTTTGGAAAGGGATCAAACCCGAAAACAAGTGACTCTCTAAACAGAGTGTCAGAAGAAACCTTTGCCAGCGTATGTTCCTTTTGGCTCCTCGCTCGGCCTTTATAGCTGAGCTAAGGAAACGGCACGTGTGCTCTTTGAAATTCTTTCCAAAGGGATTAAGAACGACGGTCAATCATATTTACAGGCATGGAACAGAGGTTGGGCGGCCAACCCTGTCAAATTATAGGCTGCCCACCATCAGCTTTAATTACACAGAGACAAAATATAACCTGGTGCCTTTCAGGACAAGAGAGGAGCAGAGCATTTGTTTACTTGCTTGTGGTTGTTCGATGCTGCCTAATAATTGTGTTATTTTAAAAAGTATTTTAGATTTAGCGATAAAATACTCAGAGGCAGTATTCATCCATAATGCAATAAAAAGGGTAGGTTTGTACCGAATTTAATAGAGGAACAGTACAATTTTATTTTAAAAAAAGACATAGGTAAAAGTAAAGGCTTTCCCCTGACATTAAGTCTAGTCAAACTATCTATAATGCACAGATATCTATGTAACAATGCAACAATATCGGTTTCAATAGCAAAGAACAATTCAAAACAATAATAATTCCACAATTATTTTAGTCTTGATTCCCAATTCCAACTGGGTTCTAATTGTGACTCTACTGTAACTCTTGACATGGTCTACATAAATGTTCAAAGGGAATTAGTACATGTGATGAATCTAACCTTTTGCCAGGAAGGCTGAAGCCTGGAAAGTCAGTAGCTGACATGTTGAGAGATAGGCAGGAGAGCTAAGAGGCAAGAGGGAGGAGTCAGTCGACTCCTGATTGGCTAGAGCAATCAGGGGAGGAGCTAGCTTTTAGAGGGAAAAAAGGCTGTGTCTTTTGACAAGCTGGAGAGAAGAGCTTTAAACATCGAAGAGTGTAGAAGGATAGTTAGGAAGAGGGAGCTGTGAAGAATTTAGACAGGGAGAGAGAACTTTTGAAGTGAGCCTTGTAGTTAGAGCATAGGATAGGCAAAGGTTCCTGGGTCACTGTACAGAGTAGGGTCAGTGAAGGACAGCCTGTTTTGCTCTGTGAGGCAGTCAGTGGGCTGTTCTCAGGGACACACTGTGTCAGTGTAGTGGCCAGTGTGAGGCAAGGAACTCACAGGGAACAAAAGTTAAAGTCTTCAAGAAAGACTGCTTGTCTAAACAGCTAAGCCTCAAGTAACCGCATTACGCTTTTGTACCACTCTTATTAAGAGTTGATTTGTTCACCAAGTTTAAAATAAACCTGTTTCTAATTTCATCTTAAACTGGTGTCTGCCTCGGTCTGTCACAATCATTAGACCTCTGTTAGCCTAAAGACAACTCAGTTTCAGTCCAGTCAGCAAGAGAAACAGTTATTGAAGAAGAACCAAAGGCTTGAACATAATTTACCAATTTCACATTCACACTTATGTTTTCCTCAGACATTAATTGAGGTGGTGGCGGCGAATCTACCAAATACATCGGTCAATAACTACAACACAGTTGGTCACTTAATAAATATATTACTGAGGTGGGATAAGAGAGTCTTTCCCCCTTTGTCACAGTCATTCATCCCTGTTAAAGTAGTGTCTAGCTGAACGTTAACCCGTTACACTGGTGGCAGCGGTGGGATTTGTATTCCCCCCTGCCCAGTGTGTCGCTTAACATCTTTACACTGTTGGGCAGAGTTGGGATTGCTTGTCCCCTCTGTCCAAGATCACGTTTATCCTTGTTACAGTACACATGTCAAATAATAGTGAACATAACAAGCACAACAGCACAACAACAAGTAATCCCGGGTACACTATTCTTGTTTCGGGGATCCTTCTTCAGGTTGTGAGTAGTCTATATCAGTCTTCTGGCATATATTTCCTTCATATACTCCGTGGTCGCAAAGTCTCAGTCCTGCTCCAGTTCTAGGTTGTAGCATATATATCCTGCGGCTCAAATCAAGCTCTATTGGATCTTTTTTTCTTGCAGATAGTGAGTCTTTAAGTGTCTTTGATTGTACTTATTCAGTCATTTTGCCATTCCAGGCTTTCTTGTGTTTCTTGCATTCTAAACAAAACATAGGTACATACTACTAGTGATTTTACTAAATGAACCAAAATAGATAGGTTACAATCCACCCCTGTGTTCTCCATAACTTTGTTAGAATATATATAGAATAAAAATAATATTATAGAATGGACTTACATGCTGTGGCTCATGCAGAGCTCTGCATATTTTCTCTACCTTCAAGTTCCTTATGGTTTACATCCTGTCTTCAAATAGTTAGTTACACTAAAGATAACAGGTGAAGTCCAGTCTGTCGTTAAGGCCTTTGGGGAATATAGAATTCAATTTAAAGGACCAAAGGCCTCACGTAAGCCAACCCAAATCCCCTTGGGGAGATGGTGGTGAAGTATAAAAAGTAATAATAATAATAATAATAATAATAATTAGTGTGGTCCTGATAAGGCAGTGGTTCTCAACCTGTGGGTCCCCAGGTGTTTTGACTTACAACTCCGAGAAATCCCAGCCAGTTTACTAGCTGTTAGGATTTCTGGGAGTTGATGACCAAAACATCTGAGGACACACAGGTTGAGAACCACTGTGATAAGGACTGGAGAGGAATCAGATTGTATCATGCAATGGGAAGGCCCATGACCATAATATCACCTCTGTATGACTACTTGTGGGAGCTCCTGGTAGCGTAGTGGGTTAAACCGCTGAGCTGCTGAACTTACTGACTGAAAAATCACAGGTTCGAATTGGGGGAGCGGCATGAGCTCCTGCTGTTAGCCCCAGCTTTTTCCAACCTAGCCGTTCGAAAACATGCAAATGTGAGTAGATCAATAGCTACCGTTCCGGCGGAAAGATAATGGCACTCCATGCAGTCATGCTGGCCACGTGACCTTGGAGGTGTTTACGGACAACGTCGGCTCTTTGGCTTAGAAATGGAGATGAGCACCAACCCCCAGAGTCGGACACGACTGAACTTAATATCAGGGGAAAACCTTTACCTTTACTTATGACTAGTTGTATATAAGTGTAAGCTTATTTTTTGTGTCAGGAGCAACTTGAGAAACTGCAAGTTGCTTCTGGTATGAGAGAATTGGCCGTCTGCAAGGACATTGCCTAGGGAATGCTCAGATGTTTTGATATTTTACCATCCTTGTGGGAGGCTTCTCTCATGTCTGTTCATGGGAAGCTGGAGCTGATAGAGAGAGCTCATTCGTGCTCTCCCCGGATTTGAACCTACAACCTGTTGGTCTTCAGTCCTGCTGGCACAAGTGTTTAGCCCACTGCGTTACCGGGCAATGAGCTAACACTGGTGTAAGTTTTGGTTACAGAATTATTCTGATCAAGATTTCATTTTTTCCTCTGGCACCACAAATGAGATAAATTAGAACACAGCTGGTCCATGTGAGCCAAGTTGCCACATCAAAAAGAAAGATAACTTGAGCCGAGAATGAGGGCACAGAGATGCATATTTGTCCTGTGTCTCAAGTGTAAGATCTCTGGCCATTGAATGCATTAACCAGACCCCTTTGTGAAACATTTCAGGCACACATTTACACTTTGATGTTCAAGCTTCTGAAGTGGTCACAGTATATCAAAGACTTACTGGCCATGCTAAATATTTTCAGGATTGCCCCGCTAAAGTGGCTGCAGAGTCCACAGGGTATTGAAATAAACAATCTGCGGTGCTCTCGCGGCTGAATTTCCATCTATATTGTCCTGTCCGCAGGGTGCTTACATTTGGTGCATGGATATATATGTGCCCGAAATCGACAAAACAAAATATAAGCTGTGACACAACGATGAGATGAGATCACAGGGCACCTGCTGATTCAGTATGACTTGCAGGCAATGGAAATTACCTATAGCAGGAGATCAACAAACTTGTTTACGACCGTCCAGATCTTTTTTGGGCTTAGTCATGCGTGAAGTGCAGAACTGTTTGACCCGATGAGTTAGGAAGAAGATTGTCGTTTCAAAAGTGATATATATTGGCCACATGTTGCAGTTGTTCCTGAAACAAGTTGCCTGGCGAGCACCGTAGTGAGTTGCCTCTTAGCTGTGTGGCTTTGTTTCAAGAGGCGCTGTGTTTGCTAATGGGATTTCTGATAGGTGAGGAGTGCTATCAAGAAGAGACGGAAGGAAAAAGGAGCACATCGAGTTTGCTCACCTGTCTCATTGCAAGCAGTTGGTCTATGGTGCAGGCTGTTTTCATTTTTATGCCGGAGGCTACATACAAGCTGTCAACCCATTCTGGGAAGTTGGATACCGAATGTGGAATGTTATTTTTGTGACAAATGTTGGTTGGTTACTTTTTCAAAGTTACCCATTGGCCATTAGTTGGTTACTTTAAAACTGACACATAGTAGCATGCTACTAATAAGTTACTTCATGGTTATTATTATCGATTTCATGTCCAAGTGAATATTACAGGTTGAACATTCTTTCTCAAAAATGATTGGGATCAGAAGTCTTTCAGATTTCTTTCAGGTTTTGGAATACCTGTATTGCATTTACATAATGAGATATCTTGGTGATAGGACCCAAGTCTAGATATGATATTCATTTTTATGTTTCATAAACACCTTGTACATATAATTTGCATATACAGTAGAGTCTCGCTTATTCGACCTTCACTTATTCGACATTCTGTCTTATCCAGTGGTCTTATCCAAAGGAGGTAGGATGCAGGACCGGAAGCGGAAGTGTAATCCCTCCTTCCCTCTGCGATTTCCACGCTGAGCATGCCTTCCGGTGTGAGCGGAGCAGGGAGAAGCGAGGAGGAGAGCAGACAGTGAGAAAAGCAGGCGGCATTGGTCGGGCCTGCTATCTGTCCCCTCTCACGAGACTTGTAACTCATCTTTTCCGGGGCCTTACTTTTTTCTCGAGCCTTGCAGCCCACTTCTGGGGCCTGCTGCTTCCTTTTTCCTTTTGGGGCCTTTTTCTGAGCATGGGGCTTGTTGCTCCATGGGGCCTAGCTGCCTCCTTTCCGGAAGCTTTGCAAAGCACCCAGGTTGACCCCTTCCCAGAAGTCTCGAAACGCACTTGAGCCTGGCCAACTCTTTTCCAGATGCCTTGCAAAGTACCAGGGTTGACCCCTACTCAGAGGTCTCGAAAAGCAGTCGAGCCTGGCCGACTTCTTTCTGGAGGCCTTGCAAAGTACCCGGGTTGACCCCTTCCTAGAAGCCTCGAAAAGCACTTGAGCCTGGCTGACTCCTTTCTGGAGACCTTGCAAAGTACCCAGGTTGATCCCTTCCCAGAAGCCTCGAAAAGCACTCGAGCCTGGCCGACTCCTTTCCAGAAGCCTTGCAAAGTACCGGGTTGACCCCTTTCCAGAGGTCTCGAAAAGCAATCAAGCCCGGCCGACTCCTTTCCAGAAGCCTTGCAAAGTACCCGTGTTGACCCCTTCCCAGAGTCCTCAAAAAGCACTCAAGCCTGGCTGACTCCTTTCCGGAGGCCTTGCAAAGTACCCGGGTTGACTCATTCCCAGAGGCCTCGAAAAACATTCAAGTCTGGCCGACTCCTTTCCAGAAGCCTTGCAAAGTACCCGGGTTGACCCCTTCCCAGAGGTCTCGAAAAGCAATCAAGCCCGGCCAACTCCTTTCCGGAGGCCTTGCAAAGTACCCGGGTTGACCCATTCCCAGAGATCTCAAAAAACACTCGAGTCTGGCCGACTCCTTTCCAGAAGCCTTGCAAAGTACCCAGGTTGGCCCAATCCCAGAGGCCTCGAAAAGCACTCGATCCCAGCCGACTCCTTTCTGGAAGCTTTGCAAAGTACCTGGGTTGACCCCTTCCCAGAGGCCTCGAAAAGCACTTGAGCCTGGCTGACTCCTTTCCGGATGCCTCATGAAACACCTGGGCCTTGCCACTGTCCTCTTCCGGGGCCGACTGTTTCTAAGTGTCTCGCTCCACACAGTCGAAAAGTAGTGCCAAAGACAAGGGAACTGACAGGCGAGGGGGCTGTAGGAGATTCTGTATTATCCAACATTTTCCTTTATCCGACGTTCTGCTAGCTCATTTATGTCAGATAAGCGAGACTCTACTGTAATTTTTATACAATATTTTCAATAGTTTTTGTGAACGAAACAAAGTGTGTGTGTTAAACCCACTGAAAGTAAAGGTGCCATTTTCTCAGATGAATCAACATGTCATTGGTTGATGTGTTGTGCTGACCCAGAATACTGATAAATCTTCTAAAAGGTCCTGGGAAAATGGAGCAAAGGTGATCCTGTGTGAGAAGCAAGAAGCAAAATTAGAAATTGTTCTTAATTTCTGTACTAAACACATTTCTCCTCTGTGTTCTTTCCCTTCTTTGTTGATTCTAGGACATTACTAGCTTGCTTCATACCATCTATGAAGTAGTTGATGCTTCGGTCAATCACTCTCCAAGCTCTAGCAAAACCTTGCGGGTAAAGCTCACCGTGGCTCCAGATGGGAGCCAGAAAAAGAAAAGTATCCTACTGAACCATGCCGGTAAGTGTTTCTATCTCAAGCATGTTCACTTCCAGTATCTCGTTCTATGCCAATAAATTACCCAAGAGATTTCTGTTGTCCAAACTTTGATTGGATTTTCCTGCTTTGATTGGATTTTCCTGCATGGGTGAGTGGAGTTGGACTGGATGGCCCTTGTGGTCTTTTCCAGTTCTGTGAGTCTATTACTGTAATGTGCTGAACTGATTTAAGTTAGTGTTTTTAATGCACTTGGGTATTTAATGATGAAACTTTTGAAACAAATACGATTTAGCTCTCATTTGTTGCATTTAGTTGGGTGCCACCTTGGTCCTGCACCAGAAGAAGGATGTGGGATATGAGATAGATAGGTAGGTAGACTTTTGTGTTTTGTTTGGGACTCTCTTACAAAGTCCCAAACAAAACACCAGTCTTCCATCAGACAACAGGCAATGAACTAAGTCCTTAGCAGCAGACACAAAGCGATTCTATAGGAGTGTAAACATCAGTATCAGGGTCATTGTTACCAGCGAAAGCTGACTGCTCCTGCCTCTGATTTATAGCCCTGAATTCCCCATGCAGGAGGTGCTAGGGTGTCTCCCAATTAGCTCAGCGTTTTTAGCAGCTATCCTAGCTGAACGCCGCCTGTGCTCTGTCTCTTTTCATCTCTCTAAAATTGTGGGCACTTTCAAAACCTCATCGTCTGATTCTTCTTCTCCCTCCAATTCCTGAGTACTTCCCTGTTACCCTTCCTCTTCCAAAGATGAGGATTCCCTAACATTATTACATTTATTACTTTACTCTATTATTACATTTATTATTTTACTTTATTATTGTTATTATATTTCTATTATTTTACTTTATTATTATTATTATTATTATTATTACATTTATTAATTTACTGTCCCTATTATCATTGGAAGGATACCTAAGCGCATTTGCATTGAAGAAGGTTAGAATAATGGTTGATCAGGGTTGGACAGTCTTATCATAAATTACAGTTTTATGTAAATATTCAAAAACATGTAACCTACTGATGCCTCAATTAATGTAATTTTGTTGGTATCTATTTTTATTTTGAAATTTTCCAGTAGCTGCTTCATTTCCCTCCCTCGACTTATACTCGGGTCAATATGTTTTCCCAGTTTTTTTGTGGTAAAATTATGTGCTTCGGCTTATATTCGGGTCAGCTTATACCCGAGTATATACGGGTACATCCTTTCATTCTAAAAGTTGGGAATATCTCTCCAAATAGTGCAGTCATGGCATGTGGCTTCTGTCATTTGGCTTTTGAACCTACTCTGAATTTTAGTATGAACTTTAAGCAAATCTTGCAATATGTTGACTGTATTTTGTCATTTCATGTCAGTACCTTTGGCCGCTTGTTTGAAGTTCAAACTAAAATTGGGACATTGGAGCCACTGCTTCTCTTTCGTTCCCTCTCTACTCTTGGCTTTGAGAACACGCTGCTGTTTGCTTGCTGTCCGCATAGAGAAGAGATAAGTGTTATTTGCTCACTTTCTCAAAGAACTAATAGTGAAAGGTAGGGGAAAAAATAACATGTTGTTATTTTGTGGGGGCAGATCTCCAAAGCTCAAGACACCGAGCAGAAAGCAAAGGCAATGAAGAACTAAGGAACTGTGAAAAGAGACAGAGGGGTTCCCTCAGGTAAGCTGAAACAAAACCTCTTCATTTCTCTTGTGTGTAGGGACCATTTGAGAAAATGAACCAAACACCATCACAGATCTAGTCACCGATTAACCATCACTTGGCTACCATGAGATCTTATCCTTTTTAGAGTAATATTGAGAAAAGGAACAAAGAATTCTTTCCAAGAAACTCCCATGACCAGTTAGTTTTAAGGCAGTGTTTCTCAACCTTCCTAACGCTGTGACCTCTTAACCCAGTTCCTCATGTTGTGGTGACCCCCAACCATAACATTATTTTCGTTGCTACTTCATAACTGTAATTTTGCTACTTTTATTAATCGTAATGTAAATATCTGCTGTGCAGGATGTATTTTCATTCTTTGGACAAAATTTGGCACAAAGACTCGATTTTGATTTTGATTGATTTTGTTCTTTGGGAGTTGTAGTTGTTGGGATTTATAGCTAACCTATACTCAAAGAACATTCTGAACTCCATCAACGATGGAATTGAACCAAACTTGGCACACAGAACTCCCATAACCAAGAGAAATACTGGAAGGGTTTGGTAGGCATTGACCTTGAGTTCTGGAGTTGTAGTTCACCTACATCCAGAGAGCATTGTGGATTCAAAGAATGATACCAAACTTGGCACAAATGCTCAATATGCCCAAATGTGAACACTGGTGGAGTTTGGGGAAAATAGATCTTGACACTTGGGAGTTGTAGTTGCTGGGATTTATAGTTCACCTGCAATAAAAGAGCATTCTGAACCCCACCTATGATAGAATTGGGCCAAGGACAGATGGAGAGATCTCCTGGGGAGGCCCTATCTCAAACACGCTTGGCGAGATAAGGGACATGGCCTTTTCGGTGGTGGTCCTCTGCCTGTGGAACTCACTCCCCAGGGAAATTAAGTCATCTTCATCCCTCCTCACCTTTAGAAAAAAGTTAAAAACGTGGATGTGGGACTTGGCACAAGTGCTCAATATGCCCGAATATGAACACTGGTGGAGTTTGGGGAAAATAGACCTTGACACTTGGGAGTTGTTGTTGCTGGGATTTATAGTTCACTTGCAATAAAAGAGCATTCTGAACCCCACCTATGATAGAATTGGGCCAAACGTCCCACACAGAACCCCCATACCTTGAAGAGACTCGCTGGTGCGAGCCTCCCTCCAGCCTCATACACTCTCCCTCACCTGCACATGTGCACCACGCTGCCATGCACTAAGCATGCCTGCTCTCACCTCCATACTTGGCACACATTGGCTGAGAGGCCAGGCAATCACAGCAGATTGCCCCCTTGGCTGAGAGACCAGGCAATCACAGCGGAGGAGGGCTTTTAGTGACAGAATTTGCCACTTGTTTCCAAAAAGAAAGAGAAGGACAGGCAGAGAGATCTTCTGGGGAGGCCCTGTCTCAAACACGTTTGGTGGGGATGAGGAACAGAGCCTTCTAGGTGGTGGCCCCCTGCCTGTGGAACTCACTCCCCAGGGAAATTAGGTCATCTTCATCCCTCCTCACCTTTAGAAAAAAGTTAAAAACGTGGATGTGGGACCAGGCCTTTGGGTAATTAAGCGGACAATGACAATAACAATGTTGACAATGGCTTGGAAATGGATTATGGATATTTATTATTTATTTACAGCATTTATATTACGCCCTTCTCACCCCGCAGGGGACTCAGGGCGGATTACAATGTACACATATATGGCAAACATTCAATGCCAATTAGACATACAACTTATATAGACATACACAGAGGCTATTTAACTTTTTCTGGCCGCCAGGGGAGCTGTCGCTTTCATTGTCCATCTGCGACACTGATGAAGTGCTTCTGCATTCCCCGCTTGCTTTGCTGGAGTGCTTTTTCCTGGAGACTTTTTATGGCCTCATAAATTAGTTAATTAGCCTCCCCACACATAGGTGGTACCTAATTTTCCTACTTGACAGATGCAACTGTCTTTCGGGTTGCAAAGGTTGACAACAAGCTACACAACTGGCTGGACACTCACTCCGACCCGGGCTGGCTTCGAACTCATACCTTCTGGGCAGAATGATCTTAATGCAGCTGACACTCAGCCAGCTGCGCCACAATTCCAGATAAGTTTGATGGAGCATCCAACCACAGTTTTCGGCTAATAATGGCCACCAGAGTGGTAATTCTTAGTAGATTTTAATTGTATTGTTTTAATGTTTTTAACTATTGAGAAGGGTGGGGTAGAAATGTTGTAAATAAATAAACAAACCCCCCAGGGGTCCCAACCCTCATGTCGTGAAATGCTGCCTTAGGGTCTCCATAAGTCAGTACTGACTTGAAGTCCCACAACAACAACAACAACAACAACAACGCTGTGCTAGTCCTTAGTAGCAAATCTACCAGAGAATCTAAGGAGTCCTTCAAAGCTAATGAATTTATAGACAAGTGAGCTTTTGTCAGCACAAAAAGGATAAATCATATTCCTCATGAACCATTTATGGAAAACAAGAGTATGTACTTTTTGAAAGAATTTGCAGAAATGCCCTTTAGATAGGAGTTTTTTTTCCCCCCTTCAAAAATGTTTTTTTCCCCTCATGTGACTCTGGGGCGCATCAGTTTCCAGCAAAAGTACAGAGACAGTGGTCTCTTTTATGCACAGCTGCAGGTATTGTTCTAGCCTTGAAAAGATTAGATAAAACAGCCCTATTTGAAGTTGTGTCTCCCTGAAGGAATGTGCAATATTATTTAGGATGCCAGTCTGGGAACGAGGCCTTGTTTCTCTGCAAAAACATCTTGTCATGTTCCTGGCAAAGATTAGCAGAGTGAAACGCTTGGCTAAGATTTGCCTTAGTATCGTGCCTTTTCATCTGGCTTATTCATGTATTTTGATGTCTATCCCGCCGTTTCCTCGGGACATTGTGCAGGTAACGACGTGTAAAATACGAAAATGCGACAGAACAAAGTGTGCAAACATCCACTTGCCATCTTGGAACTGATTAAAACTGCCCTACATTTACTTTGTCTGACCTTTGAAGGATGCAATTAAAGGAAAGCAGATCCAAAATGTTTGAAGAGTTTCTGGAAAATGGAGGGGCTTTGACAACTGTTGGAGACATAGAACTTTTGTACTATGAACCCCAGAATTCCCCAATAAGTATATCCAGACGGTTCTTACAAATACTTCTCCTTGATCTAGAGCAACGGGGCAGGGATCATTCTCTTCAATCAAAGAGCATTCTGAACTCCACCAATGATGGAATTGAACCAAATATGGCACACAGAACTCACATGACGAGCAGAAAATATATATCAGTGATTGGTGGGGGGAGGGCAAAATACTGTTTGCTTACCGTTGAAAATTACCTCTGCATGGGGGTTATGTATGGGAAGTTTGACCCAATTCTATCGTTGGTGAGGTTCAGAATGCTCTTTGATTGTAGGTGAACTATACATCCCAGCAACTACAACTCTCAAATGTCAAGGTCTGTTTTTCCCCCAAACTCCACCAGTGTTCACATTTGGACATATTGAGTATTCATGCCACATTTGGTCCAGATCTATCATTGTTTGAGTCCACAGTGCTCTCTGGATGCAGGTGAACTACAACTCCAAAACTCTAGGTCAATACCCACCAAACCTTCCAGTATTTTTTGTTGGTCATGGGAGTTCTGTGTGCCAAGTTTGGTTTAATTCCGTCATTGATGGAGTTTACAATGCTCTTTGATTGTAGATTAACTACAATTTTTTCCAAATTATAATCTGGCCCTCCCAACAGTTTGAGGGACAGTGACCTGGCCCTCTGTTTAAAAAGTTTGAGGACCCCTGGCCTAGGATTTGGAATGTGTATGTATACATTTTAATTTCCTGTTTTAGTCTTTCAAAAAAAATGTTACCATACCTGAACATACTTCCCTTGGACATAATAATGCATTTCTGCAGCATGATTAAAACTCCCAGCGAACGGTCTCTGCCTTTCTTTCTCCCTCTTTCTCCTTGGCTTGTTTGGCTCACAATGACTGGTATTTCAGATATTCATTCTCAGGAAATAGTTCTGCTATAAATAAATTGGTAGTGTAGAACAGGAAGGAGAGCTCAATGAATGGAGTGAGCGGTGGATCAGGCTTTATTAAAACTGTTTGCCAGCCTCGCACCCCTCCGCCCCCAGTCTGCCGGCTCCCCTAGAAACGGGAGTGTGTTCTTTATCTCCCAGGGTTTGAGCCTCGACACTCGTTCGTTTGCCAGGCACGTTGCAACTCCAAGGAGACCCCCAATGACTGGCTAGGCATTTCATCAAACTTACTTGCAATAGCAGACTGCAAGCCATTCTTGGATTAAGGACAATTTACCCCAGACCCAGGCTGTTATGTCAGATGGAACTGAATCAAAGTTGTGCTCATTCATAGAAATCAAAAGTTGACAACTTCCAGGGGTTCAGAGATTGTACTAGGCATCCCTCAATGATGAGCTACTCCCATGGGTTGCTTTATTATGGGTGTTTCATTATATTAGTACATAGCCGCCATATCTGTTAAGACACAAAGTGGCTACCAATACTGGCCATCAGTATTAAAAAACTCTAAAATTACAACAGCACAGAGAGTAAACAAACAAGGACATCTAATCACCTCTCAACAAAAGTTTGCTCTAGGCACTGTCAGGCCATTATATGCTAATCAAGGTGGTCAGTTGAAACATTCACACCTAGTTCCAGCAGACAAGAGTCCTTTGTCTCACCCTGGTTATTCCACAGATATATAAACCTCTGAGGATGCTTGCCATAGTTGCAGGTGAAACGTCAGGAGAGAATGGCCATATAGACCATGGCCATATAGCCCGAAAAAACCTACAACAACCGAGATATACAAACCCCTTTTCCTAGTTCCAACAGACCTCACTACCTCTGAGGATGCTTGCCATAGTTGCAGGTGAAACGTCAGGAGAGAATGCCTCTAGACCATGGCCATATAGCCCAAAAAAACCTATAACAACCGAGATATACAAACCCCTTTTCCTAGTTCCAACAGACCTCACTACCTCTGAGGATGCTTGCCATAGTTGCAGGTGAAACGTCAGGAGAGAATGCCTCTAGACCATGGCCATATAGCCCAAAAAAACCTACAACAACCGAGATATACAAACCCCTTTTCCTAGTTCCAGCAGACCTCACTACCTCTGAGGATGCTTGCCATAGTTGCAGGTGAAACGTCAGGAGAGAATGCCTCTAGACCATGGCCATACAGCCCGAAAAAACCTACAACAACCGAGATATACAAACCCCTTTTCCTAGTTCCAGCAGACCTCACTACCTCTGAGGATGCTTGCCATAGTTGCAGGTGAAACGTCAGGAGAGAATGCCTCTAGACCATGGCCATACAGCCCGAAAAAACCTACAACAACCGAGATATACAAACCCCTTTTCCTAGTTCCAGCAGACCTCACTACCTCTGAGGATGCTTGCCATAGTTGCAGGTGAAACGTCAGGAGAGAATGCCTCTAGACCATGGCCATACAGCCCGAAAAAACCTACAACAACCGAGATATACAAACCCCTTTTCCTAGTTCCAGCAGACCTCACTACCTCTGAGGATGCTTGCCATAGTTGCAGGTGAAACGTCAGGAGAGAATGCCTCTAGACCATGGCCATACAGCCCGAAAAAACCTACAACAACCGAGATATACAAACCCCTTTTCCTAGTTCCAGCAGACCTCACTACCTCTGAGGATGCTTGCCATAGTTGCAGGTGAAACGTCAGGAGAGAATGCCTCTAGACCATGGCCATACAGCCCGAAAAAACCTACAACAACCGAGATATACAAACCCCTTTTCCTAGTTCCAACAGACCTCACTACCTCTGAGGATGCTTGCCATAGATGCAGGCGAAACGTCAGGAGAGAATGCCTCTAGACCATGCCCATATAGCCCAAAAAAACCTACAACAACCCAAGACACAAAGTGTTTTTAAAATTTATATAAATAAAAATGTAATGTTTGTTTGTGGGATTATCATAACTCAAAAACCACTGGGCAAATTGACACCAAATACAATACACCCTATCAAGCCAACAATTGACCATCACTCATAAAAACACTGAAAAACACTGCAGAAGAGACTTAAAAAGCAAAAAACCCCAAACAAACAAAAAAACATAACAACACATGCGCAAAACCACATATATACATGCAAACACACATATACACAAATATATACACACATATACACACAACCAAAACACCTATACACAGACTGGACCACAGCAACACGTGGCAGGGAATGGCTATTCTATATAAATAAAAATGTAATGTTCGTTTGTGGGATTAACATAACTCAAAAACCACTGGGCGAAATGACACCAAATTTGGACACAATACACCTATCAGGCCAACGAGTGACCATCACTCATAAAAATATTGGAAAACACAGCAGAAGGGACTTAAAAAGCCTAAAACCAAAAAAATTACATAACAACGCATGCACAAAACAGCATGGCTGTATGGCCATGTTCCAGAAGCATTATCTCCTGACGTTTCACCCACATCTATGGCAGGCATCCTCAGAGGTTGTGAGGTCTGTTGGAAACAAGACTAGTGGGGTTTATATATCTGTGAAATATCCAGGGTGGGAGAAAGAACTCTTGTCTGCTTGAGGCAAGTGTGAATGCTGCAATTGATCACCTTGATTAGGCCTGAAAAGCCTTGCAGCTTCAAGGCTTGGCTGCTTCCTGCCTGGGTGATCTGCTGGCCCTGATTGTAAAGGACAACCTGATTGTAAAGAACAGTGAAGAAAGAAGAACACTCAAAAACAGGGAAGTTCCAGACAAAAAACTATCAGGGCTGGCGAATCACCTCCCACCAAAGAATTCCTCCAGGCAGGAAGCAGCCAAGCCTTGAAGCTGCAAGTCTTTTCAGTGCTAATCAAGGTGATGAATTGCAGCATTCACACTTGCCTCCAACAGACAAGAGTTCTTTCTCCCACCCATACAGCCCGGAAAACTCACAGCAACCCAGTGATTCCAGCCATGAAAGCCTTCAACAACACAGTGATGAGTTTTATGGATGTTATGTTTTCTTTGTGCGCTCCCATTCTCAGAAAATGGATACAAGATCACTTGTTGTTTCCGAATGCTCCCTCATTTGGACATAATGATGATAATATATGCATTTCCACTTCCTTTCTGCTCCCAGGTACCACCATGGTGAGGCCAAGCTTGAACATAATGGATGCTATCGTCATTGTGTGGATGAAAACATTGAAAGGAGAAACCACTATTTGGATCTTGCAGGCATCGAAAACTATACGTCCAAATTTGGACCAGGTATATTATATCATTTGGATTCCCTACCTTGTTGTTTGTTGTAATGAGATCTCGAGGCTTCTTCCTAAGACACGTTATGCAGGAAATACTGCTGTATACAAGTAAGAATGGCAGCATGGGATTCGATGAGGATGTAGGCTGGCAGATTACGGTCAGCCCTGCACATTTATGAGTTTGGTTTTTGTGGATTTGATTATTTGTGGCTTTGATTAAAACAAGATTCCTGGAGAGAAAATCTTTATCGAATCTGTGAATAATCAAATCTGCAGAAGCCAAATGTGGAGGGCCAATTGTAGCTGCATCCCTGGATTTTGCACAAGATTGTGTTGTTTCTGCTGGACCTCTCAGTGGCCTTCGATACCGTTGACCACAGTATCCTTCTGGAACGCCTCACAGGAATGGGTCATGGAGGCAGTTCCCAGAAGGTGTTGGGAGACACCTGCTCGACCCCACAACCATTGTCTTGTGGGGTCCCGCAGGGCTCAATATTGTCCCCCATGTTATTTAACATCTACATGAAACCGCTGGGGGAGATCATCCGGAGTTTCGGGGTGTGGTGTCGCCTTTACGCAGATGACATCCAACTCTGTCACTCCTTCCCACCTGCTACTAAGGCTGTGCAGGTCCACTGTGACGGTCTGGATGCGGGCGAACAAATTGAAATTGAATCCAGACAAGACAGAGGTACTCCTGGTCAGTCGCAAGGCCAAAGAGGACAAAGGGTTACAGCCTGTGTTGGATGGGGTTACACTCCCCCTGAAGGTGCAAGTTCGCAGCTTGGGTGTGATCCTGGACTCATCACTGAGCCTGGAACCCCAGGTTTCGGCGGTGACCAGGGGAGCATTTGCACAATTAAAGCTTGTGCACCAGCTGCGCCCATACCTTGGGAAGTCTGACTTGGCCACGGTAGTCCATGCTCTGGTTACATCCCGTATAGAGTACTGCTATGTGCTCTACGTGGGGTTGCCTTTGAAGACTGTTTGGAAGCTCCAAATGGTTCAGTGGGTGGCAGCCAGGTTACTAACAGGAGCAGCGCTCAGGGAGCATACAACTCCACTGTTGCGCCAACTCCACTGGCTCCCAATTTGCTACTGGGCACAATTCAAAGTTCTGGTTTTAGCCTATAAAGCCCTAAACGGTTTTGGCCCAACTCACCTATTTGAATGTGGCTCCCCTTACGAACCTTCCAGGAATTTATTCTAATTGTTCCCTTCTTTTCCTGTAAACGGTTTTGGCCCAACTTATCTATCCGAATGTGTCTCCCCTTACGAACCTTCCAGGAAGTTAAGATTATCTGGGGAGGCCCTGCTCTCGATCCCTCCTGCCTCACAGGCACGCTTGGCAGGGACAAGGGACAGGGTCTTCTCAGTAGTGGTTCCTCGGCTGTGGAACTCCATTCCTGGGGATATTAGATTGGCTCCCTCCTGACCTTTAGGAAAAGAGTAAAAACCTGACTCTTCGAGCAAGCTTTTGGAACCTCGTTGTAACCAGAAAAACTCAGTATTGTGAATGAATAAGGAATGGCTTTATGATGCAAATGGATATGGATTTAAACCTAGAAGTCATTGATTTTAATAGGAGCCCCCGGTGGCGCAGTGGGTTAAACCCTTGTGCCGACAGGACTGAAGACCGACAGGTCGCAGGTTCGAATCCGGGAGAGTGCAGATGAGCTCCCTCTGTCAGCTCTGGCTCCCAATTGCGGGGACATGACAGAAGCCTCCCTCAAAGGATGGTAAAAACATCAAAAACATCCTGGCATCCCCTGGGCAACATCCTGGCATCCCCTGGGCAACGTCCTTGCAGATAGCCAATTCTCTCACACCAGAAGCGACTTGCAGTTTCTCAAGTCGCTCCTGACACGACAAAAAAAATGATTTTAATAGTTTTAAATTGTTTTTATATGAATCTTATTATGAGATTTAATCTGTTTTAAATTTATATGTGTTTGGCATCTAATTGTTGCCAGTTTGTACGCCGCCCTGAAAAGGGCGGGATAAAAGTTTGGCAAATAAATAAATAAATAAATAATGGACAGACCATTGTCGAAGGCTTTCACGGCCGGAATCACTGGGTTGTTGTAGGTTTTTTCGGGCTGTATGGCCATGTTCTAGAGGCATTCTCTCCTGACGTTTCGCCTGCATCTATGGCAAGCATCCTCAGAGGTAGTGAGGTGAGGATGCTTGCCATAGATGCAGGCGAAACGTCAGGAAAGAATGCCTCTAGAACATGGCCATATAGCCCGAAAAAACCCACAACAACCCAATGGACAGACCTATTTAGAGCACTTAAAGTAGTCTAGGCAAGAATTAAAGGTGCTTTGAATGCAATTTTCCTGCTTCCTGGCAAGGGTTGGACTGGATGACCCACAAGGTCTCTTCCAGCTCTATGATTCTATGATTATGCTGCAAACACAGTTGTTTTCAATGTCTGGTTCTTCTTTCTTAGGCTCTCCACCTGTGGCTCAGAAACACAACCCACCCGTCCGCGTTTCCAATCAAACACGATCCCGTTCCCATGAGCCTGAAGTCTTCCATGCCCACCAGCGCAGATCTCCAGCAGCAGATCCTGGCCATGTCAGCTTAATGGAAGCTTCCTATGCAAAGCTTGCAGAAATCCAGCAGCGGCTGCGGAGTCAAGAGGCAAACAGGCACTTTGTGAAGTCTCCCAAGGCTCAGAGCAAAACCGCAGCCTCGGTTAACACGGGAAGGGCCGTACGGAGTAAACCCATCCAAGGGGCATCTGTACCGATGGCTTCCCCTACCGGGCGGGTTGGTCCAAACCTTCCTTACCTGCCCATGCAGTCCCAGCAGACTTACAAGAAACACAAGCAGCGAGCAAAAGAGACTCACCAAGTCTGCAAGACCTTCCCACCTCCCGGAACGGTCCTGGAGAAAGAACATGTCAGAGACCTGCCTGCGGTCATCTTGTATGAAGGCCAAGTGGGACAGATGATTCAGAGACACGAACACCACCATCACCATGAACATCACCACCACTACCACCACTTCTACCAGACATGAAGTGGACTCGCCGCTGCAGCCTGCTAAAGGACCATCCTATATGAAGGAAGCTCTTTGCCGTCGCTCGGGAAGAACAGCGTCGTTTTCATTAACATTGTGGCTACTCCGTTAATATTCGCTAGCACCTATTGTAGGAGTTATATGGAAACACTAAAGTTAATTATAATGATGATAATAATAATAATAATCTAACACTATTTATATTATGTGGAACTGTATAACTTACTTTAATAACTTGTGGATTTTTGAAAAAATAGTTTGGCTTGTTAAAAAACAAATCAATTGGACATGCAAGAGCAACCAAGCACAGCTCTTGTTCAGGTCGTCCCATGAAACTCTCTGGTTGTTCAGTGGAGGCTTGGAAGGGTTTGTGGGTCCAGGAAGACACTCTCTACCAACCTCTGGGACTGGCTCACATTTTCTCCATGCCTTGATGAACATCCATTCGATATTTATGGAAAGGCATTTCCCCTGCGACTGCGCAGAATGCTCCTGTCTTTGAGTAAGCCCCACCAGCATGACTTCTCCAGTATAGAAGTGGTCTGAACATCTCTCAGAGGTGATACCATGCATCCTTCCAGATGTTGAGCTGTGATTCCTAGCATCCCTCACTACTCTAGTTAGAACTCCTGGGACTTGCAGTCCAACAACATCCTACAGCAGAATGTTAGTGCTATTATTTCAATGTAACCTCTATTTCAGGTATGGGCAAACCCAGACCTGGAGGGCAGATGTGGCCCACTGGGCTCTTTTCTCAGGCCCTCCTCTCTCGCCATCCTTCCTTCTTTCTCTCTTTCCTTCCTGTTTCCTTCTCCCCATTCCTTACCTCCCTCTTTCTCCCTCCCTCTTTTCTTCCCTTCCACCTTTTTGTCCTTCCTTCCTTTCCTCCCTCCCTCCTTCCCTCTCTCACTTTCTCCTTCCTTCCCTATGGTCTTTCCTTCCTTCTCCCTCCCTTCCCTCCCTCCATTCCCTTCCTTCCTTCCATCATTCTCTTCCTCCCTCCCTTCTCTTCCACCCTTCTCTCTTTCCTTCTTGCTTCCTTCTCGCCATTCCTTACCTCCTTCTTTCTCCCTCCCTCCTTCCTTCCCTTCCACCCTTTTGTCCTTCCTACCTTTCCTCCCTCTCTCCCTCCTCCCTCCTTCCCCCCTCTCTTTTTCCTTCCTTCCTTCCCTTTGTTTTTCCTTCCTTCCTAACTTCTCCCTCCCTTCCCTTCCACTATTCCTACCTTCCATCCTACTCTTCCTCCCTCCCTTCTCTTCTACCCTTCTCTCTTTTCTTCCTCTTTCCTTCTCCCCTTCCTTACCTCCCTCTTTCTCCCTTCCTTCCTTCCTTCTCCCTTCCTTCTCCCTTCCTTTCCTCCCTTCTATACCTTCCACCCTTCCTTCCATCCATCCTTCACTTCCTCCCTCCCTCCCTTCCTTCCACCCTTCTCTCTTTCCTTTCTGTTTCCTTCTCCCCCTTCCTTACCTCCCTCTTTCTCCCTCCATCCTTCCCTTCCTCCCTCCCTCCTTCCCCCTTTCTCTTGCTCCTTCCTTCCTTCCTTTTGGTCTTTCCTTCCTTCCTTCTCTCTCCCCTCCCTCCATTTCCTTCCACCCTTCCTTCCTTTTCTTCCACCCATCTCTCTTTCCTTCCTGTTTCCTTCTCTTCATTCCTTACCTTCCTCTTTCTCCTTCCCTCCCTCCTTCCTTCCCTTCTTTATTTTTAAGCATATTTTATTATGCTATAAACACTAATCAACAAACCATATTCCAAGTGTTACAAGCATAAAATAATGTCAACTAATATTAATGACATTATGCTAATTTACACTGGTGTAGTTTATATTTTTCCCACCCTCCCTCCCTCCCTCTTCCTCTTTCCCTCTCCCTCCCTCCTCAACTACAGTATATTTCTACTAATCATGCAGATCCAGCAACTGGCAAAATCTTTGCATTTTTTCTTTGATGTGATCGTTGGCTCCTCCATTTTTCACGCAGTTGAAGTAGACCTTCCATCTATTTGTAATGACCTTTTCTTTATCCAGTCTTGTTGCTTGCTTAAGTCATAATTCCCGCAATGTCTAACAGCACTTGATCACACATATAATCATTCCAATTGCTTAACGTCCATTTCGATTTGTCTTTCCATCCTCTAGCGATCTCCGCATGTGCTGATCTTATTGTCACTTTTAATAACTCCTAGCAATTGATTTTTATACTCGGATGTTCCAACACTCCCCATAGTAGCAAATCATTATTAATTTGAATTTTTATCTGAAATATCTCTTGAATGTTTCCTTGTATCATTTGCCAGAATTTTTTTTTATTTCAGAACACTCCCACCACATATGTCAATAAGTACCTTTTTCTTTATTACAATGGCAGCACTTCGAATTCTTTCCTTTTACCATATAAGCCAGTTTTTCAGGAGTTCTAGACCATCTTAATATCATTCATTATATTTTTCTGTTTTTATTTTATTCATGTTCCTTCCTTTCCTCCCTCTTTCCTCCCTCCCTCCTTCCCTCTCTCTCTTTCTTCTTCCTTGCTTCCCTTTGGTCTTTCCTTCTGACTTCTCTCTCCATTCCCTTCCATCCTTCCCTTCCTTTCTCCCTCCCTTCCTTCTCTTCTACCCTTCCCTTTTTCCTTCCTCTTTTCCTCCTGTGGGATATTTACCTGGGAGAAGAGAAGGTAGAGAGGGAACAAGAGGACCATGTTTCAAGATTTCAAAGGGTGTCCCATTGAGGAGGATGAGGGGGAAAACTGACTTTCTACTGCTCTAGAGACCAGGGCACAAGGGAGCAATGGGTTCAAATGAAAAGGAAAGAGATTTGACTGAAAAGACTAGGAACAACTTTCCGAGAGTAAGAGCTGTTGAAGAGTGGCATAGACTTCCCAGGAGTGTGGTGGAATCTCCTTCTCTGGAGGCGTTTCCACAAAGACACTCTATTGGGAGTGCTTTGATTGTGCATTCTTGCATAGCAAGGGGTTGGACTGCATGGCCCTTGGGTGTCTCTTCCAACTCTAGGATTCTATATCAGGAGTACGAAATGTGGGATCTCACGGATACACTTTTTCTCTCCTCTCCACCATCTCATCCTGACCAAGGCCAACCCTTTTGGGATCCAAATGGTTCCCCTTCTTTCCTTTACTTCTGCCTCTGAAAGGGAAGAGGAAGGGGAAGGGGGAACTTGGGGAGAACCACCTCCCTCCTGGCCTGCCAACCCCATTCTGGCCCGCAATGTGGCCCCAAGTTAGAAAGTTAGCCCATGCCTGCTCTATCTGATGGAATCCTGGGGTTAGTAGTGTGGTGAGGCACTAGTTGCTATCTGTCTAAACCCACTTCCTAAATTCTCTGGTGATCCCATCTGATTTTGGATGCTAAGTAAGGTCAGCCTTTTTAAGACTGGAATAGGATGCTCCCGACAAATACGTGGGGCTGTAGGTTGTATTTCAGAAGAAGAAACTGGCAAAACCACTTATGAGCATTCCTTGCCTAAGAAAGCCCTA
Source organism: Anolis sagrei (assembly GCF_037176765.1). Classification (NCBI taxonomy): domain Eukaryota; kingdom Metazoa; phylum Chordata; class Lepidosauria; order Squamata; family Anolidae; genus Anolis; species Anolis sagrei. Next base: position 32,276,911 of record NC_090028.1, read on the forward strand.
TAATAGTCACAAAGTTGCCCTACATTGATGGGCAACGTGAACACACACACAGATACAGGCAAATTGTCACGCCCAGGATATCATGGGATGGAGATCAGGGTAACTGAGTTGGAATTATAATGCTGCAATTCAGTAACTGAAATGGGTGCCACTCATGAAGGGTGGATAGCCATTGCCAGAGAGTCTGGAACATCATCCTGTTGGTGGGCTGGTCTGTCCATACCTCCATTGAACACACAGGTGGGTTTGTGTGAAGGCAACAGTTGTGAGCTGGGCAATGCAAGGCATTAGCAGACTTTCTGATGCATATCCTTCCCTCTGTGGTACTAGAAGAGCTGCTTCAAACAATGTGGCTAGACACCTAGCCCTTCTCACCTGTTGGCTTACTACAAACAAGCCAATTCCCAGATGAGCAATGTTCGAGATTTCTGGATGTTGGGGATACAAACAGCTGCTACCTCTAGTATAATTCAAAACTTCTTATTGATTGTATTGGGCTACTAGGGGTTGGGGAGAGGTGAGTTGGGTTGGGATAAGATGCAAGAAGTTTTTACTCAATTGCATTCATGTGGTTGGCTTATGCTCTCATCTCCTTGCAAGTATAAGCTAATATTAATGATTAGGAAATAATTAAGTACATTTATCAACAAAACTACATATTTCAATTGGTTTCCCCTTTTCCTTTCCAACTTCTTTTTCTTTTCAACGGACTTCTTTGGGATCTGGCTCTGGGTTGTGTGTGTTTACATAGTTAAGCAAGGAAATGCATGGTTAATTCTTGGATCAGAAACTACCAAGGAATGCCCAGGACCTCTGGGAAGGAACCCTACCTGAACTATTTTTAATAGAATTGGGAACTGAAATCCCAAACACCTGGAAGACCAGAGTTTGGGATACTAGGAGTCCCAATAACACTCAATTATCATTCTAATGGGAGTCAGCCAAGGGTTCGGGCCAATATGCCTTTTGGAGAAGCTACCTGTCCTACAGCAGAGCAGGAACACATCTGATCTTAAAACACCACACCAGCTTGGTAAAATCAGCAAGCAGTTTATTGAAAAATATAAGTAGGCAAAGCAGTAAAATTAGCAAAACAGTAAAGTTCCAAAACAAAGGTTAGTCCATGAGCTTCATGACAAAGTAAGATCCATGAAAAACCCAATACACAAATCGGGAGCTTGGAAAAAACTTGGTACATGAAACTAAGAACACTTGAGAGCAAGATCATCATGAAATTCCAACGTTGACCCAATTGAGGCAACTCTTTCCCATGAATCAATATAAAGGTTTTCCAGATCTTAGAACTGAAAGGAAAGCTTTTTTCTTGATCTTACCACCAGATAAAGGTTTCTTATCTCTCTTTTCTTGTAAACAGAACTGATCTTTGCACCTGAGCACTCGGTCTCCTGCTTTCTATCTACACTCCCATTAATTTAACTCCCAATAACTTCTGCACCTGAAAAATCTTCAGATGGTTGCTCTGAGAAAGATTGTGAAGGAATGAGATCTTGTGAATCTTTCTGAGACAGCTTGGGCTTCTATTCTGAGCATACCTCAGACTCAGGCAAACCCTCATCCCCCTTGCCAACAGACCCAGGCCCACCATCAGAAATACCATCCCCATTCCCATCATGAACACCAGACACAATAACGGGCTGAACGGGCTGATATACAACACTACCAGGCGTGAGATCCTTGGCCTGGTGGAAAGCCAAGTGGAGTCCATATGGTCTTCTAACCACTTTAAAGCAGTGAGGGGCCCCCAAAACTAGAATTACATTCATCTGAAACTTTAAAAGGAAGTTCTGATGACCACATGTGGAAGGATTCCCTTGTCCAAAGAAAGACATTTGGTTTTGTTTTCAGTTTCTTTTAAGTTTTCACAGTTTTGTTTTTTTGTTTACATTATTGTCAATTCTTCTTCTGTACATATATTGGATGCTGTGTGCAAATGGTGCATAACGTTTCTATCATATCGAAAAGCAGTGTTGCCTTTCTAGTGGAAGTATGATGTATGAATTCTACAAAGGCGTTGGTTGTATGAAGCCAAGGAATAAAAGGCCAGGTTGCGTTGTGGTTTGAGAGTAGAACCAACACTTACTGTTAATCGGAGCTCATTTGTGTATCAAAAAGTACCGTAAGAATGAAAAATCAGCAATGCATTGTTCTTTTTGCCTATTTCCATTCTGTCGACGTTCCGCTGACAAGATGTTTTAAAGTGTGTCATACCTTTTAAATTTCTAAAGTTAAAATATATAGATATAGATATATATGCACACTGTTTTCTGAATGGGAAACTGGGAAGGCGAAAATAGGCTCGCAGCTTCTTTACGTACCACTGAGATGTTTTAAGTCGAAAAACCCAATTTTGCTGCTTGTGTTCTCAAACCCTTCTTTTTCCTCCAGTGTATATATAATTATGGACTGCAAAAAAAGGGGGCATCGTACATGCCTTGTAGAAGGAATAAGCTTATTTATATGATAGTGTTAAACAAAGTCTGATGTATTACCGTGATTTCCGTTATACTGCATGCAACCCCATGAGTGTAAACACATTCCATTGGAAAATAGATGCCATGCCGTTTAGTTCCTGAGAAAGTGATTCCTTACTTCTTCGTTTCCCCCTCCTTTTTTTCCTTTTTGCCCACCCCTTTTCACATTTATCTGGGCCAATTGATCAAAGCTGGAATACAGATATCTCCAACTCTCCAAAATGTGTGGTCAGGAGGGCAAAAGTTATTAAGAAGGAAGAATACACAATCTAAGAGAAGTTCAGGCAGCGTGCTTCTGCCTGTTTCCATAGGAAAAAAGTAAGATTTTGGTGCTCCCTTTTGGGTTGCATGCTGTTTGCTTGTACGCTTTCAGCTAAGTATGTAACGGCTGAAGGAAACTTAGGACAAATGGGAAAAGTGGGTGAAGGAGAGATAAATTGGGACATTATAAAAAGAGTGAGATGACAGGACTGTTCCTGCCAACTAGGGACAGCTGTTGAGTTTGATATCTTTCTGACTAGAGGCAATGAGATATGATTATGAAGATACTGCATCATAATATTAATGGGTTTTGGAGTCTTTAATAAACATTGGCCCCGATATCTTTCCTTGCACCTCTGAATCAAACCACAAAATTCAATTGAATGTTGGAAATGTTGGCTACCGCATCTCTTTTGTGACCGCATCTGTCTTCTTTATGATGTTTTCCAGAATATGCACCTTTAAAGAGAATAGTTTTAAGGGATGATGTATGAGTATGGTAGGGTAAAAGCAGTGTTTCTCAACCTGGGGGTCGGGACCCCTGGGGGGTTGCGAGAGGGTGTAAGAGGGGTCACCAAAGACCATCAGAAAATAGTATTTTCTGTTGGTCATGAAGGTTCTCTCATTGGTGGGGTTCAGAATGCTCTGATTGTAGATGAACTACAAATCCCAGCAACTACAACTCCCAAATGTCAAGGTCTATTTTCCCCAAACTCCACCGGTATTTACATTTGAGCATATTGAGTATTCATGCAAAGTCTATCATTGTTTGAGTCCGCATGGCTCTCTAGATGTAGGTGAACTACAACTCCAAAACTCAAGGCCAATGCCCACCAAACCCTTCCAGTATTGTCTGTTGGTCATTGGAGTTCTGTATGTCAAGTTTGGTTCAATTCTATCGTTGATGGAGTTCAGAATGTTCTTTGATTGTAGGTGAACTATAAATCCCAGCAACTACAACCCCCAAATGACACAATCAATCCGCCTTCCAACCCAACCAGTATTCAAATTTGGGCATATTGGGTATTTGTGCCAAATTTGGTCAGTGAATGAAAATACATCCTGCATATCAGATATGTACATTGTGATACATAATAGTAGCAAAATTATAGTTATGAATTAAGAACGAAAATAATTTTATGGTTGGGGTCACCACAACTTGAGGAACTGTATTAAGGGGTCGCGGCATTAAAAAGGTTGAGAACCACTGTTTTAAGGGGTGACATGTGGGTATGGTAGGGTAAAAGGAAAGTTCTGTATGTCAACTTAAAAAGCAAACACAGGTTGTCCAGAACTTCTAATCAAAGCTGGTTTCATGAAGGTGCAAGATGACAATGAGGAGGATTTGAAAGTTGAAGGTTGCACCTGACCAGAAGAAGGCAATGCATTCGCTTTAGTCTCAGAGAGGTGGTAAACATGTTTCTGAGGTCTATAATGGTAGGGCTGCCCTAGTATGTTGGCAATGTCTAGTGTTATGAAAGGAAAAAGATGGCATGTCTGTCCACATTCTCTATGTGATGCATACTTTTGCAACCTATTTTTTCTCCTAAACAAAAAATATTGCAGATTGTAAGATTTGACCATAACGGGAAATATTTCAGCTCTCATTTGTGTTGCCTGTTTGTTTACCTGCTCTGGTAGTTTTTACGTGTGTGGACAGAGATTTTTTTTTTGCCTCTCAGATTTTGCCCCTTTAGATGTTAGAATCCTTGACTTAGTTTCTTGGAACTAACACCCAAAACATTTTGAGAACCAAAGTTTGTAGAAACCAAGAACACTTGAGAGCAAGACTATCATGAAATTCCAAAGTTTACCCTAACAGGTGGTAAACTGGATTTCTGGGAGTTCGCCAAAACATTTGGGGACCCACAGGTTGAGAACCACTGTTGAGAGGGACATTTCTTCATGTGAGCCTCCATTCAGCATTTGAAATGATGACACTGATTTAATCTTCCCTTTGGATTAAGTCTATCTTATTGTGAGTTTCAATGATTTGCCAGTTTGCTGAAATGGATCTCCAAACTCCCCTTTTCTGGGCCATTTTGTGACAGACGTTTGCTAAAATGTTCCATTTGCACTGAAACGGAAAGAGGTTCTGACAGATACATCGCAACCAAAATAACAAAAATAACTTCCAGGAAGGGGGAAGTTTATCTTGATTGCAGTCAGTAGGAGTTTTTGTCCTCAACCTGTCTGTAGAACTAAGTTTTCCAAGCACAGAGGTGAATATTGAAGGATATTAAGCAAAAGGGGGGGAGGGTGTATCCAAGGGAAGGGATTGTTTGTGCATTTTGTTCTGTTCATTTTTCAGACTCCAAACTTTCTCTTGCTTAGATTTCGTGAAATGCAAATGAACATTTGTAACATGGTATCAATGATTCTTATACCAATTATGTAGGAACATGCAGTATTTAAATACTGTCTTGCATTTGTATGATGTGCATTAAGTGTGAATAATCGATCATGTCATGTAGCACAGTTTATGTTCTGGGTTATTTTTTATTCACAGAGCTCTTAACGTCTTCATACCATTTTGTAAAAAAAAGTTTGCTTTTCAGTATTTTGTATAGTTAATATAGATGGTTTTGACTAAATGCTTTATTTATTTAATAGCAAAACTGTGCCAAGAGAAACCCCTGTTAATTAAAAAAATTACTAGTTCAGACATGTCCCAACCCTTTCCTTTTGTGAACTTCAGTGGCATTGTGCTTCAGGTTCTGGTTTCATTGGGATTTGTTTCAGTTCTGCCCTTTTCAATGGTTTCGATCCTATGAGTTCTGAGAGAAATTTAGTTGCTCCTGTGGCAAAGGATTATGGGATCCTGGTATGACATTCATTTCCAAGTTTTCTTGGGATGTCAGGATACCTAAATACCCTAAAGCAGTGTCTCCCAGCCTGTACTGGGCCACGAGACCTAAAATAAGGTCTGTGGCTCTAGATTATTAAATAGGGTTTTCTGTGGGTGAGCAGATGGCGACTACTGGATGGCATATGTTCTGTGTCATAAACTGGAGCTGATGTGGTCTATCCAATGCAATTTTGTTGAATCTGCACCTCAAATAACCAAACCAAATCTAAAGTTGTCCCAAAACTGATTCATAACCCTTTTGGTACTAATGTTGGAGAGAGGTCCCTGGTCAAAGTGGTTCCTGTTCAAGTGATCCCTGATCAAAATGGTCCCTGATCAAATTGGTCCCTGGACAAAGTGGTCCCTGGTCAAAATGATCCCTAGTCAAAGTGATCCCTGGTCAAAGTGATCCCTGGTCAAAGTGGTCCCTGGTCAAAGTGGTCCCTGGTCAAAGTGGTCCCTGGTCAAAGTGGTTCCTGGTTAAATGGTCCCTAGTCAAAGTGGTTCCTGGTCAAATGGTCCCTGGTCAAGTGGTCCCTGGTCAGAGTGGTCCCTGGTCAGAGTGATCCCTGGTCAAAGTGGTCCCTGGTCAAATGGTCCCTGGTCAAAAAAGGTTGGGAACTACTGCCCCAAAGACACAGATTCTTAACTGATTTTGGAAGCTAAGTGGAGTCAGCCCTGCATGGGAGATCCAGTTACCAAGGAAAATAGGTGATGTAGGCTATATTTCACAAGAAGGAATGAGTGTTCCTTGCCTAAGAAAACGCTATGGGGTCTCCATAAATCAACAGATGTCATGAAGGCACATGTGAAGTCCTATTTATGGATCTATTTCAGCTATTCCTACAATAGGATAAATGCTTAAATACCTTAAAGACATAATTGGTTGATTTGGAAGCCAAGTTTGGCCAGCTTTGGTTTTTTATTTTTATTTATGTACCATATGTTTCTCACCCCGTAGGTAACTCAAGGTATAGGCAGCAATTCAATGCCATAGAAACATACATGGTAAACATATACATTAAAACAATCATTAAAAATATATCCAACCTTAAAACAATTAATGTAAAAGCACATTATCCAAAATCATAGTCCATGGCTGTCCCAAGACATCACTGAACGATTCCATATTCCTTTATTGTAATAGTGGGCTACTAACTGAACAACATCAACAACAATAACAACAACACTTTATTTATATTCCACCCTTCTCACCCCGAAGGGGACTCAGGACGGATCACAAATACACATACACGGCAAACATTCAATGCCGTTTGTATAGACAGTACACAGAAGGGCAGACAGCACAGAAGGAGGTGTTGTTTTGATGCCATCGATGGTTGGGCTCGAGTCCACAGGGAGTTCTGTCACTCCATCCTCTATGACAGCCATCAGAACTTCCTCATTCCAGCATTTTCTGATCTTCTTTTTCTTAATGACGTTGTAAAACACCTCCCCCGCTTTTAGCGGTACCTAATTTATTCAATTACAGCTAAAGCTATTTTCGAACTGTTTAGGTAAACAGCAAGCAGGGCTGATGGTCGGCCACTTACGCTGACCCGGGGCTTTGAACTTTCAACCTTTCGGTTCATAGATCTTATAGTTGCTGATGATTTACCAGCTGTGCTAAACCTCCATCATTAGCCTTTTCCTGAAGACCAGGAGGGAGGGGCTGATCTAATTTCACCAGAGTTCCACAACCAAGGGGCCACCACTGAGAAGACCCTGTCTCTCATTCCCACCAACCGCACATTTGAAGGAGACAGGACAAAGAGCAGGGTCTCTCTGGATGATCTTAACCTCCTAGCTGGCTCATAGAGGGAGATACGTTCAGACAGGAAAACTGGGAAGGAACAATTAAGGGATTTATAGACTAAAGCCAGCACTTTGAATTGTGCTCGGTAGCCTGTAGAACTGACATAACAAAGGAGTTGTGTGTTCCCTGTACTCCACTCTGCTCATTGGACTACTTGAAGCTTCCAAACAGTCTTCAAAGGCAACCCCATGCAGAGCATGATGCAGTAGTCTACTCAAGATGTCTATTCGAGATGGTTAGTATTTGGATGGGAGACCCTCATTGAATGCCAAGTGCTGTAGGTTATATTTTCGAAGAAGGAACTGGTACAACAACCTAGGAGTCTTCTTTGCCTAACAAAAGCCAATGAAATTCATGGGACCACCATAACTTGATAGGAGCTTGTAGATGTATACAGTAGCAGCAAGGAACACAAAACTCAAGATATCGAAGCTTGCAACCTAATTGGAAGTCTTGCCATGAAGGGATTGTCCCTCCCCATAGAAATACACACACAATGGTTTATTCCAGCTCTCTGGATCTAACATTTTGGATCTCTGTTCCCTAGAAAGCAAGTGTTTTTGTCTTTGTGAAAACACCTTCTCCATTACTAATTCAGTCACTGCGGCACAACCCTGAGGGTATGAGCAGCATTTGGCGGTGTTTCTTCTTGTTTCTTTGTCTTAGACCCTGGAGCAATCATTTCCAAATTAGAGGGAATGTTAATTAGGTTTCCAGCCCCCTGCCCAAAATATACAGTATTGAAGAGGCAGTGGTTGTGAGGTACTATGTTACAAAATGGCAGTGACTGTTGACAAGGCCATTCTCGCCAGCCGTATATTGGATGTGACATTGCTGGCTGTTTTTTTTTCTTCCTCCTATTTTCTCAATGTCTTTGCCAAGTTTTCTGCTATGGATGTGCGCCTAGTTGTGGCTATACATGTTGCAAAGATAGCGACAAAAGCAGAATATTAAGCACAAATCATGAGAGCGTCGTCAACACACACAGAGTTGTCCATTGGGCAGAGATGTTCTGCCACAGATCTGTGACCGATACTACTACTACTACTACTACTACTACTACTAATAATAATAATAATAGTTTATTTATACCCCGCCATCATATCCCCAAGGAACTCAGAGCGGCTTACATGAGGCCAAGCCCAACAGTACATCAATAAACAGAAGCAATAAACAAAATAAATACAATACAATTAATATAAATCACATATAAACAATAAACCACACGCCTGTCCCAACCTCTCCAGTTTTGAGTTTTCCTGGAATCGTTAATGACCTATAAAGGTTCTTGGCTTCTGTTTGGCTTCTATTACCTTACAGAGATACAAAGTGTGACCAAGGGTATATCTTTGTTGTTGCAGTTGAGTAACTTCAAGTACGAGGGTTGAATGAAAAGTAATGCCTCCTCCTTCAAAGCTCCTTAACAGATGGCAGTACTAGTATGCCATCTGTTACTAGTTGGTGTGGTTCAGAATGCTCTTTGATTGTAGGTGAACTATAAATCCCAGCAACTGCAACCCCCCAAACTCCATTTGTGTTTCTATTTGGGCATATGGAGTATTCCCATTTTAAGGTGCAGGTGCTTACCTACAAAGTCCTGAACGGTTTGGGACCACTCTACCTGCGTGACTATATCGCTGTCTACGAACCCTCATGCTCACTCCGGTCATCTGGAGAGGCCCTGCTCGTGATCCCGCCAGCGTCGCAAGCTCGCTTGGTGGGGATGCGAGACAGGGCCTTTTCTGTTGTGGCCCCCCGACTTTGGAATGCCCTCCCAAAAGATCTCAGACAGGCCCCTACATTGACAGTCTTCAGAAAGAATTTGAAAACCTGGCTGTTCCGATGTGCCTTTTCAGATTAGGAACCTCCAGCACCAAGTCCTAGAAGCACTTTAGTAGAACCAAGATCACTGCACACTGCACACTGCACTTACTTTGTAATCCTACATTACTCCCGCCACATCAGCACTTTTAATCCTGTACCCCTACTCTGGCCGGCCCAGTTTTAATAGTGTCTTGTTGTATTGTTACTGTTATTGTTTCTCTGCTTAACTGTTTTAATTTGCTTTAGGTATTGTATTGTTGTATTGTGTTTTGGGGCTTCGGCCTGTGTTAGCCGCATCGAATCCCTCGGGAGATGCTAGCAGGGTACAAATAAAGTTATAATAATAATAATAATAATAATAATAATAATAATAATAATAATATTCGTGCCAAGTTTGGTTCAGATCCATCATTGTTTGAGTCCACAGTGGTCTCTAGATGTAGGTGAACTACAACACCAAAACTCAAGGTCAGTGCTGACCAAACACTTTTAGTATTTTCTGTTGGTCAGGGGAGTCCTGTGTGCCAAATTTGGTTCAATTCCATCGTTGGTGGAGTTCAGAACGCTCTTTGATTGTAGGTGAACTATACATCCCATCAACTTCAACTCCCAAATGTCATGCTCTATTTCCCCCAAACTCCACCCATGTTCACATTTGGGCATATTGAGTATTCATGCCAAGTTTGGTCCAGATCCATCATTGTTTGAGTCTGTTGGTCAGGGGAGTCCTGTGTGCCAAATTTGGTTCAATTCCATCATTGATGGAGTTCAGAATGCTCTTTGATTATAGGTGAACTATAAATCCCAGCAATTAAAACTCACAAATGACAAAATCATAATCTTTTGAGTGATGGTCACTCCTTGTGTTGTGAGATGTTTTGTTGCCAAATTTGGCGTGATTTCGTTCATTGGTTCTTTTGTTTTTAAGGTACTCATTATGCACAGAGCATTTTTATATAGATAGATATGTATATTTCACAGGAAGGAATGGACAAAACCACCTTATGAGAGGCCATTATGGTGGACTGGTTTTTAGTATTGCACTACAGCTCTGGGAGAATATATCCCTGCTTCGTACAGTTGAGAGGTCTTTCTAGCCTTTCTCCAATTTTCATTGTCCCGAACAAGACCATACGCTACTCATTTCAATATGACGGACGCAGCCCCAGCAATGGTAGAAGCGACTGAAGGGAGCTGGCAGATTTTGGAAAGGAGGAAGGGGAGAAACAAGGGAATTGTGTAGGTGTTGGGAGGGGGTGGGGGGAGAGTGGGAGATAAACCTTATTATGTTCCTTTGCCAAAGGAGAAAAGAAACGATATTGACTTAAATGTGGGAAATTTAAAAGGGGCCATATGTTCTCACTTTGTGCTTTGTTTCTAATAGATAGACAGAAATCTTTGAAGTGTGGATTGGCTCAGTGGGGTGCATGCTTCTATAGAGAAAAGATGCTAAAAGAGAGGATGTGAGGGGGCATACGAAACTCTATTAGCCATGCAACGGCAGAGAGAGAGAGGCAAATCCAATGATAATGTACATCTGTTTCAGGGAGTTTATAAGCTTTGAACATTTTTTATGTGCTGATAAGTGGATCCTTTTCTTACCATAACTTAGAACTTCAAAGCAGATTGTGTGGATAATGCAAATTGCTGAAATATGAGATTTTCCTACAAAGAGGTTTTCCAAAAAAGGAGGAGGGGGGGAGAGGAAAGAATTAAGGCTAATTGATGCCACAGTCTTTTATGTGCAGTGTAAAAACTTGACAAAAATTGATTTTTAATTTTTTTTTCGAGGGCATTGATGGAAAAATATATCGAAGGCTGCTCTCCCCCTACCCTTTGTAGGAACGGCCTCTGGTAACTTCAGGGGGAAGGCAGCGCTGCAAGTTGAACATTTGTCTCCCAATATCGGCGAAGCAATGATAATGTAGCATAAATTAAGATACATAGCCCGACTGTTAATACTATCAAAGTCTATCGTATCAAGGTAATGTTACAAAACTGCAAAAGGAAAGCGACGCGATGTTATCAACTTCAATAGAGTGCCAATTTCATCCCTGAAATAAGCCGTGGGAATACAACCGCCAGACCTTCCCTGCTCCAACTACATGTTGAAGGGGAATAACCATGAATTTACGCAATTCCGTGCCACGCAACACTAAAATAATCCCAAACCATGAGCTTTAAGAAATATCCATATGACAGACAAGCCTATCATGTATACCAACAGCGAGCTTGTTTCTAGAAAAATGTAACAAAATCCAAAATACATGGTGAAACCTTTATCAAACCAACCCAAAGTGTGAAATACATTATGACCACTTTGGAAGCTCACTGTCTTCTACATTAGACAAGGATGGGAAAATCAAACCGGAGAAGAAAGGAGGTGGGGTTGTTTGAGATGTTTGCTCAAGTTGGTGTTGTAAGGTGATCTCGAATGAAGGTTGATGCAAGAAGATTACACACCTTCCGGGCCATAAAGGACTGAGGACACTTGGAAGCTCATTTTCTTCTCCATTAGACAATGATGTGAAAATCAAATAATAATAATAATAATAATAATAATAATAATAATAATAATGCTTTATTTATATACCGCTCCATCTCCCCGAGGGGACTCAGAGCGGTTCCCAAGTAATATCACAGAACATGCAAAGTAAAAACAACATAACCATAAGATCAACAAACAAAATATAAACATAAAAATTGCTGCCATAACACACATATATTAAAAGTAATCCTGCCTGTTCAAGGCAATTAAAAATTTAAAAGGCCGGGCCAAGATTTGTGCAAGCCCAAAAATTCTACGGGGCCCGGGAATTAAGTGCAATGCCATGGCAAGGCAGCAATAATATTAGGTCTGTGGCTGTTCATTCCAGGGCCGATTAGAGGAAAGAATCTGGGTAACTGGTTGGAAGAATAAGGCCGTATTCGACAATGTGTGGGGCTGAGTTAGAACTGATCATTTTCAAAGGCTTGTTGAAACCACCAGGTCTTCAAGCTCTTACGAAAGGAGGGGAGGGATGGGGCCTGTCTTATTTCCTTTGGAAGGGCGTTCCAGAGACAGGGGGCCACCACTGAGAAGGCCCTCTCTCTTGTCCCACCAACCGCACTTGAGACGGTAGTGGGACTGAGAGGAGTCTCCCCCCCCACCCCACCCCAGAAGATCTTAGAGCTCACGCCAGTTCATAGAAGGAGATGCGATCGCGGAGATAGGCAGGGTCCGAACAAGAGAAGAAAGGTGGTGGGGTTGTTTGCAATGTTTGCTCAAGTTGGTGTTTAAATGTTATCTTGAATGAAGGTTGATGCAAGCAGAAGTTACACACCTTCTGGGCCATAAAAGACTGAGGACACTTGGAAGCTCACTGTCTTCTACATTAGACAAGGATATGAAAATCAAACAAGGAAAGAAAGGTGATGGATGGTTTGAGATGTTTGCTCAAGTTAGTGTTGTAAGGTGATCTCGAATAAAGGTTGATGCAACAAGATTACACAGCTTCTGGGCCATAAAGGACTGAGGACACTTGGAAGCCCATTGTCTTCTAGTTGGTGCTCAAGTTGGTGTTATAAGGTGATCTCGAATGAAGGTTGATGCAAGCAGAGGTTACACATCGCCTGTGCCATAAAGGACTGAGGACACTTGGAAGCTCATTGTCTTCTACATTAGACAATGATATGAAAATCAAACAAGGGAAGAAAGGAGGTGGGGTTGTTTGAAATGTTTTCTCAAGTTGGTGGTGTAAGGTGATCTTAAATGAAGGTTGATGCTAGCAGAGGTTGCACACCTTCTGGGCCATAAAGGACTGAGGACACTTGGAAGCTCATTGTTTTCTACATTAGACAACAATGTGAAAATCAAACAACAGAAGAAAGGTGGTATGTGGTTTGAGATGTTTGTTCAAGTTGGTGTTGTAAGGTGATCTCAAATGAAGGTTGATGCACGTGGAGCTTGCACACCTTCTGGGTTATAAAGGACTGAGGACACTTGGAAGCTCATTGTTTTCTACATTAGACAACAATGTGAAAATCAAACAAGAGAAGAAAGGTGGTGGGGTTGTTAGAGATGTTTGCTCAAGTTGGTGTTGTAAGGTGATTTCAAATGAAGGTTGATGCAAGCAGAAGTAACACACCTTCTGGACTATAAAAGACTGAGGACACTTGGAAGCTCACTGTCTTCTACATTACACAACGATGTGAAAATCAAGCAGGAGAAGAATGATGGTCGGGTGGTTTGAAATGTTTGCTCAAGTTGGTGTTGTAAGGTGATCTTGAATGAAGGTTGATGCAAGCAGAAGTTACACACCTTCCTGGCCATAAAGGGCCGAGGACACTTGGAAGCTCACTGTCTACTACATTGGACAAGGATGTGAAAATCAGACAAGAGAAGAAAGGAGGTGGGGTTGTTTGAGATGTTTGCTCAAGTTGGTGTTATAAGGTGATCTTGAATGAAAGTTGATGCAAGCAGAGGTTACACACCTTCTGAGCCATAAAGGACTGAGGACAAAGGTAGTAAAGGTAGCAGATTTCCATCTCCCATAATAGCAGTAAAGTAGCTTCCTTTGAAACCTAGTTTAGTGCTTCTGAAAGTATCTGATGTTGGAAACCAATAACATTTTTTTCCCCCAATATGTTAGAAACTGGCACCATATTTGTGCCGTTATCTATTATTCTTTCTGGGAAATTCTAATCTAGGAGCTTTTGGCTCGGAGATGGACAACAGTCCAAAGACAAGCAAAGGTCTAGGGACCATCACTTTAATAGCACAAATGGAGACCATCTTCATTCTTCATGAGACCATAGGCGATATGAGAAAACCACCAAGAAGTCTCTGCAGTGTCACATCTCCATAGGACAACACCAAGGGTCCACTTTGGCTAATACAGGATTCTAACCATAGCATGTGACAGAAAGACAACAAAAAAAGAGCATTATTTGTAGGTAGTCAATAAAATCCAATTTATCTACTCAAGATACATGTCTACCCAGAACATCAAACATTGCTTCCCCATAGCATAGTGGTTTTTAACCTGTGGGCCGTGGACCACCAATGGACTGAGAGGATGAAAATCTGATTTGCGAGCCTCTTTCCTCTTTATTTTATTTTATTTTATTTCCACTCCTTTTGTGCCACCTGCCACTCCTCCCCTGTTGCTGAATATTAAATACAGTTTTCTGTGGGTGAGCAGATGGTGACTACTGTATGGCATATGTTCTGTTTCAGAAACTAGAGCTGATGTGTTCTATCCAATGCAATTTTCTGAAAAAACACCCGAAATAACCAAACCAAATCTTAAGTTGACCAAAAACTGATTTGTAACCCTTTTGATACTAATGTTGGAGAGTGATCCCTGGTCAAAGTAGTCCCTGGTCAAGTGGTCCCTGGTCCAAAAAAAAAAAAAAAAAAAAGATTGGGAACCACTGCCATAGCATCTTACACAGAACTTTCAAAGTGCTATCCAAGGTGCTGAACCTATGTGAAGGATAGGGTTCTGGGCCTTGGACAGCTTACTTCAAGCCTGAACTAAAATCCAGAATGAATGCGAGTTGCTACTACAGAAATCTGAACAGACAGACTCCACCTTGTAACAACTTGCTGTAGGTGTGACCCAGAAAGGAATTCGCAGTTGAAAGGCACTTCTGTTACTAGATATTACAAGCCATTGTTCTATAATGCCAAAATGGAACTCGGGTTGACTCATGATGCAGTGAACAAGCACAAGCAATAATAATAAAAGGCCCTAGGTAATTTTCAATGGTAAGCAAACAGTATTTTGGCACCCCCCCCCCCCAACCAATCATTGATATATATTTTCTGTTTGTCATGGGAGTTCTGTGTGCCATATTTGGTTCAATTCCATCACTGGTGGAGTTCAGAATGCTCTTTGATTTTAGGTGAACGATACATCCCAGTAACTACAACTCGTATATGTCAAGGTCTATTTTCCCCCAAGAGGGCCTCAAGAGCGCCCCTGGGCAAAATCAACTATACTGCAAATGCTTACTTTGCGTAATGGGCTGAGCCGCCCCTGCTTACCTCACACAGAGGCTTCCCTCACAGACTAAGGCCTTTCTCCCACTGAGGTTTACCTCAGACTGACTACGGTTAAGCTACAGACACACCTGCTTATATAGAACTGCAGCTTTTGCTGACTCATTGCATTCATTTAACCCTTTTAGTGCTTGACTCACATCTTTGTAATTAAAAATAACTAATTAATTTTTAATATTTCTGACAAGGTTTGCTGTTGCTGTTCCCTTAGGCTGAGAGAGTGTGACTTGTCCAAGCTCTTCCAGCCTGTTTCCATTATTCAAATCCTTAGATTTCCAGAATTCAACACTCAAATCACTAAAGCACAGTGGCTCCTTTTAAAAAAAAAGAGGATTATTCTGGGGAGGCCCTGCTCTCGGTCCCGCCGGCTTCATAAGCACGCCTGGCGGGGACGAGAGACAGGGCCTTCTCAGTGGTGGCCCCTCGGCTGTGGAACGCCCTCCCTACAGACATCAGATCGGCCCCCTCTTTATTGGCATTCCGGAAGAGTGTGAAGACCTGGCTTTTCGAACAGGCTTTCAACTAAGCAATGCAATTGATTGATTATTGGAATGGAATAATGGACAATGAGTTCGGATGCTGATTCTATTGATGAGACGTGATGGATTGTTATAGTGCTGTACTGTTGTATTGATATTTTGGTGTTAATTAATTGATACTACTGTTTTAATTGATTAATGATTTTGTATTGTGTTGTTGAAACTGGTTGTTAACCGCTCTGAGTCGCCTGAGGGCTGAGAAGAGCGGTATACAAATGAAGCAAATAATAATAATAATAATAATAATAATAATAATAATAATAATATTCAGGGTATGTTTATCATTGTCTTTTTTTAGGAAACACATCCCTCACTGTGTTCCTATGGTTAAGCAGGGATTTCAACCCAAAGCCAAGTGCGTCGCTCCAACTAACATACCATATTCACTCTATACCACTTCATGTATTCGAAGCCGCTGAGTCCAAAGGTGAGGGAGAATTTCCTTTCAGATTTTGCCAAAATCCAAGTACGGGAGAGAGCACAACTGACAGATTGGCCCACCCCGACTCAGGTAGCAGTGACAGGTGGCATTTGCCAGTTTGCAGCCTCCTAAAATACGCTGCATGCCTCTGGCAGCCGCTTAGATGAAGCAGGCTGTTCGTTATTTTATTTTATTTTAGATCAAAGTTCTGTCGGCGGAACGAAGCAAATCAAATCAACAGAAGGGCCCTGCTATTTCCAGTCTGTGTGAGCTGCCATTTGGGAATTTAATTAGCCGGCATGATTCTGCATTTCCCTATCTTGAACCCGATGACACATTCATCTCAGCAAGACTGCCTAGTGCCCTACTTCCTGCACCGGTTTCTTATTGCACTTCTTTCATCCGGGCACTGCAAACGCTGATGTGAGTTGGCATCAGCGGCTGGCAGAGCTAGGGAAAGTTATGGCTTGGGATTACAACTCCCAGAATTGCCCCTATGTCATGACCAGTGAAAATGCTAGCCATGGGATTCAGAGATTTATATTATTGACTAGCTGTACCTGCCACGCGTTGTTGTGGCCAATCTTTCCTCCCTCTTTCTCTCCTTCTTTCTTTCTCTCCTTCCTTCCTTCCTTCCCTCCCTCCCTCTTTCCTTCCTTCCCTCTTTTTCTTTCCCTTCTTCTTTATTCCTTCTCTACCGGTTTCTTTTCTCGCTTCCTTTGCTCTTTGGTCCCATCCTTCCTTGTCTCTTCCTTCCTTCCCTCTTTCTCTCTTTCGTTCCCTCTCTCCTTCCTTCCCTCTTTCACTTTTTTATTTCATTCTCACCCTCCTTCTCTTCTTCCATCCTTCTCTACCCTTCTTTCTTTCCTTCTTTGTCTCCTTCCCTCCTTCTTTCCCTCCCTTCTCTACCCTTCTTTCTTTCCTTCTTTATCTCCTTCCCTCCTTTTTTCCCTTCCCTTCTTTCTTTCGTTCATTCTCTCCTTCTCTCCTTCTCTCCCTCCTTCTCTCCTTCCTTCCTTCTCTATCCTTTTTTCCTTCCTTCTCTCCTTCCCTACTTCTTCTCTCCCTCTTTCTCTCCCTCCTTCCTTCTCTACCCTTCTTTCTTTCCTTCCTTCCTTTCTTCCTTCCTTCCTTCCTTCCTTCCTTCCTTCCTTCCTTCCTTCCTTCCTTCCTTCCTTCCTTCCTTCTCTCCCTCCCTCCCTCCCTTCCTTTCTGTGTATGTTTTGTGTGTATATGCATATATGTGTGTATATATGTGTGTCTGTGTATATAATTGGTTTTTTGGCTTTTGAAGTCACTTCCATTTTTATTTATATAGATTCCAGGATGTGGTTCCTGTTGGAGCACAATCTAACTCAGGGCTTGCCTACACTCAGAGAAACAATTTACTTTTACATTGCATTGTTGTAGTCTGCAGCAACTCTGTTAATGCCACACACATTGTGTTGAGATTGCCATAACCAGCCTCACATTTTCCCTGGTGAATTCAGTTTGGTGTAAGGCAGCATTTCTCAACCCGGGGGTCGGCACCCTGGGGCGGGGGGGGGGGGGGGTCACGAGGAGTTGTATTTTCTGTTCTTCATGGTGATTCCATGTGGAAAGTCTGACACAATTCTATTGTTGGTAGAGTTCCCAAATGAGTTGTAGTTGCTGGGATTAATAGTTCACCTACAATCAAAGAGCATTCTGAACTCCACCAGTGATGGATTTGAACTGAACTTGGCACACAGAACTCCCATGAGCAACAGAAAACACTGGAAGGGTTTGATGGGCATTGACCTTGAGTTCGGGAGTTGTAGTTCACCTATATCCAGAGGAGCGCTGTGGATTCAAACAATGATGGCTCTGGACCAAACTTGGCACAAATATTCAATATGCCCAAATGTGAACACTGGTGGAGTCTGGGGAAAATAGACATTGATATTTGGGAGTTGTAGTTGTTGGGATTTATAGTTCGCCTACAATTAAAGAGCATTCTGAACTCCACCGACAATAGAATTGTGTCAGACTTTCCACATGGAATCCCCATGAACAACAGAAAATACTATGTTTTGTGATGGTCTTTGGCGACCCCTTTGACACCCCCTCATGGGTCCCGACCTCTAGGTTGAGAAACACTGTGTTAAGGGTTTGTTCATGTTTCTTTGTTGTTGGCCAGTACTCTGCCCCATAGATAGAGGGCTACTGGGCAAACAACTGTAGTGTAGGTCTTAACTTTGGATTGTTCAGGCCTTGTAGAGTCACACAGAATGACAGTAGTTTGCAACCATTTCAACCAGGCTGCATTTATTTAGAGAGGTATTTTCTCAGGTTAACATGGCCAATGATTATGTCAGCTGGAGGACTCTAGGAGCTGGGATCCAAAAAGGTAATATTTCTCACTTCTGGCTATAAATGAGAACAAAAAATACTCTCCCCACAAATAGAAAACTAGCCAATGTGAGATCCAGGACACATTAAGGGCTGAGTTTCAAAGCGAGTAAGAATAGTTCCAGAGCAACTGGAGGAGTCAAGACAAGGGAGAGGTCAAGATCCAAGCAGGGATCAAGATCAGGGAGAAAAGTTCAGCATGTGTTCTCAGCACCAAAAACTTCTCAGACTGAAGAACAATGTCGGAATCTAGGTCTTTACAAGGCCCCATGGAAGGAGACTGGTCAGTTGGGACTATTTTGAAAGAACTTCAAGACTTGCCTTAACTTCACATAACTATTAGGAGAGTCCAGCTGGCAGTAACTTAAAACTCCAGTTGAGCATTTAGAATTGCCTTTTGGGCATCCAAAGAAAGGCAGCAGGAAAAGAGACCAAGGGAATACAAAGGCATATGATATGATGATATAAACCAATGTTTCTCAACCTGGGGGTCAGGACCCCTGAGACCCTTGCAGTGGGGGTGTCAGGGGGTTGCCAAAAACCATAAGAAAAACACAACATTTTCTGTTGGTCAGGGGGTTCTGTGTGGGAAGTTTGGCCCAATTCTATACTTGGTGGGGTTGAGAATGCTCTTTGATTGTAGGTGAACTATAAATCTCAGCAACTACAAGTCCCAAATGTCAAGCTCTATTTTCCCCAAACTCCACCCATGTTCACATTTGGGCATATTGAGTATTCACACCAAGTTTGGTCCCAATCCATCATTGTTTAAGTCCACAGTGCTCTCTGGATGCAGATGAACTACAACTCCAAAACTCAAGGTCAGTGCCCACCAAACCTTTCCAATATTTTCTGTTGATAATTGGAGTTCTGTGTGCCAAGTTTGGTTCAGTTCCATCATTGGTGGAGTTCAGAATACTCTTTGATTTTATGTGAACTATTTATCCCAGCAACTACAACTCCCAAATGTCAAGGTCTGTTTTCCGCAAACTCCACCCATGTTCACATTTGGGCATATTGGGTATTTGTGCCAAATTTGGTCCAGTGAATGAAGATACGTCTTGCATATCAGATATTTACATTATGATTCCTAACAGCAGCAAAATTACAGTTATGAAGTAGCGATGACAATAATTTTATGATTGGGGGTCATGAACTGTATTAAGGGGTTGCGGCATTAGGAAGGCTGAAAAACACTGAAATAAACAATATCCATTGTCTCACACCCTGGGAATGCTAGAAATTTGGCGACTGAAAATCAGAATTCATTACAAAGAAGGAATGGTCTCATTTTGCTGACCTTTTAGCTCCCTTGGGCCACATCAACCCAAAATGAGGTCTTTGTTTGGGATTTTCCCACTGAGGTCAACTTCATTCTGTAACTGTCTGTAAAATAGGAGAAATGAGGATTTCGTGTATTATTGAAGGCTTTCTTGGCCGGAATAGGAGCCCCCGGTGGCACAATGGATTAAACCCTTGTGCTGGCAGGACTGCTAACCAACAGGTCAGCGGTTCAAAACTGGAGAAAGTGGGTTGTTGTAGGTTTTTTTGGGCTATATGGCCATGGTCTAGAGGTATTCTCTACTGACATTTCGCCTTCATCTATGGCAAGCATCCTCATAGGTAGGATGCTTGCCATAGACGCAGGCGAAACGTCAGGAGAGAATGCCTCTAGACCATGGCCATATAGCCCAAAAAAACCTACAACAACCCAGTGATTCCGGCCATGAAAGCCTTCGACAATACACTGGAGAGAGTGGCTTGAGCTCCCTCTGTCACCTCCAGCTCCCCATGCAGGACATGAGAGAAACCTCCCACCGGACTGTAAAAATATCAAAACATCCAAGCATCCCCTGGGCAACGTCTTTGCCAACAACCAATTCTCTCACACCAGAAGCAACTTGTAGTTTCTCAAGTTGCTCAGACATTAATAAATAAATAAATATATGGCTGGAATAATAATAATAATAATAATAATAATAATAATAATAACAACAACACTTTATTAATACCTGGCTACCATCTCCCCAAGGGACTCTGTGCAGCTTACATGAGGCCGAGCCCAAAATACAACAATACAAGCAATAACAATAACAATACAAGCAATTTAAAATAACAAAACAATAAAACAATAACACATGCATTATCAATAGGACAACACACTTTAAAATCTATGGGTAGGCCAAATGTAATTAAAATTAAAAGATTAAAAAATAATGCTGGACATGGACGAAAAAGTGATAGGGTAGTTTGTGGGAACATATGAGCAGACCTAAACGTATAAAGTGCTTTGGAGGACAAAGTGCTATGGGATCATTATTCTGGGAAGGCACACTGGAACAACCACGTCTTCAAGCTCCTCTTAAAGACTGCCAAAAGTTGGGGCATGCCTGATGTCCTTAGGAAGTGAGTTCCAGTGTCGAGGGGCCACCACCGAAAAGGCCCTCTCTCTCGTCCTCACCAATTGCGCTTGCGATGCAGGTGGGAGCGTGAGCAGGGCCTCTCCAGATGATCGAAGAGATTGTGTGGGTTCGTATACAGAATCACCGGGTTGCTGTGAGGTTTTTGGGCTGTATGGCCATGTTGAGGAGAGAATCTTGCTGGAACATGGCCATAAAGTCTGAAAAACTCATAGCAACCCAAATGTGGATTTGTTCTCTGTACAAATGATCTATATAAATAAAAATGTAATGTTAATTCGTGCTACCATCAGAACTCAAAGACCACTGGGGGAATTGACACCAAATTTGGACACAAGACACCTAACAGTCCAATTTATGTCCTCTACTCAAAAAAAATGATTTTGTCATTTGGGAATTGTTGTTGCTGGGTGTGAAGAAGCGTTAATCCCACCGCTTGTCAACAAAATTATGTGAGGAAGTATTAATCTTCTTTAATGCCACCAATATTCTGTGAGGAACCTTCTTTTAGATATCAATTAAGCTGCCACCAATATGTTTAGAGACGCTGGTTTATGTCTCTGTTTATCTTTAGTTGTGTTGTGAGGTGACTTTGGTAGTTTGGAATGCACCAAGCATAAAAGCAATGGAGGAGGCAGGTTTGAAATACAAAGAGAACAAGTTTTATTGTTAACAGAACGTAATTGTTGCAGTTTTGAGAATTTGAACTTGGCACAAGGCTTGATGTTACAAAATGGCTGGTTTGAGATACATACAGGCTTCTGATGTTACAATTCTACAAACTCCTTCTTTAGTGAAGTGCTTATACTACTTCAGAGTTCCCTATTGTGAATATCCACACTGTTTGCCCTATACTCGGAACAAACCACTGATCACCAGTCTTTCCTTACTGGCGATCCTTTAAACCCCCTCTGTTAGATTCTTTTAACCTAAGCAATCTAACAAGGTAACACCTTCAGCTCTCTTGCTGAAGAAATATTCACAAATTCTAAGAACTACTGAATTTCTCACAGCTTCACAACACTCTGAACCTCTTCCCCGGGTCTCATCCACCGGACTAAACTACTTTTCCCAGAGTCCTTTCTTGACTCTGCTATTTCCCAGAGCCCTTAACTGGCTCTCCTCTTCCCCGGGTCTCATCCACCGGACTGAATATTAACTGACGCTTTCAAACCTTTTATTCCTTAAACTCCGCCCACCTCCTCTGAGGCTGTGTTACCATGGCAACCTATCCCTCACAGTTAGGCCATAGCAACTAATGTAAAACCTAAATACAGTTTAAATACAGTATAATAAACACTCTATAATAAACATTTCTCTACACTGGGATTTATAGTTTACCTACAATCAAAGAGCCTTCTGAACTCCACCAATGATGGAATTCAACCAAACATGGCATACAGGACTTCCATGACCAACAAAACACACTGGAAGGGTTTGGTGGGCATTGACCTTGAGTTTGGGAGTTGTAGTCCACCTACATCCAGAGAGCACTGTGGACTCAAACAATGATGGATCTGGACCAAACTTGACACAAATATTCCATATGCCCAAATATGAACACAGATGGAGTTTGGAGGAAATAGACCTTGACATTTGGGATTTGTAGTTACTGGGATTTATAGTTCACTACAATTAAAGAGCATTCTGAAACCCACAAATGACAGAAATGGGGCAAACTTCCCACACAGAACCCCCATGATGACCAACAGAAAATACTTAAGGCCATCCAGTCCAACTCTCTTCACCAGGGCAAGAAAATGTAATCAGAGCCCTCCTGACAAAGAACCATCCAGTCATAAATATAGATAGATAGATATGATTCTCTCTCACACACACAGATACAGTATCATAGATTTGAAAGAGACCCTTAAAGAAGGACAATGATATGTTGCATATTCCAGAGTAGGCAAACCAGACACTCTCCACATCAACAATGACAAAGAAACAACAAGAAATACTGTTTACTCACAAGCATAAAGGAATTACATATATTAGAAACCAACGCTTTCTCATTACTTTATTTTCCAGATCACCAGACTGGGCCACAGCAACGCGTGGCAGGGGACAGCTAGTAGAAAATAAGATCAGTTTGCATTGCATTTTATACTCATAAAACTCCTGTTCATGCACATAGCTCTGTTTCTAGCCTTTTGAAATGAGTCGAGAAAACTTGAGGATGGGAATGCTCAATCCACATGGGCCGCCTGCACAAACGCCTCATCTTATTTACATTCCAAGCTCTATATAAAACTTTTTTTTTTAAAAAAAAGCATGCTTCCAAATAGTTTGGGTAACGAAGTGCTTTGGAATGTGTTGATGCTACGGTGGGAGGAAGGCATTCTCTTTGAATCCTGGACAGTGTCCCTTTTGAATCCTACGCTATATAAAGCCATCCAAGCTTGTGTCAGGAGTTATAAACACTGCTGGATGGAGCACTGTAATTGATTTTAGCTCTGTGTTTGCAAAGCTGGCCAGACTTAGGTTGCGAAGATCAAAGCGGTTGGCACGCACAAAGGCCCTCTCCTCGCTCCCCCTGCCGTCCCCCCATCCCACCTCCTTCATCTCTCCGACCAAACGGCTGTTATGAGCACAAATCTACATCTGCTTCCCAACTTCCAGTGGGCTCTGCCTTTCCAAGTCCTGTTCTGATTTTATTGCTTGACATGGGATTTTGGAGGGAGTGGGGAGGAGGGTGTACGGTCCACTCTGAACTACTCCAACTGCAATTAGGACAGGGCACCTGGTCTTCTGGACAGAGAAGTTACTTTTTACAACATTAGTCACAATTTGACTACAACAACGATAAAAAAGAGGTGAACCTGCACTCCAATTATTAGCTCTGCCTTGGATCTCACTTTGATAGGAAAACACAATATAATTTCATTAATTCAATCAATCAATCAATCAATCAATCAGGCCAACCAAAGGTAATTATTGATGTCCTGGTTATTAGGCTTGTTCCTGGGGTTATTTGGGACACTGATATAGAAAATTGCATTGGATAGACCACATCAGCTCTAGCTTCTTAGATATGGTTATCATGATTTTCTATGGCAGAGTTTCTCAACCTCGGGGTCAGACCCCAGTGGGGGTCACATGGGGGTGTCAGAGAGGTTGCCAAAAACCAACATAAAACACAGTATTTTCTGTTTGTCATGGCGGTTCTGTGTGGGACGTTTGGCCCAATTCTATCATTGGTGGGGTTCAGAATTCTCTTTGATTGTAGGTTAACTATAAATCCCAGCAACTACAACTCCCAAATGTCATGGTTTATTTTGACCAACCTCCACCAGTGTTCACATTGGGGCATATTGAGTATTCATGCCAAGTTTGGTCCAGCTCCATCAGTCCACAGTGCTCTCTGGATGTAGGTGAACTACAACTCCAAAACTCAAGTCAATGCTCACCAAACCCTTCCAGTATTTTCTATTGGTCATTGGAGTTCTGTGTGCTGAGTTTGGTTCATTTCCGTCATTGGTGGAGTTGAGAATGCTCTTTGGTTGTAGGTGAACTATAAATCCAAGCAATTACAACTCCCAAATGTCTAGGTCTATTTTCCCCAACCTCTACATTTCTGCTTATTGAGTATTCATGCCAAGTTTGGTCCGGATACATCATTGTTTGAGTCCCCAGTACTTTCTGGATATAGGTGAACGACAACTCCAAAACTCAAGGTCAATGCCCACCAAAACCTTCCAGTATTTTCTGTTGGCCATGGGAGTTCTGTGTGCCAAGTTTGGTTCAATTCCATCATTGGTGGAGTTCAGAATGCTCTTTGATTGTAGGTGAACTATTAATCCCAGCAACTACAACTCCCAAATGTCAAGGTCTATTTCCCCCACACTCTATCAGTGTTCATATTTGGGCATATTGAGTATTGGAGTCAGCTGGGGACAAAGGAGGAAAGTGGGACAGTAGAGGATTAATTGGAGTGTTGGTGCCAAACCAGTTGGAGGATATGGTCTTCATCGCAACGAGCTTTGGAAGGATTGTTCTCCTTGCTTTTGGCTTTTGAAATCTGCCTTTTAAAAAAAAGTGTCTCTGGCTACCACTCTGTACTTTGTAAAGCAAAGGGTGCCAGGTCTCATCCTGTTCAAAAGGATGAACAGGATGTAAAACAAGCCGTTGGGATGAGTGGAGCCCTGGCTCGCATCCTTGGTTAGTACAAATGCTTGACAACGACTTCAAAAGGGTACCAGACTTCTATGGGTGTATACACATTTCTTCACTCCCAGAGGGTTTGTCTTGGGGGAGCTTTTCGGTTGAAAGAAAAACCGAGCCAAACTTGAGAACCAAATGAGAAAGTCCATAGAGACGGTGACAAATGAGCCGTCTTCAAAAAGGAAGAATCATTTGTTTAGATTTATTAGGGGCTCTGTATTTATTTCAAACATTTTGGGCTGCCTGCCTGGAGTTCACACAGACAAGGCAGAAAATGTTTGCATACAATCATCTAAAAACATACACAGATGATACACACACACACACACACACACACATATATATATACACGTATATACACACATGCACAATGAAAAACCTAATTTCTTGTTGCAAATGTGCAAACCTAGCCAGAAGTTGCCTTTTTGAAAACGTAAGAAAAGCCCTCCTCATAATTAATTAGGTTAGACTTAAGGTGCATCTATCTCAGGAACGGAGAAACCCAGGCCCGGGGGTCAGATCTGGCCCCTTGGTCACTTTTCTCAGACCCTCCTCTCTCTCACTACCCTATTCTTCCTTCCTTCCTTCCTTCCCTCCTTCCTTCCTTCCTTCCTTCCTTCCTGCCTGCCTGCCTGCCTGCCTGCCTGTCTGCCTGCCTGCCTTCCTCCTTCCCTCTCTCCTTCACCTCCTTCTTTTTCCTTCCTCCTTCCCTCTCTCCTTCACCTCCTTCTTTTTCCTTCCTTCCTTCCATCCTTCCTTCCCTTCCCTCCTTCCCTCCTTGACTTCCTTTTTCCTTCCTTCCATCCATCCTTCCCTCTTTACTCTAACCTTTTTTTCTCTCCCTCTTTCTCCTTCCTTCCTTCCTTCCCTCTCTCTGTCCTTCCTTCCCTCTCTTTGTCCTTCCTTCCCTCTTTTCTCCCTCCTTTCCTCTCTCCCTCTTTTTCCTCCCTCCTTTCCTCTCTCCCTCTTTCTCCTTCCTTCCTTCCTTCCTTCCTTCCTTCCTTCCTTCCTTCCTTCCTTCCTTCCAACTCATTGCTTCATTGTCGGAACAAGGAAACCACATATCGACCACATAAATAACTGCTGCGCTGGGCCAGAGTGAAGAGAGGGGGGGGGGGGCGCAGAGGACAGTTCCATCTTGTCTCCTGCATATGTCATCAGCTGGGGACCCCTTCCCCCAGCACCAACTGCTGCTCCGGGCCAGAGTGAAGAGTGAGGGGCCAGGAGACAGTTCCACCTTGTCTCCCACATATGTCATTGGTTGGGGACCCCTCCCCCCAGCACCAACTGCGGCTCAGGGCCAGAGTGAAGAAAGGGGGGGGGGGCAGAGGACAGTTCCATTTTGTCTCTTGTGCTATGCTAATAATATAATACTATATATATATATATATATTTACATGTACTACATATTACTAATAATATTACAATATAATGGTATGGTACAATATAGGAATATTTAATACTGATATTGTACTATGCTAATAATATATTTTGTATGTATATATATCTTGTAAGCCACTCTGGGTCCCCTTCGGGTTGAGAAAGGCAGCATATAAATGTCGTAATTAAATAAATGTATTTGCAATTTTGTTAGTTTTGAGAGTGAAATGGAACCTCTTTGTTTGGTGGTGCTACTGAGATGAAAAACAACACTGGGTTGGTTGAGGCCAAGCATATACCTAACTCATTGCTTCACTGTTTGAACAAGGGAACCACATAAATGTATTCCTTGCAATTGACTGACCTTCTGAATCTCCTGAGATGGGTATAGGCAAATTCCAGGTCTGTGTTGTTGTTGTTGTTTTGTCCCCCAGGGGTCAATTTGGTATTGCAATGTGAGATGAAGATCTGGTGATGAACCTCAACTGTGATGATGAAGTCCTCCTTGTTTCTCTGAGTGATGATGATTTAGTCTTGAAAAGCAGTTGTCAACTCTGCTTGTCATCCGTGTCTTCTTTGGCACTGCGGTTCCCTGAGAATGATGGCCAATTGCCTCTAAGAAGAAAATGTGGAAGACACACACAGACACCTTCCCCGAAGTTGTACACTTGAGTGATTTGACAACCACTATGCCAGCCTTCCCTATAGAAGGTTTTTTTTTTTTAGTCGATTGTCACTTTTCCCATCTTTCTGTGAAATGAATTTAATGGTCGCGCGGTTCCTGACAATGAAAGCCAGAATTGCTTGTGCATTTTATTATGGGAGGCAGTTAGATGCGTATCTCGTACGACTGATGGATATATCCAGGTGACTCTTGCCAGCGTGCTTTGTGATCGTTGTTATAACCGCCGACCCTGGCAGATGACGGCAGAAAGGTTGCCTTTCTCTTCTCACCCCCATTCCAAGAATCCCTTTTCCCTTTTTGTTTTCCCCTTCCCCGTTTATGAATTCCGCCTGCACTGAATATTCCCTTCGTCTCTTTATCTCAGTGCCAAAAAAGCAATTTGGAAGGGAAGACAAGTAATTAGAAGTGGAGCAGGTTGACATGTCATGGAGCCTTCTTGAAGAAAGATACCAATAATGGCAGATGTATTCAGTGACACATTTGAGTGATTCGGAGTTCATGGACTCTTGGGCACAGGCATGTGTAACTGGATTCCCGTGCTGCCTTTGAAAATCTAGAGCAGTGTTTCTCAACCTGGGGGTCGGGACCCCTGGGGGGGTCGCGAAGGGGTATCAGAGGGGTCGCCAAAGACCATCAGAAAACACAGTATTTTCTGTTGGTCATGGGGGTTCTGTGTGGGAAGTTTGCCCCAATTCTATCATTGGTGGGGTTCAGAATGCTCCTTGATTGTAGGTGAACTATAAATCCCAAGCAAGTACAACTCTCAAATGTCAAAGTCTATTTTCCCCAAACCCCATCAGTGTTCACATTTGGGCATATTGAGTATCCGTGCCAAATTTAGTCTATACCTATCATTGTTTGAGCCCACAGTGCTTTCTGGATGTAGGCGAACTTCAACTCCCAAACTCAAGGTCAATGCCCACCAAACCCTTCTAGTATTTTCTGTTCGTCTTGGGAGTTCTGTGTGCTAAGTTTGGTTCAATTCCATTGTTGGTGGGGTTCAGAATGCTCTTTGTTTGCAGGTTAACTGTAAATCCCAGCAACTACAACTCCCAAGTGACAAAATCAATCCCTCCGTCAACCCCACCAGTATTCAAATTTGGGCATACCGGGTATTTGTGCCAAATTTGCTCCAGTGAATGAAAATACATCCTGCAGATCATTATTTACATGGTGATTCATAATGTTAGGGTTATGGTTGGGGGTCACCACAACATGAGGAACTGTATTAAGGGGTTGCGGCATTAGGAAGGTTGAGAACCACTGATCTAGAGTCCCTTTTAGATGGTGGCGTTGGAGAGGATGAAGAGACAGAGCACGGGCAGAAGGGATGAGTAGTTCTTTGCCAGCCAGCGATTTCCCACTCTACATTCCTGTACACGGCGGCCAGAGAAAGGATTAAGCACACCTCCTGCTGTGTCCACCTCTCAAGTCCACTCAGAATGATGTTTCATGTAATCCAAGAGCGAATGGGAGAAAATGCCCTTTCCCTGCATTTTTTAATGCCTAGAGTGCCACGTAGCTTAGAGCCAGCCCTAATTGGTGATAACTGCCTGCCATCTTCCTAAAGAAGATAAGAAATAATGAAGTCCATCTAACTATATAACTGGCTGCCAGTTTGCTACCAGGCACAATTCAAAGTGCTGGCTTTGGCCTATAAAGCCCTAAACGGCCTCGGCCCAATTTACCTGTCCGAACAGATCTCCCCCTATGAACCATCTTCTGGGGAGGTCCTGCTCTCAGTCCCACCACCAGGCGATCCCTCGTTGGACGAGTAAGATGGTCTTCCTTGATGACTATTTTTGTGGCTTTGTAGGTGGCTGTGGAGCCCTATTCTTGACCCGCATCTTCTCCCACAGTGAAGGCATTGGTTTCCAGGTGGAAGGCGGTCCCGGTCGGGGTTGGCTTGACACGCCTTCCTCCTGGCACATTTCTCTCTTTCACCCTCCACTCGTGCCTCCTCGAATTCTGCAGCACTGCTGGTCACAGCTGACCTTCAGCTGGAGCAGTCAAGGGCCAGGGCTTCCCAGTTCTCAGTGTCTATGCCAGAGCTTTTAAGGTTGGCTTTGAGGCCATCTTTTAATCTCTTTTCCTGCCCACCAACATTCCATTTTCTGTTCTTAAGTTCAGAGTAGAGCAACTGCTTTGGGAGACGGTGGTCAGGCATCTGGACAACGTGGCCGGTCCAGCAGAGTTGATGGCAGAGGACCATCACTTCAATGCTGGTGGTCTTTGCTTCTTCCAGCACACTGACGTTTGTCCGCTTGTCTTCCCAAGATATTCCACCACCATCATAGGCATGTTTGATGGGGACGAGAGACAGGGCCTTCTCAGTAATTGCCCCTCGGCTATGGAACTCCCTTCCTAATGAGATCAGGTCAGCCCCCTCCCTCTTGTCCTTTAGAAGGATGATAAAAAATTGGCTGTGGGACCGAGCCTTTGGGACTGTGCAATGAAGCAGCAATAAGAACCCTTAGTATGCCAACCAAATTCGATATGGTTGTTGAGACAGTTTTAACATCGAGATATGTGATTTTAATTCTTTTGTATGTGTATGGTATAATATGTTTCAGCATTGAATGTTTGCCATTTATATGTTGTGCTCCGCCCTGACTCCCCTTCGGGGTGAGAAGGGTGGAATATAAATGCTATAAATAAATAAATAAATATCTAACTAGCCTTGTATAATCTGTACCAGGCTATAGAGGTGGACTTTGACTCACCTATACCAATGTCAGCATGTTGCAGTGGTTTGAACACTGGAGGAGCGCAATTACAGCTGTTTGATAGCGTGTGATTGCTTACTTACTCACTTAGGCAATCCCTCGTTGTCCGAGTAAGATTGTCTTCCAAGATGAGTGTCCTGGCGGTGGGTCCATAGGTGACTGTGGAGCCCTATTCTTGATCTGCATCTTCTCTCTCAGTGAGGGCATTGCTTTCCACTTGGAAGGCGGTCCCGGTCAGGGTTGGCTTGACATGCCTTCCCTCTTGGCATGTTTCTCTCTTTCACTCTCCATTCGTGCCTTTTAAAATTCTACAGCACTGCTAGTCACAGCTGACCTTCAGCTGGAGCACTCAAGGGCCAGGGCTTTCCAGTTCTCAGTGTCTATGCCACAATTTTTGAGTAATCTCTGAAGGGGGAAAGGAGTGTAACTTGCAACTAAGATTTGAACTGCTTAAAGAAACCACACGTTTTTATGACAATATTCCAAACCAACTAAGCTTAATGCCCATTTTGTTCCAGTTCTCTTAAATAAACATCATTGTTTTATTTTTCAAATCATCTGCCTCACGTGTGCCTCTGTGGGAGAAGTTTCAAAGCAGTTTCCTGGCGTCTATTGGTGGCAGTGTATATTTTAAAAGAGTAATCTTTTCAGTGTTACCTCAGTGCACACGCCTGAGTGCGAATCCAGCGCATTCTTGCCTAAAGATACCTCAAGGAAGCCAAAGGCTTTATATTGCTTTAGGTTTGGTGGGTGCGAGAGTTCTTTCAAAAGGTTTTCTGTCCAGAAGAAAGTTCCAGCTTTATTACAGTTTTTGATTTAGGTTTTTAATTACCTAAAACCACAGTCTATCCACTATAATTGGTGTTCAGTGGTTGGGATTTGTTCCCAAAAGAAGTCACTACCTTTCACAGGGAGAAAGCGGTAGGAAAAGAAAAGGGGAGGGGAGGAAGGGAAGAGGAAGAGAAGGAAGGAAGGAAGGAAGGAAGGAGAGAAGGAAAGAAAAAAAGGAAAGGAAGGAGAGAAAGAAAGGAGGAGAGAAAGAGGGAGGGAAGGTTGGCCACAGAAACATGTGGCGGGTACAGCTAGTCTATATAAATAAAAATGTAATGTTCATTTGTGGGATTAACATAACTGAAAAACCACTGGACGAATGGACACCAAATTTGGATACAATGCACCTATCAGGCCAACGAGTGACCATCACTCATAAAAACACTGAAAAACACAGCGGAAGGGACTTAAAAGCCAAAAAAAAAATGCAACGCATGCAAAAAACCATATATATTTATTTGTTGTGTCAGGGCAACCAGTCAATTGTATTACATTTCTAACAGAACAAAACAAACAAACAAACAAACAGACAAAATACAAAAATTGCGAGTTTGGTAGTTATTAAATGTCCTTTGACCAGTATCTGGCCACTTGGAGTGCTTCTGGTGTTGTCGCAAGAAGGTCCTCCATGGTGCATGTGGCAGGGCTCAGGGTGCATTGCAGCAGGTGGTCAGTGGTTTGCTCTTCTCCACACTCGCATGTCATGGATTCCACTTTGTGGCCCCATTTCTTAAGATTGGCTCTGCATCTCGTGGTGCCAGAGCGCAGTCTGTCCAGCGCCTTCCAAGTCGCCCAGTCTTCTGTGTGCCCAGGGGGGAGTCTCTCATTTGGTATCAGCCATTGGTTGAGATTCTGGGTTTGAGCCTGCCACTTTTGGACTCTCACTTGCTGTTCCAGCGAGTGTCTCTGTAGATCTTAGAAAACTATTTCTAGATTTAAGTCATTGACGTGCTGGCTGATACCCAAACAAGGGATGAGCTGGAGATGTCTCTGCCTTGGTACTTTCACTATTGGCTGCTACTTCCCGGCAGATGTCAGGTGGTGCAATACCGGCTAAGCAGTGCAATTTCTCCAGTGGTGTAGGACGCAGAAACCCCGTGATAATGCGGAATGTCTCATTAAGAGCCACATCTACTGTTTTAGTGTGGTGAGATGTGTTCCACACCGGGCATGCGTACTCAGCAGCAGAGTAGCAGAGTGCAAGGGCAGATGTCTTCACTGTATCTGGTTGTGATCCCCAGGTTGTGCCAGTCAGCTTTCGTATGATATTGTTTCTAGCACCCACTTTTTGCTTGATGTTCAGGCAGTGCTTCTTGTAGGTCAGAGCACGGTCCAGAGTGACTCCCAGGTATTTGGGTGTGTTGCAATGTTCCAGTGGGATTCCTTCCCAGGTGATCCTCAGAGCTCGGGATGCTTGTCTGTTCTTGAGGTGAAAGGCACATGTCTGTGTTTTAGATGGGTTGGGGATCAGCTGGTTTTCCCTGTAATAGGCAGTAAGAGCACCTAGAGCTTCGGAGAGCTTCTGTTCAACCATCTCAAAGCTCTCTGCTTGAGCAGTAATGGCACAATCACCAGCATAGATGAAACTCTATGTCCCTTCTGGCACACATATCTACACATATACACGAACACACACATACACACAAAACACATATACACAAACTAGGTCACAGCAATGCATGGCAGGGGATGGCTAGTAAATGTATAAACATAAACGATCTTGAATTTATTTTCAATGCAAGAACTTTTTTGTTGAGAAAGATAGATGGATAGCACTTTGGATAACTCCTTTAAAGTTCACACTAAAACCCAAAGCAAATTTACTCTCCCATGCCCCTCAAGGGAAAAGGAGAGGAGGGAAAAGTATGTAGAAGCCGACAACAAACATTTTAAATCTCCACCCGTCCTGTGAATTAGTAATTCCTCATGCCAAGACAACTCAATGGAACTTGACTGCAGTGCCTGAAAAAGCACAGAGCAAGCTAACAATGAATGCCAGGAGCAGAAAGTCTACAGAGGAGTTGAAGGCAAAGGGCAACGATGACAGGAAGAAGTGAACTTCGAGAGATGGGAAGACTAAAAAGCCTGAGTCATCCGTGCATATATCCATGAAATAAAAAGGCGCGATGGAAGAAGCTGCCAAACCTGTCAAAAGACATCTGAACTTGAGCGTCGCTCTTTCTAACCACTGTCATCCTTTCCCCAAATCCATATGAATATATGTAGAAAGGGGATGGGGTTTGGGAGAGGAAGGAGGAACACATGGCATTTTTCATGATGCATGAAATGCCTGCCAACCTCCCCCTCCCCACCCCACCCCTTTCCATAGTCTTGTTAAAATGATTGTGATTTTCAGTGGAAGGAAAGTGCGCTGACAGGCAAGACTTTGGCTTTCAAGCCAAGCTATTATTCTAAGAAGCCGAGAAAGAGAGGAAAAGCTAGCTCGGAGGGAGCAGAAGAAGGTAAAGAAAGAAACACTGAGATGGGACAACTTTAAGAGAGGACAACCTTGGAGTGGCCATAGGCATGCCATTTTATGCAGTGTGGGCAACTAAAGGGACATAGGGAGATGGCAGGTGAGCAGCTGTATTGGGGTGCTCGAGAAATGAGCAGTTGGACTAGTATGGAGCTGTACTGTTGAAGGCTTACATGGCTGGAACCACTGGGTTGATGTGGGTTTTTTGGGTTGTATTTATTTATATAGTTTGTATCAAAAGCATTGCATAAATTAGTATAAAAGTGATAAAAATAGAAGGAGCACAAGAGGCTAAATATCTTTTGACCAAAAACAGGCATTGTCTGTAGCCTCAAACAATTCTTCCTCTGAACATGAGGCAGTACACTGTGGACAAGCATACAGATGCGAAATTGTCTGTTCTGCTCCACAGTCACCTAAGGTGAAGGATTCTTCTAGGTCAGTGTTTATCAAGCTGGGGGTCAGGACCCTTGAGGGGTCACAAGGGGGGGCACAGGGGTCGCTAAAGACCACAGGAAAACATGGGGGTTCTGTGTGGGAAGTTTCACCCGAATCTATCGTTGGTGAGGTTCAAGGGGCTCTTTTATGAACTATAAGTCACAGCAATTAAAACTCCCAAATGTCTAGTTCTCTTTTCCCCATTTCGGCATATTGAGTATCCTTGCCAAGTTTGGTCCAGATCCATCATTGTTTGAGTCCACAGGAGTTGGAAATGCTCTTTGGTTGTAGTTGAGCTATAAATCCAAGCAATTACAACTCCCAAATGTCTAGGTCTATTTTCCTCAAACTCCACCAGAGTTCACACTTTGGCATATTGAGTATTCATGCCAAGTTTGGTCCAGATCCACCATTGTTTGAGTCCACAGTGCTCTCTGGATGTAGGTGAACTACAACTCCCAAACTCAAGATCAATGTCCACCAAACCCTTCCAGTATTTTCTGTTGGCCATGGGAGTTCTGTGTGCTGAGTTTGGTTCAATTCCATCATTGGTGGAGTTGAAAATGCTCTTTGGTTGTAGGTGAACTATAAATCCAAGCAATTACAACTCCCAAATGTCTATGTCTATTTTCCCCAACCTCTACCAGTGTTCACATTTCTGCTTATTGAGTATTCATGCCAAGTTTGGTCCAGATACATCATTGTTTGAGTCCACAGCACTCTTTGGATATAGGTAAACGACAACTCCAAAACTCAAGATCAATGCCCACCAAACCAAGATGAGTCCACAGCAAACAAGATCACTGTTTTGGCTGTTTTATTGGATCACACATTGGAGATCCAATACTTCCCAAGTGTCTAGGACTGTGTGATGTATTGGTGAATAATGCATGCAGATACCAGTAAGGTGGCCTTTTGCAGCTGGCAGATGGTAATTTTGTCAGCGTCAATTGTGTTTAAGTGCAGGCCAAGGTCTTTCTTATTAATATTATTATTATTATTGACACAAAAGCACAGTATGTCACAGCAAACGAGATCTCTATGGTGGATTTTGTATCACAAAATCACAAGTCAAACACTTCCCAAGCATCTAGGACTGTGTGATGTATTTTTGAATGATGCGCGCAGATCCAAGTAAGGTGGCCTTTTGCAGTTGACAGATCGTCATTTTGTCAATGTTTATTGTTTCCAAATGCTGGCTGAGATCTTTTGGCATGGCACCCAGTGTGCCATTGACCACTGGGATTATTATTATTTGAAACACAACAAGATGAGCAGACACTCTGCTGGCTGTTGTATTGTATCACACGTTGGACACTTCCCAAGTGTCTAGGACTATGTGATGTATCGGCAAATAATGCGTGCAGACAGGGGCGGCTCAACCCATTACGCAAGGTAAGCATTTGCAGTTTAGTTGATTTTGTCCAGGGGCGCTCTTGAGGTGCTCTTGGGGGAAAATAGACCTTGACATATGCGAGTTGTAGTTACTGGGATGTACAGTTCACCTACAATCAAAGAGCATTCTGAACTCCACCAATGATGGAATTGAACCAAATATGGCACACAGAACTCCCATGACGAACAGAAAAAATATATCAGTGATTGGTTGGAGGCACACCAAAATACTGTTTGCTTAGCCTTGAAAATTACTTAGGGCTGGCTCTGCATGCAGATCCCACTAAGGTGGCCATTTACAATTGACAGATTGTAATTTTGTCAGTGCCGATTGTGTTGAAGTGCAGACCAAGGTCTTTTGGCACTGCACCCAGTGTGCTGATCACCACTGGGACTACCTTGACTGGCTTGTGCCAGAGTCTTTATGGTTCGATCTTTAAATCCTCATATCGTGTCAGCTTTTCCAGTTGCTTCTCTTCAATCCTGCTGTCACCTGGGATTGCGACATCGACAATCCATACTTTGTTTTTTAACACAATCGTGAGGTCAGGAGTATTGTGCTCCAAAACTACTCTGCCTGTCTGAAGTATTATTATTATTATTATTATTATTATTATTATTATTATTATTATTACAATTGAAGGGTATGCGACTTTATTTAAAGAGTCTGCATGTTTTTCCTCCTTGTTATATTTCATGATAATATGCTGATGGTGTGTTTTACGAGGAAGTCCTCCTTGTTGTTTACCTCTGCTTTTTAAAATATCTTGCTGATCAAAGATCTCAACATCTCTGAATCTCAAAAGCTGTTCTCTCTCTCTCTCTCTCTCTCTCTCTCTCTCTTTCTTTCTTTCTTTCAACTGTTTTGTCCATCCTCACCATTACCGCAGCTTCCCATTGTTGCTGATAGAATGGAAACCATATCAAAGGCTGGAACAAACCAACAGCTCTTTCCTAAGCCCATCAACATGGCTGGAGACAGAAATTGTCCCCGACAGATGTTTATTTGAACTTTTCCTCTCTGACTGTTTCCAGCATTGTGTTTTCTACATTCCTGGGATGGCTTTGAGATGGATTCCTGTGGATGCTTGCTCACGCATGAATACTTTGGCACATCTTATTCTCAGGGGCGAGATAGATTTCGCTTGTGCAATTAATTGTCACTGAATGGTTTTCCCAGATAATGCCCAGGGAATGGTTGAAGGATATGTGATGATCGTAGGTTATTAAAACTAAGTAGGTGTCAACTTGGTTGCTGCCAAGGATTCCCATATAAACCAACAGATGTGTAGAGATATATTAGAGATGGACAAAGAGTAGTCCTCCAGACATTCTGAGGCCATAACTCAGTATTTCTCAACCTTCCTAATGCCACAACCCCTTAATACAGTTCCTTATGTTGTGGTGACTCCCAACCATAAAATTATATTTGTTACTACTTCACTACTGTAATCTTGCTACTATTATGAATTCTAATGTAAATATCTGATATGCAGGATATATTTTCATTCACTGGATCAAATTTGACACAAATATCCGATATGCCTAAATTTGAATACTGGTGGGGTTGGGTGAAGGGTTTATTTTGTCATTTGGGAGTTGTAGTTTCAGTTTCAGAAACCCTGCTTTATATAGAGCTCTAATGTTGTAATTCAAGGGTGTTCACTAGAGCTGGCAGGGAACTTTAAGTCCCTCATATAGTACAAATCCAAAGATTACAATGGAGGAAAAGCAATTAAAATAGTTGTGTTTCAGAAGCAACTTGAGAAACTGCAAGTCGCTTCTGGTGTGAGAGAATTGGCCGTCTGCAAGGACGTTGCCCAGGGGACACCCGGATGATTTGATGTTTTTATTATCCTTTGTGGGAGGCTTCTCTCATGTCCCTGGATGAAGAGCTGGAGTTGATAGAGGGAGCTTTTCCGCCTCTCCCCGGATTTGAACCTGTGACCTGTCGGTCTTTAGTCCTGCCGGCACAGGGCTTTAACCCATTGTGCCACCGGGGGCTCCTTTTAATTAAAATCGTATCAATATAGTAAATGTAAAGGATTTCCCTTGACATTAAGTCCAGTCGTGTCTGACTCTAGGGATTGGTGCTCATCTCCATTTCTAAGCCAAAAAGCAGGCGTTGTCCGTAGACACCCCCAAGGTCATGTGGCCAGCATGACTGCATGGAGTG
This sequence comes from Anolis sagrei, assembly GCF_037176765.1. NCBI lineage: Eukaryota > Metazoa > Chordata > Lepidosauria > Squamata > Anolidae > Anolis > Anolis sagrei. Next base: position 32,314,219 of record NC_090028.1, read on the forward strand.
CCGTTACCTTCCCGCCTGAGCGTTACCTATTGATCTACTCACTTTTGCATGTTTTCGAACTGCTAGGTTGGCAGAAGCTGTGACCTTTTGGTTGGCAAGTTCAGTAGCTCAGCACTTAACCCACTGCGCCACCAGGGACTCAATATAGATAGGGTAAAAGTTAAGCCATGGTATTCCCTGTAGTAACCTACGGATGTGAGAGCTGGACCTTAGGGAAGGCTGAGCAAAAGAAGATCGATGCTTTTGAACTGTGGTGTTGGAGGAAAGCTCTGAGAGTGCCTTGGACTGCGAGAAGATCCAACCAGTCCATCCTCCAGGAAATAAAGCGTGACTGCTCATTGGAGGGAAGGATACTAGAGACAAAGCTGAAGTACTTTGGCCACATCATGAGGAGACAGCAAAGCCTAGAGAAGACAATTATGCTGGGGAAAGTGGAAGGTAAAAGGAAGAGGGGCCGACCAAGGGCAAGATGGATGGATGGCATCCTTGAAGTGACTGGACTGACCTTGAAGGAGCTGGGGGTGGTGACGGCCGACAGGGAGCTCTGGCGTTGGCTGGTCCGTGAGGTCACGAAGAGTCGGAGACAACTGAACGAATGAACAACAACAACAAATAAATAATATCAGGTGGTGCAATACCAGCTAAACGGTGTAAGTGGTGTGAGGTGTAGACATCCTGTGATAATGTAGCAAACTGATGTTGCCTCTCCTAACTTGCATTCTTACTCCTGAATAACTCTTGACCACATTATGATGTCATTTGGCCAAAACTTATGCCCGTTTTCCTCTGCGAAACAGCAGATCGTATGTCATGAGAGGGATGGACCAGGAGCAAACTCTGCAGCTCTGGCTTTTGAAATACTCAATAAATCAGGATTGGCCTCCTTTTGAAGTGTTTGCTGAAAGACTGGATTTCCCTTGATTGACACGCCTGGTTGGATGTAGCAGCCACCAACCGACGGTTGTTATTACTCGCCAAGGATTTTAATCTGTTTTGATGAGATCCGTGTATACACACACAGAAAGAGTATTTGGGCAATTTGTGTCTGGAAAGGCTAAATAACATCAAAGGGGACCTAAGATGTTCTGCGCCCGAGGCGGAAAATCCAAACGGCTCCTCTCCACACCCCTCGCTCACCCCTGCCAAGGTGGTAAGATATGATTATAAATGAGATGGCCAGCAATTTGCTGCCCTTTAACTGTACCACCCAACGCTTGGCAGTTTAGGCAGGCTGCCTCCGCTCGCTTAATGGCTGCTCAACAGAGAAACTGCTAATTTGCACATGGCAGATTTCCTCCTGACACTTGCCTCCATTTCATCACAAGTGCGCTGGGGGGAAATAAGAGCCAACGTTACCTTTCAAAAGCCTTTCTTGTCTTCACTTCTCAGCTTCACTTATGACATTATTTCATATTTTATGTTTTAAACTATCTGCCCAAATGTAATTTGAATGTAGGCAGGTTCGGAGAAGCACAAAAAGCTACACGTTCTCACTAAAGTGCATGCCAAACAATGAAGGTGCCATCCGCACAGTGAGATTCTGCATCGGTTTGGGACAAGGAATGGAACAAGGAATGAATTTGTTCTGTATCTCTTTTCCTCTCACACATATTAAAATAGAAGATACTCATTTTTATTGTACTAACCATTTACATCCTTTGTTTTCATGTGTAGATATAAATATTAAAGCTATCACAAGTTCCCCATAACTGGAGAACTCATTTCCCTCTATAAATTTGCCAAGTCCTCAATATTGGGAGATTAAAGAGTGTGCCATCACACCTGGGGGCTATAACTCTTAGTGAAAGAGGCATGGACGTGGCATCTTTCCCCAGGGGATTCCTTCTTGCCCTCCTATAGGAAACTGGAACTCCCAAAGACCAAAACACAACAGATAACTCAAAATGGTATTTATTGTTCACAATGAGTTATCTTTCTCAGGCATAAGCATGATGTTTCAACAGGGATAAAGGAAATATACTTTACAATCTCTGAAGTCCAAAGAGTTTGCAGCTGAGCAGCTTTTCCTGTTTCCTCTTTCCTCAATGGCTGTGAATATCGGAATAAACACAACCCCAGTCCAATGGCCTATGTTGAAGGGACAAGACCTTCCTCTGGTGCCAAAATAACCAGTTTGAAGGCGCTTCGGTCTCCTCAATGTTGTCCAGGATGATCTGGACTTAAAGCATGATTCCCAAGGGTAAAAAACCTTAGAATTGGTTCTGAGAGGTCATTTAAGCAGGGGCTTTTAGAGCCAAGTCTCTTACTCACGTCCATCCGATAGAAACTCTGATGGCAGAATGAAAAAAGGGAAGCACTCCCCTCCTCCAGGAAGAGGTGGAGCCAAACAATTGAGCTTGAGAAAGCAATTCAACTGGTGCAAACAACACTGGTTGACAGCTATAAATAACCAATCAATCCAACTATACATGAGCAGGGTAAAAAGGCAGGATTAAGCATGATACAACAGTTTAAATCTTGCAACTAACAGTTCTACACATAGGTGGCGCCACTCGCGCCGTCACAAAGAGAAATATAAGACAAAAATTAGGATTTACACAAGAAAACCTTTGGGATAAAATAGTGGAGCCAGAAAAAAATGATAACAAAGGTATATAGAAAACTACTAGAATGGTCAATGGAATTAAAGAAAGAAAAGAATTATATGAAAAGATGGAATGAAAATATAGGAAGGAATATTAGAAAAGAAGAATGGGAGGGAATTTGGAAAAGAAAGATAAAGTTTACATATGCAGCGGACTTGAAAGAAAACTGGGTGAAAATATCACAAAGACGGTACATGACTCCAAAAAAGCTGGGGTGAAAAAATCTATTTCCAAATTGTTGGAAATGAAGGGCAAAGGAAGGTTCTTACTACCACATGTGGTGGACATGCGATAGAGCAAAGGGATATTGGAAGAGAATACAGAAAGAGATTGAAAAAAAATGCTAAAAATACAAATCCCCTGGAAACCAGAATTATTTTTATGAGGCATGTACGATATAAAATTAGAAAGAAATACAGACAAACTATTATTCTTTATACTGACGGCTGCAAGAATGTGCTTTGCAAGAAGATGGAAACAAGAAGAAATACCAGATGAAGACGAGTGGTTGACGAAAATACTAGATATTAGGAACACGGATAGGCTCACCTATCTTATGTCAAAGAATAAAGAAATGAGAATGATAGAAACAGACTGGAAACAAGTTACTGAATACTTGAGACAAAAGAAGAAAGTGATCTTGACCTAAAACCGATAACAATGAATGAAATGCAAAAAGGGAAGAGAAAGAAAAGCAAAAGAAGGAGAAGAAGAGAAGGTGAACAAGATGAAAGTGAAGAAGACCTCTAGAAGATACCAAGGAGCATTTTTCTTTAACTTTTTTCTTTTCCTTTCTTTTTCTCTATTCTTATGGTTTTATATAATCTTATATAATGAAAATTCTCAATAAAGACTATTAAAAAAACCCTAGAAATTTGCTAGGTCCTCCAGTGTGCTTCCCGCAGAAGTTACCATAGATTCACACTGGAGGATTTAACAAATTCCTGTATAAGACACCTTTCTAGGAATCTGTAGGTCCTCCAGTGCAACTCTATGGTATTCTGTGATTAGAAATAATTAAATAGTGCTCCATCATATCCACAGTTTCAGGTATCTGGCTGGGAATGTATTCTCTGCTGATGTGGGGATTTTATTGTGTTTCTATCTTGTTGTCATACACCAGAGCAGGTGTACCTTAAACACCACACCAGCTTGTAAAATCAGCAAGCAGTTTAGCAAAAATGATAAAGTTCCAAAACAGAGAATAATCCATTAACTTCAAGGCAAAAATATAGGAAATAAGGTACAAGAATCCAGGAGCTTGGCAATAACCTGGTACGTGAAACTAAGAACACTTGAAAGCAAGACCGTCATGAAATTCCAACGTTGACCCGACTGAGGCAACTCTTTCTCATGAATCAATATAAAGCTTTTCCAGATCCCAAAACTGAAAGAAAAGCATTTCTCTTGACTTAGACCCAAAGGGTTGCTTATCTCTCTTTTCCTGTAAACAAACCGATCTTCTTTGTGTCTGAGCACTAAGTCTCTGCTTTGACCATGAAAAGCCTCTCTCAGGAATGTGACCTTGTGAATCTTCCTGAGACAGCTTGGGCCTCTCTTCTGAGCAAACCCTCACCCCCATTGCCAACAGACCCAAGCCCACCACCAGGAACATCATTCCCATTCCCATCATAAACACAAGACACAATCACAAGCTGAACAGGCTGACATACAACACCTGTTTATGGAAATAGCAAGTGTAGACTTCTAAGGGTGCATCTACACTATGCTATGGGATCATTGGGTTTGTAGCTTTCACTGCCCAAGAGGATTGATCCTGTACCAAACTTTGACTGCCATTTTTCCATAACATTGAGAAGTTCAAGTGGTGTCAAACGGTATTAAATCTACACCATAGGAAGCCACAGGGAGGAGGGAGCAAGCTTGTTTTCTGCTTCCTTGGAGACTAGGATGTGGAACAATGGCTTCAAACTACAAGAGAGAAGATTCCATCTGAACATGAGGAAGATCTTCCTGACTGCGAGAGCCGTTCAGCAGTGGAACTCACTGCCCCGGAGTGTGGTGGAGGCTTCTTCTTTAGAAGCTTTTAAACAGAGGCTGGATGGCCATCTGTCAGGGGTGATTTGAATGCAATATTCCTGCTTCTTGGCAGGGGGTTGGACTGGATGGCCCATGAGGTCTCTTCCAACTCTTTGATTCTATGATGCATAGATGCACCCTAAGTGAGTAAAGTGTGAATGTATTCTTTTTGTGCAAACGTTCATGGGGTAGAATATGATTCTTCCCAAATATTTCATCCTTTTCAGTATCTCCTTTAAAGTTGAGACCCAAACTCAGCATGGTTTCGCCATTCCACTGACATCGGTCCCATCAGCTGCTGCTGGTTTATGAAGGAATTTGCAAATGTCAGTGAGTTTTTGTCAGAAAGCTGAGAATAAATTGAATTCTCACCAGTCTGTACCTGCACACAGAGTTATTTTGGGCACGGAGAGGATCATGTTGCACTTGCCTGCCATGCAGCTGGAGGGACCTGTCAAAAAAACGAGGCGGCAGTTCTAATTCAGCCCTGGAAATGTGACTGAAGGCATAGGGATTGGAAACCAGACTTTGAAGAGCTAAGCCATTGCTCTGGATGGACAAATCTATCTGTTCCACTTCCTCCCATGTTCGACATTTCAAAACCGCAAGTTCTTTCCGTACAACTTCAGAAGGAACTGGTGAATATTGGGCAGGATAGTGGCGCTGGAGCCAAATTAAGTTCTCAACCATCTCTAATCAGGAAGACAGCACAATTCTTGCTTGGTGGCAACAAAGTGCATTTTGAAGTTGGGGATCTATTCTTTGTACTATCCATCATTACAGCTGATGCAGAACTCAGAAGAGCTATGGTTTTGGTGCCAAAAATGGCACCAGAATCCCACTTCCAGAATGCCCAATGGCTGCTGAAGTTAAAAACACAACACTTTCCCCAAGCTTTGCATCTGGGTACACAAATGCAGCACTTTGCAATTGGGCGAGGTGCTATAGCTCTCTGAGCATTCGAAACAGTCCTCCCTAAACTGCAAAGCCCAAGCTTATGTAGGATGGAAACATGGCAGTAAAAAATAGAAATCCTGGTGCTATCATTGTGCAATTTGAAATAGTTCCTAGTAACCAGTCTTCACAATGTATTGTCGAAGGCTTTCATGGCCGGAATCACTGGGTTGTTGTAGGTTTTTTCGGGCTATATGGCCATGGTCTAGAGGCATTCTCTCCTGACGTTTTGCCTGCATCTATGGCAAGTATCCTCAGAGGTAGTGAGGTCTGTTGGAACTAGAAAAAAGGGTTTATATATTTGTGGAATGACCAGGGTGGGACAAAGGACTCTTGTCTGCTGGAGCTGGGTGTGAATGTTTCAATTGACCACCTTGATTGGCATGTAATGGCCTGACACAGCATATTATTTGGACACAGCATATTATTTGAGAACACAGAAATGCTGGACCACTATCACAACCACCATGTCAGACTACACAGAGAAGCCACTGAAATACACAAGCATGTGGACAATTTCAACAGAAAGGAGGAAACCATGAAAATGAACAAAATCTGGCTACCAGTATTTAAAAAACTCTAAAATTACAACAGCACAACAACAGAGAGGAAACAAACAAGGACATCTAATCACCTCTCAACAAAAGTTTGCTCTAGGCACTGTCAGGTTATTATATGCGAATCAAGGTGATCAACATACACACCCAGCTCTAGCAGACAAGAGTCCTTTGTCCCACCCTGGTCTTTCCACAGATATATAACTTTATTATTTATTATTTATTTCTAGTACTTGTACCCTGCCCTTCTCAACCCCGGAAGGGGGACTCAGGGCGGCTTACAGAAAAGGCAGAATTCGATGCCTATACAATTTACACATAATATACAAAAACATAATTAAAACAGTTATCACAATTAAAACAGTCAACAGCCAGTACATAACACATCATATAAAACATCATATAAAAGTCATTCTTATAATCAGCGTTTCGTTATTCCAGAGTTCCATAGATCCAATCCGTTAATCATTTCCTAGTCATCATCGAAGTTCTTTCTTTATCTGCCCGCTTGTCCAAATGCCTGGTCCCAGATCCATGTTTTTAGTTTTTTCCTAAAAGAAAGGAGCGATGTTGCAGATCTAATTTCCCCGGGGAGTGAATTCCACAGGTAGGGGGCCACCACCGAGAAGGCCCTGCTCCTCGTCCCCGCCAATCTCAATTGTGATAGAGGCGGGGTCGAGAGCAGGACCTCCCCAGAGGATCTTAGGCTCTGGGGTGGGACGTAGAGGGAGATCCGTTCAGACAGATACACTGGGCTGGAACCATAAAGGGTTTCGTAGCTCAAAACCAGCACCTTGAATTGTGCTCGGAACTGGATCGGCAGCCAGTGGAGCTGACACAACAGGGGGGTGGTATGCCTTTTCCTAATTCCAGAAGTAGACCTCACTACCTCTGAGGATGCTTGCCATAGATGCAGGCAAAACGTCAGGAGAGAATGCCTCTAGAACATGGCCATATAGCCCGAAAATACCTGCATCAACCCATTGTTTTCACGTTATGGACTAAAACTCCCACCTGCCCAGTCAGGAGGACTAATGGTCAGGGATGATGATAATTGGAGTCCAAAATACTAGGAGAGCAGAAAGTTGTCTCCAACACATCCCAGTTAAAAGAAACCCCATCAGGCTGCTGGTTTGGGTTATATGGTTTGTTTTTCGTCCGAGAGGCAAACTTGTCAAACAATAGGGAATGATATTTCACATGTCTGTGGGGAAGTTAATTTTTTCCCTCCCCTTTAAGGTGGAAAAGAGAGTGAGAGAACGAGCGCGCAAACTAGCAGTTCCCCTGGTCTTGGCAAATCATGAGGCGTTTTTCATTTTGTAACATCAAAGCCGGTTCCACTTCTTTGATGTCTTTGCATGCTGTTTAAGGTAAAGCATGAATGAAGAAATGTCAATCTACAAGGTGTCCATGTAGTTTATGCTGAACACTGAAGAGGACTTGTAGATAAAAGACGAACACGAGGGTTGATAATGAATGTCCAACACGGAGGTGTGCATATCTAAAAGGAAGTACGCAGCTGGAGAACGGCTCTGCAAACCTTAAAACTCTACTTAGTCCAAGTTTAAGAGGTTTTTCTGAAAAGTTTTTTCCCTTTTTTAATGAGAGGAAGTGCCAAACTATGCAAGTTGAGCGGCGTAGCTCCTTGTTGTTTCCAGTTCCAAAAAAACCGAGCTCATTTTCAGGTGGATTTCTTTAGCTATTCATCATTCACTAAAGAGAACTAAATGTCAGAGGCAAGCAGGGTTTGGTGAGAATTTCGTCTCTGTTTTGATAAAAATGTACACATTTCTTCATATTTAAAAGAAAAAGCACATAAATTAAAAACAAAATTGAATATAAAATTAGGATTCGTCCAACTAGCCCCAGGGGCTTTGAAGCTTTAGATCAGTGTTTCTCAACCTGGGGTCGGGACCCCTGGGGGGTTACGACGAAACATCAGAAGGGTTGCCAAAGACCATCAAAAAACAGTATTTTCTGTTGGAAAGTCTGACACAATTCTATTGTTGGTGGAGTTCAGACTGCGCTTTGATTGCAGGTCAACTATAAATCCCAGCAAATACAACTCCCAAATGTCAAGGTCTATTTTCCCCACACTCCACCAGTGTTCACATTTGGGCATATTGAGTATCCATGCCAAGTTTGGTCCAGCTCCACCATTGTTTGAGTCCACAGTGTTCTCTGGGTGTAGGTGAACTACAACTCCAAAACTCAAGGTCAGTGCCCTCCAAACCGTTCCAGTGATTCCTGTTGGTCATGGGAGTTTTGTGTGCCAAGTTTGGTTCAATTCCATCATTGGTGGAGTTCAGAATGCTCGTACATTAAAGGTGAACTATAAATCCCAGGAACTTCAACTCCCAAATGTCAAGGTCTATTTTCCCCAAACTCCATCAGTATTCACATTTGGGCATATTGAGTATTCGTTCCAAGTTTGGTCCAGATCCATCATTATTTGAGTCCACACTGCTCTCTGGATGTAGGTGAACGACAACTCCAATACTCAAGGTCAGTGCTCACCAAACCCTTCCAGTGTTTTCTGTTGATCATGGGAGTTCTGTGTGCCAAGTTTGGTTCAATTCCATCGTTAGTGGAGTTCAGAATGCTCTACGATTGCAGGTGAACTATAAATCTCAGCAACTTCAACTCCCAAATGTCAAGGTCTATTTTCCCCAAACTCCACCAGTGTTCACATTTGGGCATATTGGGTATTCGTTCCAAGTTTGGTCCAGATCCATCATTGTTTGAGTCCACAGTGCTCTCTGGATGTAGGTGAACTACAACTCCAAGATTCAAAGTCAATGCCCACCAAATCCCTCCAGTATTTGTTGTTGGTCATGAGATTTCTGTGTGCCAAGTTTTGTTCAATTCCATCATTGGTGGAGTTCAGAATGCTCTTTGATTATAGGTGACCTATAAATTCCAGCAACTACAACTCCCAAATGTCAAACTCTATTGTCCCCCAACCCCACTAGTGTTCACATTTGGGCATATTGAGTATTCATGTCAAGGTTGGTCCAGGTGAATCACAACTCCAAAACTCAAAGTCAATGCCCACCAAATCCCTCCAGTATTTTATGTTGGTCATGAGAGTTCTGTATGCTAAGTTTTGTTCAATTCCATCATTGGTGGAGTTCAGAATGCTCATTGATTAAAGGTGAACTATAAATCCCAGCACCTACAACTCTCAAATGACAAAATCAGCTCTCCATCCCAACCCCACCTGTATTAAATTGGGGTGTATTTGGGTATTTGTGCCAAATTTGGTCCAGTAAATGAAAATACATCCTGTATATCAGAAATTTACATTACAATTCATAATAGTAGCAAAATTACAATTATGAAGTAGCAATGAAAACAATGTTATGGTTGGGGGTCACCACAAGATGAGGAATTGGATTAAGGGGTCATGGTGTTAGGAAGATTGAGAACCACTGTGGTAGATACACACTGCATCAAGATCATCTATTCCATAACTAATCAGGATTCAAACCTACTTTAATTTTAAGTGTTACCTTTCCCCCCCAAAAAGCCAGTATCATAACACTCCGTCAAGGAAGCTACCTCCTATGCATAATAACTAGGCATGGTTAGGTACCGTCGGATTCTTCGTAATTTGGAAAAGTTGGGAAAACTAACTTTTTGAAGCGATTTTGAAGTTTTAAAGAAAACTGGAAGGCCCTTTGCCCTTCCGAACCTTCTCTAGCCATTTTTAATTCCGACTCAGAAAGTGAGTTGGAAGTGACTCTGCATTTGGAGGCAAACAGCTTGCATGCTGGGATACTTGCCTCCCAGCCAATGAGGGGAGAGGTTTTGCGGAGGGGAGCGATGGAGTTTCGGCACGGCAGCCATCACACTATATAAAGGGCAGCATATGGCTCAGAGGCTCATTTTGAGCCTGGGAAGGGAAGGGGAAAGAGAAAGGGAAGGGAGGTTGTGAAGGGAAGTTGGAAGAAGAGCAGTTGGAAGAGCAGGGCAAGCATAGAAGGGCTGGGAGCAGGGCAGGGGTGTAGTGCAATCACGTCCGCCATTAACAAAACGATTCGGAAATTTCAGAAATTTCTGAAAGTTCCAAATTTTTTGGAAACATTAGGAATTCTTTTCCAAATCGCACCACCAGCACCCCCTACAACCAAAACAAGTTTTGAACCATTTTTTTTGGATCAACCAAGCCTGTAATAACATTGTAATAATGGGAACTTGTGCTTCTTCTGCTGATAAATGTATTCCATTGATCAATAATTCTGATAGTTAGGGAATGCCTCCTGACGCTTAACCCAAATCAAGTCTTTCCAACATGAAAGGGATCCTAAGGTGGATAAGAGGTGTAATGGCTTTATGCATTGCTCACCTGGCAGCGAAATGATACTATAGAAGAGAAAACGGTACGCTTTCAAGAATCTCTTCTTGAGAACTTGAGACGCTGAGTCACAGAGGAAAGACACAGAATCTAATGCAAAGGAACATTGGTTTCATTCCTTCTTCCCTTTAGATACGGAGATGTGAGGCTAGCTCTATGAATAGATAGACATAAAACGGACGAGGGTGCCTCTATCCTGGCCAAAAAGGCCTTTTATGACTTTAAACAGCACTTCTTTTAGTATTTCTCTCTGCTGACCCTAGATTCAGGGTGGAGACTGTAGATGGAAGGGAAAACACCAAAGTAATACAAGTCCTTAAAAAAGGAGAAGTGGCTCTTTCTTTCCTTTGGATTCTGGGAAAAGTAGGAGAGAAATTAAACTAAGGCTGGATCTATACTGTCCTATATCCCAGGATCTGATCCCAAATTGTTTGCTTTGAACTGGATTATATGAGTCTACACTGCCAGATAGTCTGGGTTAAGTCTGGCCAGAGTGAAGAGAGAGGGGGCTACAGATGAAGACAGTTCCATCTTGTCTCCTATGCTTTACTAATAATATAATATAATATAATATAATATAATATAATATAATGTAATGTAATGTAATGTAATATAATATAATATAATATAATAATATAATATAATATAATATAATGCAATGCAATGCAATGCAATGCAATGCAATGCAATATATTGTATATACATAATATTTATAATATTATAATGTAATACAATATATTACTAATACTACTACTACTAATAATAATAATACAATAATACATGACACCTCCAAGGTCATGTGACCAGCATGGCTGCATGGAGCGCCGTTACCTTCCCGCCAGAGTGATACCTATTGATCTCCTCTCATTTGCATGTTTTCAAACTGGGTTGTTGTAGGTTTTTTCAGGCTATATGGCCATGTTCTAGAAGCATTCTCTCCTGATGTTTCGCCTGCATCTATGGCAAGCATCCTCAGAGGTAGTGAGGATGCTTGCCATTGATGCAGGCAAAACATCAGGAGAGAATGCCTCTAGAACATGGCCATATAGCCCGAAAAAACCTACAGCAACCCAGTGATTCCAGCCATGAAAGCCTTCGACAATACATTGTTTTCGAACTGTTAGGTTGGCAGAAGCTGGGGCTAACAGTGTGAGCTGACCCTGCTCCCTGGATTCGAAATGCTGACCTTTCAGTCAGCAAGTTCAGGAGCTCAGTGGTTTAACCCAATGCACCACCAGAGGTTATATGATTAAAGATGCTTAATGATGTATGCTTTTAGTATTCTTGTTATGGTTTTATATTATGTGTTAATGTTTTTAAACGTTTTATGGTGTTTTTGGGCATCAAATTGTTGCCATTGTAGACTGCGCTGAGTCGCCTAAGGGCTGAGAAGGGCGATATACAAATATAGTAAAACAATAAATAAATAAATAAATAAATAAATAAATAAATAAATAAATAAATATGTTAATCCAGTGATTCTCACCCTTCCTCATGCCGCAACCCCTTAATACAGTTCCTCATGTTGTGGTGACCCCCAACCAGAACATTATTTTCGTTGCTGCTTCATAACTGTCATTTTGCTCATGTTATGAATTCTCATGGGAATACCTGATATGAAGGATGTATTCACTGGACCAAATTTGGCACAAACACCCAATACGCCCAAATTTGAATACTGGTGGGATTGATTTTGTCATTTGGGAGTTGTAGTTGCTGGGATTTTTAGTTCACCTATAATCAAAGAGCATTCTGAACTCCACCAACAGTGGAATTGAACCAAACTTGGCACACAGAACTCTCGTGACCAACAGAAAACACAAGAAGGGTTTGGTGGGCATTGACCTTGAGTTTTGGAGTTGTAGTTCACCTACATCCAGAGAGCGCTGTGGACTCAAACAATAATGGATCAGGACCAAACTTGACACGAATACTCAATATGCCCAAATGTGAATATAGATGGAGTTGGGGAAAATAGACCTTGTCATTTGGGAGCAGTAGTTGCTGGGATTTATAGTTCACCTACAATCAAAGAGCATTCTGAACTCCGCCAATGATGGAATTGAACCAAACTTGGCAAACAGAACTCTTGTGCCCAACAGAAAATACTGGAAGGGTTGGGTGGGCATTGACCTTGAGTTTTGGAGTTGTAGTTCACCTGCATCCAGAGAGTGCTGTGGACTCAAACAATAATGGATCAGGACCAAACTTGGCATGAATACTGAATATGCCCAAATGTAAACATAGATGGAGTTGGGGAAAATAGACCTTGACATTTGGAGTAGTAGTTTCTGGGATTTATAGTTCACCTACAATCAAAGAGCATTCTGAACTTCACCAGTGATGGAATTGAACCAAACTTGGCACACAGAACTCCTGTGCCCAACAGAAAATACTGGAAGGGTTGGGTAGGCACTGACCTTGAGTTTAGGAGTTGTAGTTTACCTACATCCAGAGAGCACAGTGGATCCAAACAATGATGGATCTGGACCAAGCTAAGACCATCAGAAATATGTGTTTGCTGGTGGTCTTTGGTGACCCGTCTGACAACCCCCTCGTGACCCCTTTAGGGGTCCCGACCCCCAGGTAGAGACACGCTGGGTTAATCCCTATTAAAGTAGACCCACTGAATCAACCATTGATTCAACAGTCTACTCTAGTAGAAATGAACAATAGAATTTAGGCCACGGAGAACCGAATCTAAAGCGTTCTGCGTGAATACTAAATGCTCTGCCACGGAGTTGTGACCCATCCTTCTGGGGTGTTAGTAGCAAAATAAATTGTTTGAACTTTTGGTTCAGATCGTCCCAGGGTTTGTGCAGGGGTGGAAATGTCTCTCCTTCTTGATGGTTCAATGCAAAACTCATCCCATTGTCTCCTCCTCTGTTTCCTTCTTTCTTTTTTCCCCCCTCACTGTCGATAGTAGGAGGGCATCCTCGGAGCATGTCAAGCTTGCCTCAACTCCTTCCTCTGAAATGCATGTGCTGGTCTAATTAGTTACTTTAATTTTTTGATCCTCCTTCATGCTATTGCTTAAAGAGCGAGGGGGAAGAGGCGGGAGCCATATCGAGTCTTTGCTTACCTAATAGGTTTCCAAATATTTACTGGGAAGCCGAACTATTGAATAAAGATCAGCTTTCAAGCACTGAGTCTTTGGAATGTCAGCTTAGTGAAGGTTTTTGACAGGCAGTAGGTGGAAAGTTAGTATTGTCTGACAAGGAGAATCGCAGGAAGCAACATCAAAATGCAACAGAGAAGCCAAAAAAGAAAAGCAGAGAAGAGATGGGGAGAGGGGAAAAAAAAACTCTAGCTGTTTCAGAAGATTTTAAAAGCAGGAAACTTATTTCTGGAAGCTTGATTCTGGAAGAGTTTTTAACTGCCCAACGAAGGCATTTTCTCCAATTGGTTTCCTCTGCTATCCAGATGAAAATACCGATTCCAACTCAAAGGTTATTAGCAAGCGCACCTCATTAAATGGTTAAGAATTAATGGACTGATTTGTGGTTGCTCCTCAAATTGCAATCCTTTAGTGCCAACAGCAACAATGGCTCGGTCTAAGGTTTCCATGCAGCTTCCGCCCTGCGGTGAGAAGCATCAGGCCTGCTCGACAGAAGGCAGCCACGCAGAACAGAAAAACAAACTGGAGAATTGGGAAAGTTGCTTTTAGGAAGAACGATTGTAATGACAAGGTGAAGCCGTCAACTTGAAACCATTTGGGAGTCACTTACTTTTTACTTCACTTAGGCCAGTGGTTCTCAACCGTCCTAACACCGCGACCCTATTATCCAATTCCCCATCTTGTGGTGACCCCCAACCTTAACATTATTTTCGTTGCTACTACATAACTAATTTTGCTACTATTATGAATTGTAATGTAAATATCTGGTATGCAGGGAAGTCTGACTTGGCCACGGTGGTACACACTCTGGTTACATCCCGTATAGACTACTGCAACGCTCTCTACTTGGGGTTGCGTCTGAAGACTGTTCGGAAGCTACAACTAGTCCAACGTGCGGCAGCCAGACTACTAACAGGAGCAGGGTACAGGGAGCATACGACTCCTCTGTTGCGTCAGCTCCACTGGTTGCCAATCAGCTTCCGAGCACAATTCAAAGTGCTGGTGTTGACCTATAAATCCCTAAACGGTTCCAGCCCAATTTACCTGTCCGAACGGATTCTTCCCTATGAACCATCAAGGTTGTTAAGATCTTCTGGAGGGGCCCTGCTCTCAGTCTCACCTCCTTCACAGTCATGTTTGGTGGGAACGAGGGACAGGGCCTTCTCGGTGGTGGCCCCTCAGCTCTGGAACTCCCTCCCGATGGAGATTAGAGCTGCCTCTTCCCTCCTAACTTTTAGAAAGCTGGTAAGTCATGGCTTTGGGATACTGCATTTGCAGAATGATGATTGAGTCAATAACTGCTGACCTACTGGCGGATGGCGATGAATTTGTGATTTCATTCTGACAAACTGACCTTTTTGTAATTTGTATGAATTGTATTTTAATGTATTTTATATTGATGATGTATATCATCAATTTGAACACTGGTGGGGTTTGGGGGGATTAATTTTGTCACTTGGGAGTTATAGTTGCTGGGATTTATAGTTCACCTACAATCAAAGAGCATTCTGAACTCCACCAGTGATGGAATTGAACCAAACTTGGCACACAGAACTCCCACGACCAACAAAAAATACTCGAAGGGTTTGGTGGGCATTGACCTTGAGTTTGGGAGTTGTAGTTCAACTGCATCCAGAGAACTCTGTGGACTCAAACAATGATGGATCTGGACCAAACTTGGCATGAATAGTCAATATGCCCAAATGTGAAGACTGGTGGAGTTTGGGGGAAATATATTTGTCATTTGGGAGTTGTAGTTGCTGCACCTACAATCAACGAACTTTCCAAACCCCACCAATTATAGAATTGGGCCAAATTTCCAACACAGAATCCCCAACTCAAGGACAGTGCATTTCTGTTGGTCATGGGAGTTTTGTGTTTGGTTCAATTCCATCGTTGGTGGAGTTCAGAATGCTCTTTATTGTAGGTGAACTATAAATCCCAGCAACTATTTATTTATTTATTTGGTGCATTTGTTAACCGCCATTCTCAGCCCTAGGGCGACTCAAGTGACAAAATTAATCCCCCCAAACCCCACCAGTGTTCAAATTTGGGTGTATTGAGTATTTGTACCATATTTGGTCCAGTCAATGAAAATATATTTATTTATTTATTTATTTAGACTTTTTATAACCCGGTCTTCTCGACCTCCGGAGAGGGACTCAGGCCGGCAGGGCCGTAGCCAGAAAAAAATTTCGGGAGGGGTTGAAATTTTCGGGGGGGGGGGGGGGGGGGTTGAAAATTTCACGGGGGGGGGGAGGGTTGAAACCTGCCTCCTAGCTCACGCTGAAGCCAAGAGCACAGCAGGGGCAGAGCAGCCTTCAATAGCCTGCAGCTCCGCCCCTGTCAACCACCTCCACCAAGTCTGGCCTCCTTAATGAGAGCATTCAACACACACACACCCAACTTCAGGCCTGTAGCGAGGGGTTTTTTTTTAGGGGTTCAACCCCCCTCCCCAAAATGTTTCAGATTTTTTTAAAAAAACCCAGTTTACTCATGAATTTTAACTGGTTAACCAAATCCCCATGCTAGTCTACAATACAGTAAGATAAAGCAAATATACATCATCAATATAAAATCCATTAAAATACAATTCATACAAATTACAAAAAAGTCAGTTCGTCAGAGTGAAATCACAAATCACAAAAAGGAAATCTTTCTGAATTTATTCCGAATTATGAAGATTCCGACTGAACCTAACCATGCCTAATATTTAAAGTAATTCACAAGCTCAAGTTCCACAAGAATCTCAATCATTAGCAATGCAAAGGCACACATACGATGTTGGAACATCAGCTCAATTGCCATACAATCTTTGATTTGCCGTAATTATCCATGGTAGTAATCCAACAATGAGAAGGGAAAGTGCCAATTTACAAAAATGGGTGGACATGATGCCAAAGCAATAGCCAGCAAAGGGAACAATGTCAGTGAATGGAATCTAAAGGAAAGGGGAGCAACCCCCAGCTCCTAAAGCATTCCTTTTATCCTAATAATCAAAATGGCAGACTATTTCACGCTGCCCTACTGAAATGTATCATCGCGGGTTGAAAAATGCTCTCACTGGCAAATCTGCAGCAGGTGTAAAATTCAAAGCTGGGATTTTAAAGGTTTTGAGATTGGAAATCTGTGAATGGTGCTTCGGAGCAGTTTGATCATTAAAGCCTCCAAGTTAAAAAATGCACACTTCGACAGACTTGGCAGAGGCCAAAAGGGGAAGATGGAAAGGAGAACTTGGGACAAATGAGGCAGCCTACGAATTGTGGGTCTGGAAAGGTTAGGAGGTCCCTGCCCCCAGAAGAAAACCCATGCTCTACTGCACTGTAGTTCCTTCCACATGGCACGGCTCTTTCTCTCTCTCTCTTATATCTACACACCTTCCTATGCATCAGATTCAATATATCTGTTTGACAAAGGCAGAAAAGAGCAGTCTAACTGTCCACTGAGTTAGAATACTCCGTAACAGGGAAGTCTTCAAAGTATGAAAAAGAGAGTGTGTACGTGTGTGAGAAAGATTGGTGACAAACCATGCATGGTGTGGAGAGAGTAGATACAAAGATGTGCTTCTCCTTCTCGCAGAAGATGAGGCTCCAGGGTCATTCGGTGAAGGTGAAGGTTGAGAGATTCAGGTCGCATCTCTGAAAGTATTTCTTCACACACGTAAAGTTGTGATTGTTTTGCAGACACACATTTTTCTATGGCTTACACTCTTGCACAAAGATCAAACCCCAATATGCCCATTCCTAGGCCTCAAGTCCCATCACAAGCTGTTGTGCAAAAATTCCTAGTCCACAGGCCTTATCACAAACATTTTCACCAACGTCCTGCTCCATATAATACTACAACCTGTTGCCGAAGTGGTTCTGGACGTCTTTCCACTCATCATTGCATAAGCAAGGAGCCCCTTAGATTCCAAGATCAGGCAGGATGTGATGCTTTTAGAACAGTGTTTCTCAACCTTCCTAATGCTGTGACCCATTGATACAGTTCCTCATGTTGTGCTGACCCCCATAAAATTATTTTTGTTGCTACTTCATAACTCTAATTTTGCTACTGTTACGAATGGTAATGTAAATATCTGATATGCAGGATGTATTTTCATTCACTTGACCAAATTTGGCACAAATACCCAATATGCCCAAATTTGAATACTGGTGGGATTTGGAGACGATTGAATTTGTCATTGGGAGTTGTAATTGCTGGGATTTATAGTTAAAGAGCATTCTGAATTCCACCAGAGATGGCATTGAACCAAGCTTGGCACACAGAACTCCCATGACCAACACAAAATACTGGAAGGGTTTGGTGGGCACTGACCTTGAGTTCACCTTCATCCAGAGAGCACTGTGGACTCAATCAATGAGGGATCTCAAACAAACTTGGCATGAATACTCAATATGCCCAAATGCGAACACTGGTGGAGTTTGGGAGAAATGGACCTTGACATTTGGGAGTTGTAGTTGCTGGGATGTATAGTTCACCTACAATCAAAGGGCATTCTGAACCCCACCAACGATAGCATTGGGCCAAACATCCCACACAGAACCCTCATGACCAACAGAAAATACTCTGTTTTCTGATGGTCTTTGGCGACCCCTCTGACACACCCTCGCAACACCCCCAGGGCTCCCAACCCCCAGGTTATTTATTTATCGTGTCAGGAACAACCAGACGATTGTATTACATTTCTAACAGAACAAAAACAAACAAACAGACACAAAGCAAAATTCGCAAGCTTGGTAGTTGATTAAATGTCCTTTGACCAGTATCTGACAACTTGGAGTGCCTCTGTTGTTATTATAAGAAGGTCCTCCATTGTGCATGTGGCAGGGCTCAGGCTGCATTGCAGCAGATGGTCAGTGGTTTGCTCTTCTCCATACTCGCATGTCATGGATTCCACTTTGTGGCCCCATTTCTTAAGGTTGGGTCTGCATCTCGTGGTGCCAGAGCGCAGTCTGTTCAGCGCCTTCCAAGTCACCCAGTCTTCTATGTGCCCAGGGTGGAGTCTCTCATTTGGTATCAGCCATTGGTTGAGGTTCTGGGTTTGAGCCTGCCACTTTTGGACTCTCGTTTGCTGAGGTGTTCCAGTGAGTGTCTCTGTAGATCTTAGAAAACTATTTCTTGATTTAAGTCGTTGACTGGCTGGCTGATACCCAAACAAGGGATGTGCTGGGGATGTCACTGCCTTTCACTATTGGATGCTACTTCCTGGCGGATGTCAGGTGGTGCAATGCCGGCTAATCAGTGTAATTTCTCCAGTGGTGTAGGGCGCAGACACCCTGTGATAATGCGGCATGTCTCATTAAGAACCACATCCACTGTTTTATCATGGTGAGATGTGTTCCACACTGGGCATGCATACTCAGCAGCAGAGTAGCATAGCGCAAGGGCAGATGTCGTCACTGTGTCTGGTTGTGATCCCCAGGTTATGCCAGTCAGCTTTCGTATGATATTTTTTCTAGCACCCACTTTTTGCTTGATATTCAGGCAGTGCTTCTTATAGGTCAGAGCACGGTCCAGGGTGCCCCAGGTTGAGAAATACTGATCTAGACACAAAGATAAGGTTAGGTTCAATAATATCTACAACAGTGTTTCTCAACCTTCTTAATATTTTCTGATAGTCTTTGGCAACCCCTCTCATGAGAGGGGTCAGAACCCCTCTCATGACACCCCCCCCCCCCCCAGGGGTTCCGACCCGCAAGTTGGGAAGCTGCTTTACAATATTTGTATAAATACAACCAGGATTGAATTATGCTGCCTTTGGGTGGATGGGTGAAAAAAGAGGTTTTTATTTTTATGATGTTACTGTTTTTTAGCGTGTACTGTAGTATCGTATTTTGCTGTTCTGTTGTCAACCGCTGTGAGTCACCTAAGGGCTGAGAACAGCGGTATACAAATAAAGTAAATAAATAAATAAATAAATAAATAAATTATTATTATCCCTTATTTATACCCCACTAAGGTCCATGAGGTCATGAAGAGTCGGAAACGACTGAACGAATGAACAACAACAAACATCTCCCGAAGGACTCGGTGCGGCTTACAAGAGGCCAAGGCCCAACACATCAATAAAACAACAGCATAGCAATACAACAATAAATACTCATAAAGCAAAACAATAAACATTAAAACAATAGCAAAAAATATTAGACAATAACACCACGACGCATTTAAAACTGAGGCCGGGCCAAATGTAATGAATAAAAAATTTAAAATGCTGGAAATGACAGGTGAAATGGGTAGGTTTTTGGAGATAAGTGTGGTGTGCAGACAATCTTAAATCTCTGGTAAAGTGCATTTGGGACATGATGCTAGGAGATTCCTATTCTGGGAAGGCACACTGGAACAGCCACATCTTCAAGCTCCTCCTAAAGACTGCCAACGTTGGGGCTTGTCTGTTGTCCTTGGGGAGAGAGTTCTAGAGTCGGGGGGCCACCACAGAGAAGGCCCTGTCCCTCGACCCCACAAATTGCGCTTGTGACGCAGGTGGGATCATGAGCAGGGCCTCTCCAGATGTTCGGAGAGATCATGTGGGTTCGTATACGGAGATGCAGTCACACAGGTAGGCAGGCCCCAAACCGTTTAGGACTTTGTAGGTAAGCACCTGCACCTTGAATTGGGACCGGAAAATGAACGGCAGCCAATGGAGCTCCTTAAACAGGAGGGTTGACCTCTCTCTGTAAGGAGCACCAGTTAACAACCTGGCCGCCGACCGTTGGACCAGTTGAAATTTCCGGGCCGTTTTCAAGGGCAGCCCCACGTAGAGTGCATTACAGTAGTCCAATCTGGAGGTGATCAAGGCATGGACCACCCTGACCAGATCAGCCTTTTTCCCGTAGAGCACATCTCCATTTCCACATGAGAATGACAAATGGACGCTTAAACGAAACAGAATAAAATGCAATGAAATGAAACCCTTTCCCTACAAACAGCATGGATGCCGCAGAAAAAGCCCGGCATGAGAGGCAACGGCAGAGGAGGTGGGGGGAGAGAGAAGCCTTTAGATGTAAGGGATTATGAAAGAGTGAATACAATTTGCAGATAAAATAGACGTGATTACGTTAATGAAGGATAATTTTGCCAGTTTGAAAACTATAATTAATGGGAATTAATTGTTTATTTAGAAATTTAGCCAAGCTTGGCGAAATAATAATAATAAATAAATAAGCCCCCTGACATCAAACGCAATGCCATTGGAAGCCCGTATAATGAAGAAACGATCCAGATGTTCATAAAAGCTTATAAAGCATTTTCTAAAAAAAATGAAATGAAATGAAATGAGAGAGACTGAGCCGGCATGAAGAAGAACTCTAATGATAAAAAGATGCCACTTGCTGTTTTGCTCTTCTTTTAAATACATCCTTTCTGAAATAATGATTATCATTTGCACTTTCATCTTAAGTTAAATAGCATATGGCTCGGGCTGATTAAAGCCCCCTCCTGGCATTCATCAGCATCTTGGTATCATGTTTCTAATGGAGGCTCCCGTTGCCCCGCTGATATTGTAAGCTTTTTAACAACATCACTGGGACCAGGGCTTCTGGCGGAAAAAGAGCTTTTGAGCTTCCCGGCGGAGAGAAGGGCTGCAAAGATGTCCCTCGCAGGTGTGCGCTTTACGGGCAACTTTGACAGGGTTGTGCGAGGGAAACACGCTCGCACACACACCACCCAAAAACCAACAACTTCCACAAATACTCTCCCCACCTTCTTAACATATTTGGAGGGGTGCAAAAATAAATTATTGTCAAAGGCTTTCATGGCTGGAATCACTGGGTTGCTTTATTTTATTTTATTTATTTATCGTGACAGGAGCAACTAGACATTTGTATTACATTTTTAACAAAACAAACAAACAGACAAAACACAAAGTTTGCAAGCTTGGTAGTTTATTAAATGTCCTTTGACCAGTATTTGGCCACTTGGAGTGCCTCTGGTGTTGCCGCAAGGAGGTCCTCCATTGTGCATGTGGCAGGGCTCAGGTTGCATTGCAGCAGGTGGTCTGTGGTTTGCTCTTCTCCAGACTCGTATGTCGTGGATTCCACTTTGTGGCCCCATTTCTTGAGGTTGGCTCTGCATCTCATGGTACCAGAGCGCATCCTCTTCAGCGCCTTCCAGGTCGCCCAGTTTTCTGTGTGCCCAGGGGGGAATCTCTCATTTGGTATCAGCCATTGGTTGAGGTTCTGGGTTTGAGCCTGCCACTTTTGGACTCTCTTGAAGTAATGCTCAATAGTACTCAATAACTATTTCTCAATAACTCAGTAACTCCATTACTATCTCAATATCTTAATATATATATTAAGCCTCACAAGCACGAGAGGCGGGGACGAGAGACAGGGCCTTCTCAGTGGTGGCCCCTAGGCTGTGGAATGCCCTTCCTGCAGACATTAGATCGGCCCCCTCCCTGCTAGCGTTCAGGAGAAGAGTGAAGACCTGGCTCTTTGAACAGGCGTTTAATTAAGCAGTGCAATTAATTGATTGATCATGGAACATGGAATAATGGGCAAGGAGATCGGATTACGACTTTGCTGATGAGACGTGATGGATTACTTATATAGATGTATTGATGTTATATTGATGTATTGATGTATTGTTATATTGATGTAGTTGCCTTGGTTACTGTTTTAAATGCTAATGTTGTGCACTTTTTATACTGACTTGGCTATAAACCGCTCTGAGTCGCCTACGGGCTGAGAGAGAGCGGTATACAAATGAAGTAAATATATATATATATATCTCAATAAGCTTTTCTTTATCTCTATATCTATCTATAACTTAATCAGCTTCTCTGTCTAAATAACCCAATAACTCAATTACTCAATTCCTATACTATCTGTCTGTCTGTCTGTCTATCTATCTATCTGTCTACCTCAGTATCTCAATTGTTCCATTACTCTATTGTACTCACAATGGGTTTTTCAGAGCTCCTTGCCTGACCAACAGCACATCTGAGGCTCTTTTCTCAACTGAAGGAGGCAGGGGACATTCCAAAATGGAGATCTCAACCCCAGGAAAAAGGGCGGAGTCCAAACCCAAAGAGATACTTTCTAAACCAATAACTGCAGAGGGCCTGCAGCCTGGCTTTCCAGACTCTGATACTGTTTAACTTCCAGGGCGCTGCTGGCTCTGTAGCAACCCTGGGGAAATGCAAAGGAATGCTATCCCATGCAGCTAAAAGACAATGTAAACCATGCTCCTGGAAGACGGAACATACCAATTGCCATCTGATCACCTATAGAACACAATGATAACCATATCTCGAGTTGCAAGAGGTTCCCCATCATGCAAGAACAAGTCAAATAAATTGGAAGATTAGCTTTGCAGAACGATTCCCATCTTTCCCACATTGGAAGCTAACATTCCAATAACAAGAAATAAAAATGCTTGTGCATTTGTGATTTTCAAAACTTGCAGGTCTTTGCTCTTTCTCCTTCACCCATGTCCCCAAGGCTTTGGCACATTGAGCCTTCGTTCTTGGTGTTTGCTTTCCAACGCCGCTGTTTGTTCGCAAAAGGGAGCGAAACATATAAACAGAAACGCACTAGCCTTTCCGATCTGGAGCATAAAAAGGAGGAGCTGGAAAAGGTGTAGCTTGTGATGATATCCTCAAGGTATTTCTTGGCGTCTGGCCAAACAAAATGCAATTGCAACATCTTCTCCGACACCCCCCCCCCCTTCGCCCCGCAGCCCACCACCCGCTTTATTTCAAACATCAGAGAAGAAGCGGCAAATAGACTGATTAACATTTGGGACTTTTTGTCCTTCCCTTCGGAGTCTCCAAGCTTTGATTCTCTCTGAAGCAAAATGCCTCCAAATGTTAATCAATCTGTTTTCTGCGGCCTTCTCTCTGATGTACAAATAAAAGCATTGCCTGTTTGTGTGTGTGTGTATATATACGTGTGTGTGTGTATATCTTTCTCCCTTTTCAAAACAGGGTAGCAAATCATCAGAGCTTTGAAAAGTTACTTTGGAAGACTTGCAGAGGCCGTGCTGCTTAGAGGATTTCTGGGCATGTTATTTTTTTAAAAAAGTAACTTTTCCAAAGTCTGCAAATGCTTGGAATTGAGCAGAGGATGGGGGTAATAATGACACAGAGCCCTGGAAAATAAGAGGCTCATTTTTCCAATGGGGATTCCAGAAGTATTTATAAGCAGCACACATTTTGGTGCCTCAGATGTTAGCCCTGGTTCTGGGGATTTTGGACGTGGTGGTTCCAAAAATGGCACCAATTTTTCCCTGTCAGCTTTCGTTTTTGAGATACAGAAGATACACCATCTACCAGTGCCATCTGATTGCTTATAGAACTCAATGGTAACCATATCTAAGAAACTAGAGTTTAAGAAGTCTAGCTAATGTAATTTTCTGAATCATTGCCTGAAATAACCCCAAGAACAGGCCTAAAAACCAAGACACCAATAATTTTTTTTGGGAGGGGGGGGTGTATTATTGATGAATTTCTTGCTAAAGGTACCTGCTTCATTGCTTGTATGAGATCTTTTAAAAAATAAACAGGTACAGTACAGGAAATTATGACTTGTAATCTCAAGATGGGATTTGTGTGATCTGCTCTGATGCTGGAAATGATTCAGAAACTCCAAATGATCCAAAATTACATTTGACTGGATCCAGCGGCTTTTCTTTATGGTAAAATAATATAGTTGCACTATTTACAAAAAAGGTTTCCATGGCATAAAGTTCTTTAGACTTCCTTCTATGTTTCCACACAGGACTTCTTTCTTATGAAGATAAAGAGTTTCACTCTCACAGAGCTTTTTCTCACAGCAAACTTAGATAAGAGCTTCACACACAACAGCCTTCATATTGGAGCTTCACACACAATGGCCTTCAACTTGGGGCTTCTCTCACCAAAGCTTCTCACACCAGGCCTACTCACACCAAGGCTTACTCGCACTGAGGCCAACCTCACACTGACGTCTTTCTCCCACTGAGGCCTTCTCACACTGAGAGCTCTCTCAGACTCAGGCCTCTCTCACACTGAGGTGAACTAACACTGAGGCTTTCTCATAATGAGTCCAACTAACACAAAGAGCCTCCTTCCACAGAGACCTCTCTCAGATCGAGGCTACTAAACTACAGGCACGCCTGCTTATATTGGACTGCATTTAACTCTTTCAGTGCTTGACTCACATTTTTGTAATTAAAAGTACATAGTTAATTTTTAACATTTCTGACAACCCCATCCCTATTTAATCTTTATTGTCAGCTTCCCATTGAAAACTGGGTAATAACATCTGTTATAGAATTCCAATATGCTGATGACAACCCTACTTTATGCCTGCGAGACGTGGACTTTCTACAGACGTCACATGCAACTCCTGGAATGATTCCATCAGCGCTGTCTCCGGAAAATCCTGCAAATATCTTGGGAAGACAAGCGGACAAATGTGTCAGAGTTTTATATCAATTGAGTCATTTCTTAAGTTAAAAAGTGAGTAAGTATTTTTAAGTATGTCCAAGCATTGCATGAAGAGCAACTGTTAAGCCACCTGTGATAGATGTAGAGAGAAGATAATATAGAGAAGAGACTGGAGAGTATTGAGTAGAGCAAGAGCAAGAAGAAGAGATTGCTGAAGAAGCTGAAGAAAGGTTTGTTAGAGGATTGAGGATTGAAACTATTTTTGTGACTATTGTATATAAACATTTCTTTATTGGAAGAGAGTTTGTCTTCTGTTGATTGTTCTCCTTGGGCAACGGGGCGCAGCTTCCGGAAAGGGGGTTTGGATGCTTGGAATCAACCCCAACTTTAAAGCAGCGACACTATAGCTGCGACAAAATGTCAGCATGCTGGAAGAAGCAAAGACCACCAGCATTGAAGCGATGGTCCTACGCCATCAACTCCGCTGGATCGGCCACGTTGTCCAGATGCCCGACCACCGTCTCCCAAAGCAGTTGCTCTACTCCGAACTCAAGAACAGAAAATGAAATGTTGGTGGACAGGAAAAGAGATTTAAAGATGGGCTCAAACCCAACCTTAAAAACTCTGGCTTAGACACTGAGAACTGGGAAGCCCTGGCCCTTGAGCGCTCCAGCTGGAGCTGGAGGTCAGCTGTGACCAGCCGTGCTGTAGAATTTGAAGATGCACGAATGGAGGGCAAAAGAGAGAAATGTGCCAAGAGGAAGGCGTGTCAATCCAACCCCGATTGAGACTGCCTTCCACCTGGAAACCAATGCCCTCGCTGCTGGAGAAGATGCAGATCAAGAATAGGGCTCCACAGTCACCTATGGACCCATCAGTACACTGACCTTGGAAGACTATCCTACTTGGACGAGGGATCGCCTAAGTAAGTATGTAAGTAAGTAAGTAAGTAAGTAAGAAAACTGGGTTACTCTGTGGGTGTCTCTATGTATGAGTGAATGCAGGCACATAACTTGGACTGGAAGGCTTTGTGTTTTGGCCTTCCACTACCAACTATTATGTTGCAAATTGTACCTCTGATGCTATTTCACCAGATACATATCACTGCAGTTGGCAGAATTTCCACTTTCCCAAGTGTTACCCAAAACATTCATGTCTTGTCCAATTGCGCATCTCGGAGGCTTGGTGTTGATTCCACTGTGATTGAAGCAGAAGGTCCTGAGTTTTCATTTCTTCCATCTTAATCTTAATTAATCTAAATTTGGAGGTGAGAGCAGAAAGACACTTATGTCCAAGGGCTGAAATAAGAGAATAACGGCTTTTGCAGAAAGGAGACTTGGATTTCAAGGCATTCCATAAAGTATTACATAGGAATTCTTCTGCTCCTTAAATAATTCTTAAACTATTGCTTCTTTTATGTGTTTTTAAGTTATCTCCAACTTGTTGTAGGGTTTTCTTGGCAAGACAGGTTCAGGAGGGCTTTACATTGTCTTTTTGCCAAAGTCTCCTAGTGGGTTTGACTAGTGGAGTGCTGCAAGGTTTGGTCCTGGGCCCAATACTGTTCAACATATTTATGAATGACTTGGATGAAGGTTTTGAGGGCATGCTTATCAATTTTGCAGATGACACCAACTTAGAAGGGATAGCTGATACTCAAAAAGACAGGATCAGAATTCAAAATTCAGGATTGTGGTACTAGGAGTCAGCTGCATTAAGATCACTACTAACCGAAAGGTCATGAGTTCAAAGCCAGCCCAGGTCAGAGTGAGTGTCTAACCAATTTGTGTAGCTTGCTGTAGAACTTTGCAACCTGAAAGACAGTTACAACCCAATGAATCACCATCACTCAAAAAAATTGATTTTGTCATTTGGGAGTTGTACTTGCTGGGATTTATAGTTAATCAAAGAGCATTCTGAACTCCACCAACGAAGGAATTGAAGGGTTTGGTGGGCATTGACCTTGAGTTTTGGAGTTACAGTTTACCTACACCCAGTGAGCACTGTGGACTCAAACAATGATGCAGCTAGACCAAACTTGGACCATACTCCATATGCCAAAATAGGAATGCAGATGGAGTTTGGGGGAAATAGACCTTGACATTTGGGAGTTGTAGTTGCTGGGATTTATAGTTCACCTATAATCAAAGAGCATTCTGAACCCCATCAATGATAGAATTGAACTTTCCACACAGAACCCCCATAATCAACAGAAAATATTCTGATGCTCTTTGGTGACTCTTCTGAACCCAGGTTGAGAAATGCTCCTTGAAGGCCATCCAATCCAACTCCCTTCACTAGGGAAAGAAGGGCTGTATAACCCCGGCCAAGCTGTGGGTTGTATATCTCCCTGGCCAAGCCGTAGAAGACGAAGCTTTCTACAGGAACTCTTGGTATTATGTCCTGCATGAAAGGCTTCTCTGTGTGGACTGAACCCAAAATGGCTCCTATTCCCTCCAAAACCCCAAAAAGGGGGTGGGACCAGGGAACCTAACTATAATTAACAGGTGGCTTGCCCTATGATTGCAGCCAAAAGAAACCACCTATCTGCAGAGTCCCTCAAACTTAGGACTACAACAAACATTCAATGCAAAGCAAACAAAATTGGAGCTCCTGGTACGTTGTACCTGCACAGTCATGGAAACCTTGTTCTTGTAAATAGTGCAAACATATTATTTTGCTAAAAAGAAAAGCCTTCAATGGAAGAGATAACATCGGTCTGTATGTTTTTGTTCTTTTTATAACTTTGTGCTACAGGTGCTGGGTCACGCTGCTGCTAATAAGTTATTCTACTGTACATTTATGAGGAGGGTCTTTTGTTAATAAGCCCACTCGTCCAGTAAATTTCATCATCCCCACCTAGTAAGGAATAAATTGAATGCATCCTGAGGTGCAAGGACTTTTGTAGAACTTTATAACAGTAGACCTGGTCTAGAGATCGTTACCACTCCAAGGAACTGTCAAAGTATTACTTCTCGGCTGAACCAGTCTTTCTGTTGAGGCATTTAATTCAGCTGTCTTTCTCTACATATTCTCTGTTGTTTCAAAACAAAATGCAGACAAGCCAGCCATTTCTTCCCCATGCCTTACTGAGTTCTTGACAGCTTAGACACGGCGTGACATTCCACATGGTTACAGCTGTCACTCATGTCCTTGTGGGGGGTTTCTGGAGCCAAAACTGACCGTCTATCTCCCTCCCCTCTTTTTTAAAAAAGGAGTTTCATATATGACAGCTGAAATAAAGCTTTCAAACAACATTTTAATTGGTGTCAAGGTCTCAAGCTCCCAATGGGAGAAGTGGAACATCAATGAGTTTGCAATCATATGGCAAGAGAAAGGAAGAAGGAATGAAAAGAGGGGATGAAAGAAGATGGAAAGAGGGAAAGGGATGCACATCTAACCTCTCTTAAGAGTCAGGATGGAAGAAGGCAAAGGCTGGAATCTTACATCATAGTCTATTGATTCATAAGCATAAGCCTATAGCTATATTGTAAAAGTATGTTGAATGAGGAGTCAACATAACATAATGGTTTGAGCATTGGAGTATGACTCTTGAGACTAGGATTCGGTTTCCTGCTTGGCCATAGAAAACCACTGGGTGACTTTGGGTGAGTCATAAACGCTAAGCCCCGGAAAATCCCATGAAAGGGTCATCTTAGGGTCGCCAGAAATGGGAAATGACTTGAAGGCACTCAACAGCAAGGGTGCTGCAATATGTATTGGCACTTCTGATGCTCAGTGGATGCTTCAGATATTGGATACTTCAGATGTTGGATATCCGGAGGGAGACCAAGGTGCTTGTTTATAAAGCTATTGTCCTCCCAACCCTGCTATACACCTGCGAAATGTGGACTATCTACAGACGTCACATGCAACTCCTGGAACGATTCCATCAACGCGGCCTCCGAGAAAAATCCTGCAAATCTCTTGGGAAGACAAGTGGACAAATGTCAGTGTGCTGGAAGAAGCAAAGACCACTAGCACTGATGCGATGGTCCTCCGCCATCAACTCCGCTGGATCGGCCATGTTGTCCAAATGTCCGACCACCATCTCTCAAAGCAGTTGCTCTACTCCAAACTCAAGAATGGAAAACAGAATGTTGGAGGACAGGAAAAGAGATTTCAAGATGGGCTCAAAGCCAATCTTAGAAACTCTGGCATACACACTGAGAGCTGGGAAGCCCTGGCTCTTGAGTGCTCCAGCTGGAGGTCAGCTGTGACCAGCAGTGCTGTAGAATTTGAAAAGGCACGAATGGAGGGTGAAAGAGAAACGTGCCAAGAGGAAGGCACATCAAGTCAACCCTGACTGGGACCATCTTCCACCTGGAAACCAATATTGTCATTGCAGGAGAACATGCAGATCAAGAATAGGGCTCACAGTCACATACATACCCACCGCCAGTACACTGATCTTGGAAGACAATCCTACTCGGACAATGAGGGATCGCCTAAGTAAGTAAGTAAGTAGTAAGCTTCAGATGTGCATTGAGAAAACTTTTGAGTAATAAAATCTTCGAAAGTTAAACCCATGAAAGCCAAGGTTCACCCATTATTTCGTTTCAGCTGACTAAGGCCAATATAATAGCTAGTCTCATGTAGACTCAGTGAATAATTGGGAATTTGGTAGGTCAACATTTATGTAAGTTTCATTGATTCAATAGGTCTACTGTAGTTGGGACTAACAACAGGATTTAGGCCTGAATTAATTAAGGTGTAATGCAGTCTGTCAACTGTAGCAAAACATCTCATTGGACCTTGAATCATTGTTTGTATTTGTGCTGAAATGTTCCCCACCTGCCCTAGAAATACGCACACACCCAGCTTTGCCTGGAACTGATTAGCTTTCCCGGTTAGCTTCTGGTCTGTTAGTTTTTCCAGGTTCAAAAGCCCTGCAGCACTGCCAGCAAAACTCGCAGCATTATCCCATTATCACTGGGGATCAATGTATAACTTTACCTCCAGAAATACTTCTCCAAAAACCTTGCTTTCCCATGGACACTCTCGGGCATGCTCTTAATTACGTCCGTGACTAATTTTAACAAGTTAGCTGATATTAATCCCAGTTCTCTATGTAATATTTTCTCCCCGCGGCTGAGTTAGAACTTCAGAGGCCCTTTTGGCCGCAACGCTTGACGATTGTTTAAAGAACTGGCATACAGCTGCATTTGTATGAAATTTCACATTCTCCAGCTGAAACGGTTTCTAAGGGTTTGCAGACGGGCGCTGGAGACGGTCTGATCAAAATGGTAAAAGAATCAGCCTCTATGGGCTACATATACACTGCCAAAGAATGCAGTTGGAACTGTATTATATGGCCAGTGTAGATCAGTGGTTCCCAACCTATGATTCATGGACCACCAGTGGTACACAAAAACTAAAATATGGTCCATTGCCTCAACGTTACTACACCATTGCAGTTTGGCAGGAAAAACGAAATGCAAAGATACAGAATGGGGGACGAGGCCTGGCTCAAGAGCAGTACGTGTGAAAAAGATCTTGGAGTCCTCGTGGGCAACAAGTTCAACATGAGCCAAGAATGTGATGTGGCGGCAAAAAAAGCCAATGGGATTTTAGCCTGCATCAATAGGAGCATAGTGTCTAGATCTAAGGAAGTAATGCTACCCCTCTATTCTGCTTTGGTTAGACCACACCTGGAATATTGTGTCCAATTCTGGGCACCACAATTCAAGAGAGATATTGACAAGCTGGAATGTGTCCAGAGGAGAGCGACTAAAATGATCAAGGGTCTGGAGAACAAGCCCTATGAGGAGGGGCTTAAGGTGCTGGGCATGTTTAGCCTGAAGAAGAGAAGGCTGAGAGGGGATATGATAGCCATGTATAAATATGTGAGAAGAAGCCACAGGGAGGAGGGGGCAAGCTTGTTTTCTGCTTCCTTGGAGACTAGGAAGCGGAACAATGGCTTCAAACTACAAGAAAGGAGATTCCATCTGAACATGAGGAAGAACTTCCTGACTGTGAGAGCCGTTCAGCAGTGGAACTCTCTGCCCCGGAGTGTGGTGGAGGCTCCTTCTTTGGAAGCTTTTAAACAGAGGCTGGATGGCCATCTGTCAGGGGTGATTTAAATGCAATATTCCTGCTTCTTGGCAGGGGGTGGGACTGGATGGCCCATGAGGTCTCTTCCAACTCTTTGATTCTATGATTCTATGAGAGTGACTGACCTTGCAAAACCCTCTTCTAATACTAAGACTTATTAAATATGGTTTTCTGTGGGTGAGCAGATGGTGAATACTGGATGGCGTATGTTCTGTATCAGAAACTAGAGCTGATGTGGTCTATCCAATGCAGTTTTCTGAATCAGCACCCCAAATAACCAAACCGAATCTAAAGTTGACCAAAAACTCATTCGTAACTCCAAAGTTGGAGAACAGTCCCTGGTCAAAGTGTTCCCTGATCAAGTGGTCCCTGACCAAAAAAAGATTGGGAACCACATGTAGATGCAATGTAGTTAAGCTGCATTATTTGCTAGAGTAGATCCAGACTGAGTTCTCCTTTAGTATCTACACTACAATATAATGCAGTTGAGTTAGTGTAGACTCATCTAATGCACTTATTTTATTATTTTATTTTATTATTATTAACTTTATTTGTACCCCGCTAACATCTCCCGAAGGACTCGGTGCGGCTTACAAAGGCCAAGGTCCTCAATAAAACAACAGCATAACAAATACAACAATAACACTCATAAAGCAACCAATAAACATTAAAGCAATAACAGTAAAACATCAAAACAATACATCATGACACATTTAAAACTAGGGCCGGGCCAAATGTAATGAATAAATTAAAAAGTGCTGGACATGACAGGTGAAATGTAAGGATTTTAGGGTAGGTGCGATGTGCAGGCAATCTTAAATCTCTGGTAACGTGTGTTTGGGACATGATGCTGGGAGTTTCCTATTCTGGAAAGGCACACTGGAACAGCCAGGTTTCAAGCTCTTCCTAAAGACTGCCAACGTTGGGGCTTGTCTGATGTCCTTGGGGAAAGAGTTCCAGAGTCGGGGGGCTACCACAGAGAAGGCCCTGTCCCTCGTCCCCACCAAACGTGCTTGCGACGTAAGTGGGATCATGAGCAGGGCCTCTCCAGATGAATGGAGGGATCGTGTGGGTTCATATACGGAGATGCGGTCATGCAGGTAGGCAGGTCCCAAACCGTTTAGGGCTTTGTAGGTGAGCACCTGCACCTTGAATTGGGACCGGAAAATGAATGACAGCCAATGGAGCTCCTTAAACAGGAGGGTTGACCTCTCTCTGTAAGGAGCACCAGTTAACAACCTGGCCGCCGCCCGTTAGACCAGTTGAAATTTCTGAGCCGTTTTCAAGGGCAGCCCCACATAGAGCGCATTGCAGTAGTCCAATCTAGAGGTGACCACCCTGGCCAGATCAGCGTTTCTCAATCTGGGGGTCAAGAACCCGAGGGGGGGGGTCACGATGGGGTTTTCAGAGGGGTCACCAGAGACCATCAGAAAACATACTTTTAAACTGCATTACATGAGTCTATAGGTAAAGGTAAAGGTAGTCCCCTGACATTAAGTCCAGTCATGTCTGACTCTGGGGTGTGGTGCTCATCTCCATTTCTAAGCCGAAGAGCCAGCATTGTCAGTAGACACCTCCAAGGTCATGTGGCCGGCATGACTGCATGGAGCGCCATTACCTTCCCGCCGGAGCGGTACCTATTGATCTACTCACATTTGCATGTTTTCGAACTCCTAGGTTGGCAGAAGCTAGGGCTGACAGCGGAAGCTCACGCCGCTCCCCGGAATCAAACCTGCGACCTTTCAATCAACAGGCTCAGCAGCTCAATGCTTTAACCCACTGCGCCACCGGGGGCTCCTACATGAGTCTATACTGACCATTTAATGCAGTTTCATACTGCATTATATGGCAGTGGAGATGAGGCCTGGGTTGCACTTGACTCCTAACTTTTAAAACAAATTGTGCCATTCGATCAATGGGCCACATTTAGCCGAGATGACCATTTAATACTCTTCTCCGCCTTCTTCCTTCCACCCGCTCCATCATTCTTTTTCTTTTATGTCTCAAACTGGAATAAATGAGGGTGACATTTGAGTTCCTTTCGCTTCTTCTTCTTCTCCCTCCCCTATTTAGCCCTGTTTCTCCTCCTCTCGCTCTCGCTTTCAAAAAGAAGTGCCCCTTCTTTGCTTCTTCTCATTTCTATATGATTTGACTCTCATATATTTCCCTAGTACCCGAGGCAGTCACTTTGCAGGCCTCCCGCTGTGTAAATCGCCCTTCACAGAGAAAGATCTCCCCGTCAGCGGCTGACAAGAGGTGCCAGCAGCGGCGGAGAGGAGACGTTCAAAACCCGCAAAGAAGTTGGCAAATCAGCAGGTCTCTGTGTGCCGTTTGGGAGCCACCTCCAGAATTAGTTCTTACCTTGTATCAAAGGCATTCTTCTTTTTCAAAGGGGAAAAAAATGCAGAAAAAAGAGACATGTTCGGAGCCCAAAGGCCAATGTTTCGGGTTGAAAAAAGGACAAGAATGTATTATTTGGTTCCCTTAAAAAAACTCATTGTTCCATGAACATTAAAATCAAAGGACCATGCTAGATATTGGAAAACCCCAGAGATACCTCCTTTAGAAGAGTAGGAAAAATATATTACAGATATGCTGATAATGGACAAAATAACTGTATTATTAAGAGCAGAACTATTGGATAACTTTGTTAATGAATGGCAACCAATGATTCGACATCTTAATGTAAAATTAAACTAAAAATGTATATGTAGGATCCTATAAGATTGTAGGCAAGGAGGAAGCGGATGTAAAGTAAGAGTCTATGATATTTTTATATGTATTATTTAGATAGTAGACTGTTACCCCTTAAAGGAAATATATTATCAGATAAATGATTATGGGACATTAATAGATAGAAAGTATTGCACTGTATGCAACAAGCACTTGTAAATGGATGTCGACTTAAATAAAAATAAAATAAGTCTCTTTGTGTGTTTCCAAACTGCAAATGAGAGTAGATCAATAGGTACCACTCTGGTGGGAAGGTAACGGTGCTCCATGCAGTCATGCTGGTCACATGACCTTGGAGGTGTCTACGGACAATGCCAGCTCTTTGGCTTAGAAATGGAGATGAGCACCACCCGCCAGAGTTGGAAACGACGACATTTAATGTCGAGGGGAAAGCTTTACCTTTACTATGCAGATTTGGGGGGCCCTGGTGATGCAGTGGGTTAAACTGCTGAGCTGCTGAACTTGCTGACCAAAAGGCCAGCAGTTCGAATCCAGGGAGTGGGGTGAGCCCCAGCTTCTGCCAACCTAGCAGTTTGAAAACATGCAAATGTGAGTAGATCAATAGGTACCACTCCGGCAGGAAAGTACGGTGCTCCATGCAGTCATGCTGGCCAAATGACCTTGGAGGGGTCTACAGATAATGCCAGCTCTTCAACCTTCAGCGGGAAGGTAAAGGTGCTCCATGCATGCATGCCGGTCACATGACTTTAGAGGTGTCTACGGACAACACCGGCTCTTCAGCTTAGAAATGGAGATGAGCACCACTCACCATAGTTGGACATAACTAGACAATGTCAGGAGAAACCTTTACAAAAGTACTTATGGCTGTGTGGAAGGACTCTTTGATCTCACCTGAACTGCCGTGACTTAATGCTATGTAATCACAAGAGTTGCAGCTTCTATTATTCCATAACATTGAGCCACGGCAATTAAAGTGGTGTCAAACTGCATTCATTTTGCAGTGCAGATGCTTCCAGAGATAGACCCACATGGGAAGGCATGGAGGACAAAACCCAAATCACACATACTCCATAGTGAACAGAGAGAAATGACCCAAATAAGGAAAATACACACCAAATAAAATGATATTTGATTGGGTGGTCTTTCCCCATAGTTTGCAAGAATCAGAGCTGGTTTCTCCAAGAGTAAGAGGTTAACATTAAAGGACATCCTATGTGAACTTACAAAACAGCTGGTTTTTGCAGTGATCAATGAGCATTTCCAGTGGAAGGAAGTGATATATTAAATAACGTTCCCGAGTGTGCCTAAAGAGCAGACGGCTCAGCGTTTCCAAACTTTTTATATTCCAAGCTCAGGAAAAACTCCCCAGAGAAAAGGCCACTCGATATGAAAAGACGCTCAAGCGTTAGGAGTTGGAGAAATTTAGATTCCGCACTAGGTGATTATGAACTTTGGCAACATTTCTCATTGAGGAAAAGCTCACCAAGCATCTGGTTGCCAGGCTGCTGTTAGAGGCACCAAATGGAAAGCCATATATAATATATATATAGAGTTGGCCACCCTAGTTGAATGTTTTACAGTGTGTATAGTGGAAAAGAGGTCACTGGGGAGCTTGCATACTATACAATTCATACTATACTATTATATCACTGTGATTCCCCTTTACCTACCATGGTTCTATCCTATAGATGTTATGAATAACTTTTCAATAACTTTAAAGCCTAGGTTCTTTTTATTGCAATTTTCCAGTATG
Source organism: Anolis sagrei (assembly GCF_037176765.1). Classification (NCBI taxonomy): domain Eukaryota; kingdom Metazoa; phylum Chordata; class Lepidosauria; order Squamata; family Anolidae; genus Anolis; species Anolis sagrei. The sequence continues at coordinate 32,349,723 of NC_090028.1, forward strand.
AGAAAGGGTATCAGAACATTTACACTTTTACACAAAGAACAACATTGGACATACGAGGGTTGAATTAAAAATAATGCCTCCAACTTCGTAACTCCTCAACAGATGGCAGTACTGGTATGAGGCAGGTACTGGCTTGTTCAGTAGACTCTCCTCTATAGTTCCATTTTGGTGGGAAGCCTTAGCATTGAACACTTGTGTTGTTAAAGTGTGAAGTATGGAACTTTGCGCAGACGGTTGGTCAATGTGACTTAAGCAACATGCAGTCATTGAATTCTTGACAGCAGAAGGTGTCACCCCAAAGGAGAATGCAAGCTGTTTATGGTGAGTAATGTACATCGTTGGGTGAGTAAGTTTAAAGATGTTGAGGTGGGAACATCTGACTTGCGTGACAAAGAAAGAGTTGGACGTCCTGTGACAGCAACCACCGAATTTCACAAGCAAAAGATTGACAGACTGATTCAGGATGATCGTTGTATCACTCAGAGAGAAATTTCAAGCATTTCACAAGATCTTGTGGGTCACATTATTGCTTTGCTTGGCTATCGGAAGATCTGTGCACAATGGGTACCCAGGATGCTGACGCCTATAATGAAAGTGCACAGACTTGAAACATCAGAGACTGGATCTCACCACCATACCACATCCTCCATACAGTCCAGATTTAGCACCATCTGACTTCCATCTGTTCCTGATAATGAAAGAAGATCTGCGGGGACATCATTATGCTTCTAATGAAGACGTTAAGAGAACCGTGAGATGATGGTTGCGGAAACAGAGTGTCGACTTCTTCTGTGATGGCTTCAGAAAACTTTTTCATCGTTGGCAGAAATGTATCCAATTGTCTGGTGATTATATGGAAACATGAATAATAGTAGTTCAAGAGCATATGCTAAGGATTATTTCTGCGTTAGATTTATTAAAATATTCCCATCCAAACCCAAGTAACGAAGGTGGAGGCATTACTTTTCATTCAATCCTCGTACAAACATACAGATTCTATGAAACTACATCGAATTCACAAACAACCTACAATTACATTGGCTAACAAACAAAGGGAAATTACATTTTTACTCAGCATTCACATTACACAGACACATTCATTCATCCTCATTCATCCATTACCATATGCTTTCTCCCTCCTTGGAGAAGCACCTGCTTAGGCCAGACCATGCTTTCCCTGCAGCCTGCCAACATAAAGTTCCAAAACTTCCAAAGTGCCAAAATGCATCATCTTTCCCTAAGGACAATGCCAAGGATCAGATCCCCGTTTCCCCTACAGCAGAAACTGACTTCCTGCAAATGTATAATGACTCCAAAATTGCACTCCTTTCTCTTCCCATGAGAAAAGGAGCAAGTGACCAGATTGTGTTCCATTACAGATCTGCTACTCCCAAAGGTGATAGATCTCCTTCTCATGGAGAAGAGCAGCGGGTGGGCAAGACTCTTCTGATCTCTTCAATTTTTGGATTGTAATGAGGTCTCTTATATAGCAATATTGCTTGCTGATGTTGTTCCAAAGTTGTAAATGAAGGATATGTTTTTTTTCCAGCCTGAAACATCCTAGCTTCATATCAGTTCCTGACAGATGTTGACTCTCTGTAATTAGTGTTGGTAAACATAAGGAACCTTGTGTTGACTTCCTTCTGAATGTAAGGAACCTTGTAAACATTTCGTTAACTTAAAGAGCCATTGTCTCTGATAATGTAAACATGTTTTTTTCACCAAAAGTTCAACAGTTAATCATTGTCACAGTTCATCAATGTCAGCACTTCGGCAACTTTTAATTACAGTCCATGCATTCCTCACCCCCTTCTTGTACTTTTCCAGGCTTCATCTAACAATGACATTTCTAGACTATATGAACCCTAACCATACGTCTTTCATACAATTCCATTCAAACAATATATCATATTTCATGACATATTATCTTGGGACTTGTGGTTTAGGAAGGAACAAATCCCAGGATTCCATAAGAGAAAACCATGGCAGTCAAACTGGATTCACAGTGTCCTAACTGTGTGGTGAGAATGGGCCACAGAAGACATGACTTCACCAATGCCATAGAATTGATACAATTTGAAACTACAGTATATTCTGGCGTATAAGACTACTTTTTAACCCAAGAAAATCTTCTCAAATGTCAGGGGTCGTCTTATACGCGGGTGTAGTCTTATGCATGGGAGTAATCTTAACTCTATATTTTAACTGGAAAAGTTGGGGGTCGTCTTATACGCCCAGTTGTCTTATATGCCGGAATATACGGTACTTCACCTGCCATGGTTCAATGCTATGTTGTAGTTTGATGAAACATTTTTTGAAACTTTGCTAAGAAGCTTACAATCACCAAAACTATAAATGGTAGGTATCTGGAGCTCCATTCTTCTCCTTCCTTCCTTCCTTCCTTCCTTCCTTCCTTCCTTCCTTCCTTCTGAAAGTAAGCCAGTTTAGAAACTATAACATGGAGTCTCACTGTTCCAGGTTTCATGGAAACAGACCTAAAACATTGAAAAGAAATTTTAGGAAAGGACCACCAAATATTAATAAGTAACAGCTACATCGCTATGGGTTCACTATTGAAATTTGGATCTGGAACAATTTTGGTGTTGGTAGTAGTAGGGTCACGCTCTGCCTTTCCGAGCAAAGGGTAAAACCAAATGCATTAAATGGGGCCATGGTCTGAAGCCTTTCCTCCCCCACATCTGTTCCCAATCCTTAATAATTTGCTTTCCTCTGTGACTATAATAGGTTTCCTTATAAAAATCTCCCCCCAAAGATACTTTGCTTTGTATAATGAGCTTAAAGCCTCTAATGGCCCTTCTTGCTCCAAATTGCTTCAAGTTCCTCACTGAACCATATGTGGCATATTAATTTTTCTGGAGGAATTTGTGTGTAATATATCGTTTTAAAGCCCGCCGCTGAAAAAATAGAAGTTTCCCTTCCCACACATTTTAAATTGTCCTTTCCCCATCTGCTCCTTGGAGGAATATTTAGTATACGCATATTAAACAGAGTGCAGTTTGGCTAATGCATTATTATTGTTATTATGTTGACTCAAAGCAGCAATAGGAATATAGAAATGGGGAAAGTCTGATACAAAGAATCCTGGACTACTGAAATTCTTTGCAGTTTGAGACTTTTGTGCACAATTTGCATCTCAGTTTTCTTTGTGCGAAGAACTGCATTTCTGTGCATAAATGTGCACATTTTCTGTTTCCTGCAGAAAAATGTGTGATTTTATTCTCCAGAACAAATCTTACCCTGCAAATATTCTTTCAGAACTGTGTAGTTTGGGAAGACAAATACCCAATATACCCAAATTTGAATACTGGTGGTGGTGGTGGTGGTGGGGGGGGGGGTTGATTTTGTCATTTGGGAGTGTTTTTGTAGTTACTGGGATTTATAGTTCACCTACAATCAAAGACCATTCTAAACTCCAGTAGCAATGAAATTGAACTAAACTTGTCACACAGAACTGCCATGACCCACTGAAAATACTGGAAGGGTTTGGTTGGCATTGACCTTGAGTTTTGGAGTTGTAGTTCATCTACATCCAGAGAGCATTGTGAACTCAAACTATTTATTTATTTATTTATTTATTTATTTACAGCATTTATATTCCACCCTTCTCACCCCGCAGGGGACTCAGGGTGGATTACAGTGTACACATACATGGCAAACATTCAATGCCAATTTTGACATACAACATATACAGACATAGACAGAGGCTATTTAACTTTTTCTGACTGCCAGGGGAGCTATCGCTTTCATCATCCATCTGCGACGCTGATGAACCACTTCCGCATTCCCCGCTTGCTTTTTGCTGGAATGCTTGCTGGAGTCTTTTTTTTATGGCCTCATAAATTAGTTAATTTAGCCTCCCCACACTTTAAGGTGGTACCTAATTTTCCTACTTGACAGATGCAACTGTCTTTCAGGTTGCAAAGGTCGACAACAGGCTACACAATTGGTTGGAAACCCACTCCAACCCGGGCTGGCTTCAAACTCATGACCTTTTGGTCAGAGTGATCTTAATGCAGCTGACACTCAACCAGCTGCGCCACAATCCCAATCCTGGAAACAATGATGGATCTGAACCAAACTGGGCACAAATACTCAATATGCCCAAATGTGAACACTGGTGGAGTTTGGGGAAAATAGACCTTGACATTTGGAGTTGTAGTTGCTGGGATTCATAGTTCACCTACAATCAAAGACAAGTCTGAACTCCACCAGCATTGAAATTGAACCAAACTTGTCATACAGAACTGCCATGACCCACTGAAAATACTGGAAGGGTTTGCTTGGCATTGACCTTGAGCTTTGGAGTTGTAGTTCATCTACATCCAGAGACCACTGTGGACTCAAACACTGATGGATCTGAACCAAACCTGGTACAAATACTCAGTATGCCCAAATGTGAACACTGGTGGAGTTTGGAGAAAATAGACCTTGACATTTGGAGTTGTAGTTGCTGGGATTCATAGTTCACCTACAATCAAAGACCATTCTGAACTCCACCAATAATGAAATTGAACCAAACTTGTCACACAGAACTGCCATGACCCATTGAAAATACTGGAAGGGTTTGGTTGACATTGACCTTGAGTTTTGGAGATGTCGTTCATCTACATCCAGAGAGCACTGTGAACTCAAACAATGATGGATCTGAACCAAACTTGGCACAAATACTCAGTATGCCCAAATGTGAACACTGGTGGAGTTTGGGGAAAATAAACCTTGACATTTGGAGTTGTAGTTGCTGGGATTCATAGTTCACGTACAATCAAAGACCATTCTGAACTCCACCAATAATGAAATTGAACCAAACTTGTCACACAGAACTGCCATGACCCACTGAAAATACTGGAAGGGTTTGGTTGGCATTGACCTTGAGTTTTGGAGATGTCGTTCATCTACATCCAGAGAGCACTGTGGACTCAAACAATGATAGATCTGAACCAAACTTGGCATAAATACTCAATATGCCCAAATGTGAACACTGGTGGAGTTTGGGGGAAATAGACCATGACATTTGGAGTTGTAATTGCTGGGATTCATCGTTCACCTACAATCAAAGAGCATTCGGAAACCCACCGATAGAAGTGGATCAAACTTCCCACACAGAACCCTCATAACCAACAGAAAATACTGTGTTTTCCAATGGTCTTTGGCGACCCCTATGACACCCCCATGAGACCCACCCAGGGGTCCTGACCCCCAGGTTGAGAAACACTGCTCTAGAACATGGCCATATAGCCCAAAAAACCTACAACAACCCAGTGATTCTGGCCATGAAAGACTTTGACAATACATCGATGTACATTGTTTTGGTGCCCCCGGTGGCGCAGTGGGTTAAAGCACTGAGCTGCTGAGCTTGTTGATCGAAAGGTCGCAGGTTCGATTCCGGGGAGCGGCGTGAGCTTCCGCTGTCAGCCCTAGCTTCTGCCAACCTAGCAGTTCGAAAACATGCAAATGTGAGTAGATCAATAGGTACCGCTCCGGCGGGAAAGTAACAGCGCTCCATGCAGTCATGCCGGCCACATGACCTTGGAGGTGTCTACAGACAACGCTGACTCTTCGGCTTAGAAATGGAGATGAGCACCACACCCCAGAGTCAGACATGACTGGACTTAATGTCAGGGGACTACCTTTACCTTTACCTTTACATTGTTTTGGGTTGATTTTATGATCAGGAAGGGGTTGCGGCATTAGGAAAGTTGAGAACCACTGGTCTCGATGGTGCTCCTCAGCTCCTTTGGGTTGTTATCCGGTTAATTTTTGTTTCTCCGGGAAATGCAGCCCCCCTCCTGGATCCCTCGTTCCCGTTGCCTTTGTACCTAGCGTCTCCTCTCCCCCACCCCTCCCTAAAAGGTTTGATGATGCATTGTGATTTTCCCCCCTCTCTTCCCCCCTCCCTTTTCTACAGGGGCTTTATGAAGAAAGCTGGAGGCAGTTCTCATTAGTCTCCCTGACATCTTTTATCACTTATCAGAGGAACAAGCAAACGGAGAGCAATTCCTTTGATCATGGCAAAAGGAGAAAGAGTATTAAAAACCCTATGAAGATCTGCTAAGTAGAAAGTGGGGAAGACAGACTGTAGCGTGTTTCAAAGAAAGAAACATGATTTAAAGTTGCCAGATTTGCTTGTATGCATTAAAGAATTGTTAATGATGCTACTACATCCAATGTGCATCTTTGGTTTTTTTTTCTTTTTCTTCCCCAGTCTCGTTTTTGCCTTCTTGTTTTTTTCTTTTTCTTTTCCTTTCTTTCTTTTTTAAACAGGCAAACAAAAAGTCTTCAGCAGTAAGGGCAGGTGATATCAATAAGAGCGAAGGGGAGAAAAATAGCTTGAAAGGTGGACCGTCTCAAAGGGCTCGGTGGATTTCAGTGGGGAAATGGTTGAAAAACAAAAATAAGACGCCGGAGAGTGGCACACGATTGAGCTCTCTGGGGAGAAGAAGGCTGGAAGCCTTCAAGGTACTTTTTCCCCCTTTGAGGGAAGGCAGGATTTTATTTTATTACATTTCATTTCATCCTCTTCTCTCTTTTTTCGTTGGTACGGCGAATTGGTGTTAGCAAAAATAACGTCTGTAAAAAAAAAAAAAAGATGGTGGCAGCGGGTGTCAGGGGGGAGAAATCTTGTCGTTATTCTTCTGTGATGGCAAGGAGGCTTTCGAGACTCAAAAGAGGCCCAGAGAGAAAAAGGATGGCCTCTGCTTGGTATTGTGGGCGAGAATAAAAGTGTCGTCTCATGGGAACGGAGCATTTTGTCAGGTTGATCTCTCCCCTGGCAACAGCATTTCCTACTGAGGCGCCAGTGCAGGTTTGGCCCCAGTGGTCCAATGGTTCCTCCAACCAACACCAAACCTGAGCTCCCATTTCAAATCTTCTCAGCCCAGCTCTCCAAGAAAAACTAAGCAGATAGGTCCATCTATTATTAAAATCCCCCCCCCCCCAATTGGTCCTGGATTAATATTATGCCAGAGGCATTGGAGCCCCTGGTGGTGCTTACTTACTTAGGTGATCCCTCGTTTTCCGAGGATGATTGTCTTCCAGTATTCTTGTGGGTTTGTATGTGGCTGTGGAGACCTATTCTTGCTCTGCATCTTCTCCTGCAGTGAGGGCATTGGTTTCCAGGTGGAAGGCAGTCTCGGTTGGGGTTGGCTTGATGCGCCTTCCTCTTGGCACGTTTCTCCCTTTCGCCTTCCATTCGTGCCTCTTCAAATTCTGCAGCACTGCTGGTCACAGCTGACCTTCAGCTGGAGCAGTCAAGGGCCAGGGCTTCCCAGTTCTCAGTGTCTATGCCAGAGTTTTTAAGGTTGGCTTTGAGCCCATCTTTCAATCTCTTTTCCTGCCCACCAACATTCCATTTTCCATTCTTGAGTTCGGAGTAGAGCAACTGCTTTGGGAGACGGTGGTCGGGCATCCGGACAACGTGGCTGGTCCAGCGGAGTTGATGGTGGAGGACCATCGTTTCAATGCTGGTGGTCTTTGCTTCTTCCAGCACGCTGACGTTTGTCCGCCTGTCTTCCCAAGAGATTTGCAGGATTTTCCGGAGGCAGCGCTGATGGAATCGTTCCAGGAGTTGCATGTGACGTCTGTAGACAGTCCATGTCTCGCAGGCATATGGCAGGGTTGGGAGGACAATAGCTCTATAAACAAGCACCTTGGTCTCCCTCCGGATGTCCCAGTCCTCAAACACTCTCTGCTTCATTCGGAAAAATGCTGCGCTCACAGAGCTCAGGCGGTGTTGTATTTCGGTGTCGATGTTGACTTTGGTGGAGAGGTGGCTGCCAAGGTAGCGGAAATTATCAACATTTTCTAATGTTGCACCATTGGAGAGGGGTTGGCTGGTGTCTGCACTGAGCTGCTGAAATTGCTGACAAAAAGGTTGCAGGTTCAAATCCAGGGAACAGCTTGAGCTCTCGCTGTTACATCAGCTTCTGCCAACCTAGGGTTTTTAATATTCTGCCAACCTGTTTGTTGTTGTTCATTTGTTCAGTCATTTCCAACTCTTTGTGACTTCATGGACCAGTCCACACCAGAGCTCCCTGTTGGTCGTCGCCATCCCCAGCTCCTTCAAGGTCAATCCAGTCACTTCAAGGATACCATCCATCCATCTTGCCCTTGGTTCACTTCCAACGTGAACATTGAGTGTTCAATTCACCTCCGACATGAACACTTCATGTTCAACTCACTTACAACATGAACACTGCACATCCAATTCACTTCTGACATCAACATTGCATGTTCAGTTTACTTCTGACATTAACACTGCCTGTTCAGTTCACTTCCGACATGAACATTGTGTGTTCAGTTCACTTTCAACATAGATGCTGTATGTTCAATTCACTTCTGACATAAACATTGCATGTTCAGTTCACTTCTTATATGAACATTGTGTGTTCAGTTCACTTCCAACATGAACGCTGCATGTTCAATTCACTTCTGATATGAACATTGCATGTTCAGTTCACTTCTGATATGAATCTTATGTGTTCCGTTCACTTCCAATATGCACATTACATGTTCAGTTCACTTCCAACATGAACACTGCATGTTCCACTCACTTCTGACATGAACACTGCCATGTTCAATTCACTTCCAACATGAACACTGCATGTTCAACTCACTTCCGACATGAACATTGCATGTTCAGTTCACTTCTGATATGAACATTATGTGTTCACTTCATTTTCAATATTCATATTACATGTTCAGTTCACTTCCGACACGAACATTGCATGTTCAACTCACTTCTGACATGAATATTGCATGTTCAATTCACTTCCAACATGAACACTACATATTCAATTCACTTCCGACATGAATACTGCATTTTCAATAATATATATATATATATATATATATATATATATATATAAATATAATAATACTTTATTTCTTGACCACACCTCTCTCCCAAAAGGGTGGTTATATGCTCATTTCACTTTGAACATCAACATTGCATGTTCAGTTCACTTCCAGCTATGCCACTTCCATCCTTGGTCAAGGCAGATGTGTCCTTGGCTGTCTGATACTGGCTAAACCCAAGAATACTTCCACATCTGGAACAGAGGGTGAACATGGCCATGATTAAAATTTGTAAAGGCATAGAAATCATAGAATTCTTTCCACCTAAAAGACTGCAAAGGCTATCAAGTTCAACCCTCTGCCATGCAGGATCACTCTGCTAAAGCACTCCTGAGAGACAGACATCCAATGTCTTTTTAAAGATGTCCAAAGAAAGAGACAGCCCATCCCAACATTGAATATGAGTCTACAGTCATTTCCGATCCCTCTTCTCAACCAATCACCATCACAACTAGTTTTTTTCTCAAGGAACTGAAATGGGAATTCCTGGCTTCCATCTTATAAGATGATGGATCTACTTTGTGTCTTAGGCCACATCTACATTGCCACTGTAATGAAGTTTGAAGCTGCATTATAATGGCAGTGTAGATGGGGCCTTAGTCTGAACTCTCAATGACTTATCCAAGGCACTGAACTCAACCCTATGTCCAAATTAGGTTCAGTACCATGGATAGCTACTTGGAATTTGGATGTGGAAGTCAACAGACATCAATGAGTAATACTTTGCTTTTTCTTGAAGATGATTACTTTTTGCCTATCTCTAAAGGCACACCCGAATGCAACAATCTGCTAGCGTGTGATATTAACAAACCACTCTACTCCCATCGTTCTCTCTTATATACAGCACATGAATCATTTCCCTTTACCTGTGTTTAGTGACGTCATTCCCTCTGAATGGTAAATGTCATTAAAGGTTAGTTACATTGCAAAAAGAATGTACAACTAGGTACAACTGTAATGTAACTTGTTTACACATTTGCTACTAGGAAAAAAGACCTAATTACAATACCCATGCAAACGGGAAGATTTAGGCCCTTTCTACACTGTATTGTTGAAGGCTTTCATGGCTGGAATCACTGGGTTGTTGTAGGTTTTTTTGGGCTATATGGCCATGGTCTAGAGGCATTCTCTCCTGACGTTTCGCCTGCATCTATGGCAAGCATCCTCAGAGGTAGTGAGGTCTGTTTTGACACTACCAAATAATCCAGATTACCAAAGCAGAAAATCCACACTATCTGCTTTTCATGAGTCTACACTGCCATATAATCCAGTTCAAAGCATATAGTCTAGATTTTATATGGCAGTGTAGAAGAGGCCATAGGTAAGAGCCAACATATATGCATATACAGTATATGCCAAACTCTGGATGTTACAGTGAAGCAATATGAGGCATATACTACTTATTAGAAGTGTGCTATTTGGGCAAAAAGCATGCTTTTTCAGGGTCTTCCTGCTTACTTTAATAAAGAGGGGTGTTGCCGCTTCATTGGGCAAAAATTCAGCCCATTGGCTACAATGGGAAACTTTAAAATCTCAATTCTCAGTCATTTTAAGGCCTATCTGCATAAAACCTACCTCAGTTATAGACCCCCATTTATAACTGGCCACAGTGGTCCACGGTGACATCCCGAATAGATTACTGCAACGCGCTCTATGTGGGGTTGCCTTTGAAGACTGTTCGGAAACTTCAATTAGTCCAGCTGGTGGCAGCCAGATTACTCACCGGAGCGTCATACAGGGAGCATACCACCCCCCTGCTATGTCAGCTCCACTGGCTGCCGATCCAGTTCCGAGCACAATTCAAAGTGCTGGTCTTGACCTATAAAACCCTATACGGCTCTGGCCCATTGTACCTGTCCGCACGTATCTCCTTCTACATCCCATCTCGGAGTTTAAGATCTTCTGGGGAGGCCCTGCTCTCAGCCCCACCTTTATCACAAGTGAGACTGGTGGGGACGAGGGACAAGGCCTTCTCGGTCATGGCCCCTCGCCTGTGGAATTCACTCCCCGGGGAAATTAGGTCATCGACATCCCTCCTCTCCTTCAGAAGGAAGTTGAAAACATGGATATGGGACCAGGCCTTTGGGTAATCTGGCAGACCGACAAGGCAATGACGAACAGAGTTTGGAAAGGATTATGATAATGACAATGATAATGCTGAATGGACTTACGGATTTTAGAACTCGGTGAACGTTGGCTACTAGATTGGCTTTTCTTTTTAGTTGTTACTGTATTATTTGAATGTTTTAACTATTTATAATTGTTATATTTTTACTTTGTTGAATGTGGCATCGAATTGTGCAGGTTGTAAGCTGCCCTGAGTCCCCCCTTGGGTGTTGAGAAGGGCGGGGTAGAAATACTTGAAATAAATAAATAAACTGTCGGTCTGCCAAGTTTCAAAACAATTCACCAATCTAGTGATTTTTAAAACAATTGTTTTAAGTTTTAACCATAACATTTTAAAAAATGAGACAAACCGCAAGAGAGGGTTCTGAGAATTGTAGTCACCAGATGTGTCCATTCTCAGCCAGTTAGAGCATGGACACCACCAGGATTTTTATTGTCTGAGAAACAGAGAGGGAGAGAAACTTCAGCCATCATACTCTGAGAGGAACTTTTCAATGGCCACCCTATGCAAGTGCAGCTGGGAAAGTGAGTTCGCAGCTTGGGTGTGATCTTGGACTCGTCGCTGAGCCTGGAACCCCAGGTTTCAGCGGTGACCAGGGGAACATTCACACAGGTAAAACTTGTGCGCCAGCTGCGCCCGTACCTTGGGAAGTCTGACTTGGCCATGGTAGTCCACGCTCTGGTTACATCCTGTATAGACTACTGCAATGCTCTCTACGTGGGGTTGCCTTTGAAGACTGCTCGGAAGCTTCAAATGGTCCAGCATTTGGCAGCCAGGTTGCTAACAGGAGCGGCACTCAGGGAGCATACTACTCCTCTGTTGCGCCAGCTCCATTGGCTGCCAGTTTGCTACCGGGCAAACGGTTCTGGCCCTACTTACCTCTCCGAACGCACCTCCTCCTATGAACCAGCTAGGACACTAAGATCATCCAGGGAGGCCCTGCTCTCTGTCCCACCTGCATCACAGGCACGCTTGGCGGGGACGAGAGACAGGGACTTCTCAGTGGTGGCCCCTTGGCTGTGGAACGCCCTGCCTGCAGATATCAGAACGGCCCCCTCCCTACTGGCGTTTCGGAGGAAAGTGAAGACCTGGCTGTTCGAACAAGCATTTGATTAAACAGTGTAATTGAACATAGGAATACAGAATAATGGATGATGAGACTGGATTCTGATTTTACTGTTGAGGCGCTAATGATTGTTATAGAAAAGGTAAAGGTAAAGATAGTCCCCTGACATTAAGTCCAGTCATGTCTGACTCTGGAGTGTGGTGCTCTTCTCCATTTCTAAGCCAAAGAGCCAGCGTTGTCCGTAGACACCTCCAAGGTCATGTGGCCAGCATGACTGCATAGAGCGCCATCGGGGGCGCCACAATGATTGTTATACGGATGTTTAATGATTTGTGTTACAATTGTTTTTAATTGCCCTATACTTGTCTCGTGATGTTTTGTATCAATGTTGTTCACCACTTTGAGTCGCCTGAGGGCTGAGAAAAGCGGTATATAAATAAAGTAAATAAAACTTTCCAAGAAAAAATGGATGAAGGCTACTTCTGCGGGGACGAGGCACATCCCTCTCTCAGGTATATTGCAGATTTAATTCTTTCCTCTCCAGAAACAAAAAAAAAACTCCGACTCTCTGAGTCTGTTTTGATGGACTTTTTGTCTCCCTCCTCCCCATTTTTTTTTTAACAAAACAGTCCACAAATCTTTTTCGTTAACAATGATTTGGGCCCAAGCCTACAACCAATGATGGATCAACATGAGGAACTGTATTAAGGGGTCGCAGAACTAGAGCAAAATGTGATACAGGATGACCCACAAAAACAAAGGTTTTGCAGTTTAATAAACTTTCCCCATGTTTTCATGATAGAGCCAATTAGGAAATGACATTTATAACCCAGGGACCAAAATCGAGGTACATAGTGTTATTTGGATAGACCAAAGAAAGAGATGGATATGACATGATTAGAAAAAAAACACCCCATTTCCTGAATAAGTTGGAGATAAAGTTATGAAATGTTTAGAGAAAGCCATCTCATTTCCTGGATGGGTCACATCCCAGTTCAACGCAAGAAGCCTATTGTGAAATGTCTCCACAAATGGAAGTGTTTGTGGTCCGTAGAAATCACTGGGGGGAAATAAATATTTTAATGTTGTTGGATAGGATGTCTCCACAAATGGAAGTGCTTGTGGTCCGTAGAAATCATTGGGGGGAAAGAAATATTTTAATGTCATTGGATAGGATGCCGATCCTGAGTTTAATTAGTCTTTTCAGTTTGTCCTGTCGCATGCTGGGCCTGTGCATCAGACTGTAGACAGGACATAAATTCCGTGTGCCCAACGGGACGCCAGGGCTGCCTCAGATTAAAGGCCCTTGGATTTCCTTAAAACACAGTCTTTAGAATGCTTAAAGGTTCAACAAAGTTCCTTATTGATGAAAACAAACAGGTACTTTAAAGCTTTCTTAACAGTCTATTGGCTCTCTCAATCTTGTCCACAGGGAACAGGCACTATCTTCATAACTGTATACTAACTAATGGGGAAATCCTTAACTTCTAATCTGGGCAGTCTGTCTTTGCCTCTGTTGGGGTGGAGCCCCTACACCCGGTACCAACTGCTTCTGGCTTCCGTGAGAGACCCTTACCAAGCAGAGCTTTGTAGACTTCCAGGGAAAAGGAATTCAGGCTTCCGTGATGGCTGACTGAAGTCCTTCAGCAAAGGAGCTGTAGGGCTGTATGATCCTCGGCCAAGCTGTGGGCTGTATAACCCCGGCCAAGCTGTGGGGCTGTATATCTCCCGGCCAAGCCGTAGAAGACAAAGCTTTCTACAGGAGCTCTTGGTATTATGTCCTGCATGGAAAGATTTGTGTGGACTGACCCAAAAAGGCTCCTATTCCCTCCAAAATCCCAAAAAAGGGGGCGGGACCAGGGAACCTAACTATAATTGACAGGTGGCTTGCCCTATGATTGCAGCCAAAAGAAGCCACCTATCTGCAGAGTCCCTGAAACTTAGGACTATAACAAACATTCAATGTAAAGCAAACAAAATTGGAGCTCCTGGTACAGCTGTACCTGCACACAGTTTATTAATCTGTTTGCAGTTAGGAATGTGTATTCCATTAAAAAATGGTTCTAAGCTGTGTTCAAAGTGGTTCTTTTCTAAAGTTCTTTCTGAATTTTTGGGATAAAAGTTTTGGAACTCTAATGAAACTTACAAATCTTTGCAAGTACTTTGTTAATGGCAATCACAAATGCACAGTAGGGAAAACAACACTGGCAATAGAGAAAATTCCCTCATTTATTTTAGATATCATGATGAGACTTGCTACAGTGGTAGAACAAATTTACCACTGTTAACTTACCAAATTTCAGAATGTTTGGTTTATCCATGGATTTTTGGTGAATTTTTAAAGTTTTTAAACACTACCTTCTTGAATTTTCTAACCGATGACACAAGATAACAGGGATCATTCCCCACAACATTCAGAAATACTGATTTAAGGGATTTAATTTTCAGAAAAACAAACTGTTGAGGGCAGTGATTTTCAACCTTCCTAATGCTGCAACCCTTTAATACGGTTCCTCATGTTGTGGTGATCCCCAACCATAAAATTATTTTCGTTGCTACTTTATAACTGTAATATTGCTACTATTATGAATCATAATGTAAATATTTGTTATGCAGGATATATTTTCACTCACTGGACTAAGTTTGGTGCAAATACCTGATACGCCCAAACTTGAATACTGGTGGGGTTGTGTGTGTGTGGGTGGGGTGGTGGTGGTGGTAATTGATTTTGTCATTTGGGAGTTGTACTTACTGTGATTTATAGTTCACCTACAATCAGAGAGCATTCTGAACTCCACCAACAATGGAATTGAACCAAACTTGGCACACAGAACTCCCATGACCAACAGAAAATACTGGAAGGGTTTGGTGGGCATTGACCTTGAGTTTTGGAGTTGTAGTTCACTCAAGCAATGATGGATCTGGACCAAACTTGGCACGAACACTCAATATGCCCAAATGTGAACACTGGTGGAGCTTCAGGAAAATAGATCTTGACATTCTCAACCCCCAAATGATAGAATTGGGTCAAACTTCCCAAACAGAACCCCCATGACCAACATAAAATACCGTGTTTTCTGATGGTCTTTGGCGACTCCTCTGATACCCCACTCACGACCCCCCCAGGGGTCCCGATCCCCAGGTTGAGAAACGCTGGTGTAGATGCACCCTTAGTTTGCTCTCATCTCAGCAAGGAGAATGGAGAGAGAAAAAGTAGAGCCTTCCCCTTCCCTGTAGTCTCAGGCAAAAGCAAACTGCAGTGGTTTCTTCTAGCTTTGTGTGTAACTTTTTATCATTGCTGTCACACTTTGATGTTTCATGACCACGCATCCCTCTCTTTCCCTCTGTGACATTTAGGAAGATATGTCCAGATTTATTAGCAAAGTATTAACCCCAGTTACTGTGTGAATGGGAAGAGTACACACACCAGATTTGCACTATCGTTTGGACCATGCGAAAAAAGGTTCCTTTGGTTTTGCTCCTCTCCTCCCTTCTTTATTCAATAGTTCTTTAAAGAGCTCCAAATTTGACTTTGGATCCTTTTGATCAGAAGGAAATGGAAGTGTAGGAACAGAGACGCCGCAGTGTCACCGGCTTTGAACTCACCAGGTCTAAAAGCCTGCAAGAATATTTTCTCTTTCAGCTTTCTAGCTGGCTCAAACAGCTGCCTGATAAAGGGGTATGTTAAATTGTCCTTAAGGACCACTAGAAAGATAAGCTTTCTCATCCAAAACTCACAATGGAATTGATCTTTTTTTTAAAAAAATGCATTAATAATTTAAACATTAGACTTTTAGAATTATTTATTTCTATCATTAAAAAAACCTTCAGCCATTAAAAAGTTCATATATATATATATATATATATATATTCTGTCAAAAGTGTGCATAGCTTTATGGTACCTGGCTAGAGCCCTGGGTTGGAACCAAACAATGCAGCAGTGCCATCTAGTGGTCAAGCACTTAATCAACAAGCTAAAACGATGAATAGGGCTACAAAACATGTCTTTACATTTATTTATCAGACTTGATAAGGTAGTGGTTCTCAACCTTCCTAATACTGTGACCCCTTAATACAGTTCCTCATGTTATGATGACCTCCAACCATAAAATTATTTTCGCTGCTACTTCATCACTGTCATTTTGCTACTGTTGTGGATTGTATGAATGTTTCCATCAGTGTTGCAACTAAAAAATCCTGCAAATCTCCTTGGAAGACAGGTGGACAAATGTCAGCATGCTGGAAGAAGCAAAGACCACCAGCATTGAAGTGGTGGTCCTCCATCATCAACTCCGCTGGACCGGCCATGTTATCTGAATGCCCAACCACCGTCTCCCAAAACAGTTGCTCTACTTCAAACTCAAGAATAGAAAATGGAGTGCTGGAGAACAGGAAATGAGATTTAACGACGGAATCAAAGTCAACCTTAAAAACGTTGACACCGAGAACTGGGAAGCCCTGGCCCTGGAGTGCTCCAGCTAGAAGTTAGCTGTGACCAGCAGTGCTGTAGAACTTGAAGAGACATGAAAACAAGGTGAAAGAGAGAAATGTGCCAAGAGGAAGGCACATCAAGCCAACCCTGACCAGGACCACCTTCCACTTGGAAACCAATGCTCTCCCTGCAGGAGAACATGCAGATCAAGAATACGGCTCCACAGTCACCTATGGACCCACCACCAGTACACAAATCTTGGAAGACTATCCTACCCAGACAAAAGGAATCGTCTAAGTAAGTAAGTAAGTAAGTAAGAATTGTAATGTAAATATCTGATATGCAGGATGTATTTTCATTCACTGGACCAAATTTATTTATTAATTTATTATTGGCACAAAACCCCGATACGTCCAAATTTGAATACTGATGAGTTTGGGGGGGATTTGATTTTGTCATTTGGAGTTGGAGTTGCTGGGATTTATAGTTCACCTACAATCAAAGAGCATTCTGAACTCTACCAACAAAGGGATTGAATCACACTCGGCACACAGAATTCCCATGACCAACAGAAAATATTGAAAGGGTTTAGTGGGTATTGAGCTTGAGTTCTGGAGTTGTATTTCACTTACACCCAGAGAGCACTATGGACTCAAACAATAATAGATCTGGATCAAATTTGGCACAAACATTATTTATTTATTTATTTCGGACATTTATATCCCGTCCTATCTCAACCACTGCAGCGGGACTAGGGTGGCTGACAACAAAAGTATAAATATACATCTTAGATTTAAAAAAACCAGTATAAAACATCATAAAAACATCATAAAAACAGCAAAACATTAGAACAATTGCCAGAATTAAATCGTCATCCTACACACAGTCCATCTGAGTCCATCAGAGTCCAATATACCCAAATGTAAACACTGGTGGAATTTGGGGAAAATAGACCTTCAGAATGGAGAGGAAGTATGCAATAGCTGGGAAAATGGCCACTGATGGTGTCAAGGTTACGAAATTGTGACTGATGCTTGATTTGATCTGAGAGCCTAAAGTTCCTAGTCTTAGTGGATATACTCTTGAACAGCAAGTTCTTTGAGTGTCACCATTTTATTCTGACGCTTCCTGGCCTTCCGTTCTTCCTTTTTCTGCTGGAAGTAAAGAAAATCTTTGCCAAGTTCGTAGGCCAAGGAAATCATGGTTTCCAACAAGGGCAGGTAGTACCGATGGCCCGAGTACTTCTCGAGGCGAAGCAAAGCCTTTTCTCCAATTTCGTAAGCACTTCTTGGATCTTCGAGGTCCTTGTGACACACGACGATGGCGCAGAGGGTTGGGACCAACAGGATGGGCCTGTGTTTGGTGAGTTTTTCTTGCAGGGCGACCACCTCCAGAAAGCCGGCCAAAGCTTTGGTGTATTGTCCTCCTCGAAGGCAACCGTAGGCTTCCTCCAATTCTGGTCTCATCAGGAAGTCAATGAACAGCTTAGATGTCCGGATGCACTCCATGGAGTATAGAAGGCGCAGATAATCCTGGAAGGCTAATTTCCTCTCAATGATGATCTCTTCAGTGAAGTTTCCGGTCAGAGTCTTTTTGGGAAAGGTCAGATCTTCCATTTCATCATAGAATTCCTTCAGGAGGTTCGTGTTCAGTCTTTCAAAGTCAGAATACCGTCGGCCAATCACGGACCTGTGGCTGTCAAAACTGCCCGTCTGGATGATGAAAATTTGGTATACCTAGGGGAAAAAAACATACAAACCAAATAATATAGGATGATCCGTTCTCGTCTGAGCCTCCCGAAATTGAGGGGTCAGATATTTGTTTTTTGTTTTGGGGGCTGAAATATTCATTTTCTGTTGGCCCATTTTTTTGGGTGGGGGGAGGCTTCACTTATAGGCCCAAAGTACCCAGGCCTACACACCCGGGTCTCGTAGGTCTGAAAAGCAGACTTGGAACCAGTACCCGCTCCCATTTGCCTTTCATTTTGATTGCATTTTCATTCCAGGAGGGGCCTTTCCATTTCGTGCCATACGAAAAGACGGAATGAAACAGAAATGTAAATCAAATTAATGGGATACATTTTGGGCCCATTACTAGCAGATATACTAATTATGGGTTAGATCTGAAAGGTGAAGACCAAAACACATGAAACAAGCAACCTTTTAAATAGCAGCAGCTGGTGCCATCTGATGTCTTTACATTGTACATATGTGCCTTCAAATTACCTATTGACTTATGGTGACCCCAAGAGTTTCATAAGGTTTTCTTAGGCAAGGAATACTCAGAGGTGATTTTGGCATGTACCTGGTATTTTTTGGTAGTCCTCCATTGAGTACTGACCAGGTATGATCCTGCTTAGCTTGCAAGATCAGGCATGTTCTGGTGCCTTCGGGCTGAATCCTTATATTGGCTCAGGCTTACCACATATTTAGTGAAAGGCTTCTCTACAATTTTGGCAGAGGGGATTTCAAAAAGGACTTTAACCTCCCGGCAATTGCGTTTCTCATTCCTCCAGTATTCCTGAAGTTCTTTAGTGGTCATGGAAGAATTGGGACTTCTGGAACTTTCGTCACCTAAAAGAATACATAATGATACATCATGATGATGATGATAGTGATAAAACTTTGTAACAAAATCTGGACATTTTTCTATTCCTGGTTTGAAAGTGTTATTCCTGTTTAATTGTGCAGCACTTACTTTGAAAGTAGTTGTTATCCTCCAGCAACTGCGTTTTTGTGGCTGCCCCAAAATAGGTTGAATTGA
Organism: Anolis sagrei; assembly: GCF_037176765.1. Lineage (NCBI taxonomy): Eukaryota > Metazoa > Chordata > Lepidosauria > Squamata > Anolidae > Anolis > Anolis sagrei. The sequence continues at coordinate 32,368,986 of NC_090028.1, forward strand.
TTGAGACTTGATGAGATATTCATTAGGGTTGTGTGCGGAACTGTTTTCCTTCATTTCATCCATTCTTTCGTTACTTCTGTTACCTTTGGGAGCACGTAACGGGAAGGCTCCTCCTAGTACAAAAATCAGCTCGATATGAAAGCAAGCAGGAGCCGATCCCAGCTCCTCAACTGTTTTTCGTGAGCACGTGGTGCTCCATGTCGCCTTGCCTTGGAAAGTGCCTTGGAAAAGAGTATTGGGATGTTTTCAGGATTGTTGTTTGGAAACAGAGAGTAATACTTTTGAAGGTCATGCCGAAGCCGAAATTCTACTTTGTGCAATTCTATTTCTTCTTCCTTGTCTTGGTTTGAAAAGGAAATTAAATGAAGAGAGCTTGCAGTCCAACACTCAAATTGCGACACCAGACTGGTTCTCTATACCTAAATATTTCTGGGGAATTCCATTGGAGGCTAGATCTTACCTCTTCTTGGACTTTTGTGGTGAAAGCCCACAAAGGAGAAAATGAGAGTGGATTTCCCCAAACGTCCCTTAAAGGAGGAACCAGCCCTAATAATAACACTATGTAATATAAATTTTGTTCCTGGGATATAAATGCCATTTCCTAATTGGTTCTATCATAAAAACATGGAAAAAGCATATTAAACTGCAAACACTTTGTTTTTCGGGACATCCTTCAGCATATTTTCCTCTAGTTTTTCAATTAATATCTCATCAAGTCTCAACCAATTCAATCTAATTCGTGGCAGGCACAAAAACAAAGTTTCTGGAGTTTAACAACTATTTCCAAAGTAAGGGCTTACTTTCTAAGGTGATCCCTTGTTGTCCGGACTTTGACTCACCTATACCAAAGTCAGCATGTTGCAGTGGTTTGAACACTGGAGGAGCGCAATTACAGCTGTTTGATAGCATGTGATTGCTTACTTACTTACTTACTTACTTACTTAGGCGATCCCTCATTGTCCAAGTAGGATTGTCTTCTAAGATCAGTGTACTGGTGGGTCCATAGGTGACTGTGGAGCCCTATTCTTGATCTGTATGTTCTCCTGCAGTGAGGGCATTGGTTTCCAGGTGGAAGGTGGTCCTGGTCGGGGTTGGCTTGATGCACCTTCCTCTTGGCACCTTTCTCTCTCTTGCCCTCCATTCGTGCCTCTTCAGATTCTACAGCACTGCTGGTCACAGCTGACCTCCAGCTGGAGCGCTCAAGGGCCAGGGCTTCCCAGTTCTCAGTGTCTATGCCAGAGATTTTAAGGTTGGCTTTGAGCCCATCTTTAAATCTCTTTTCTTGTCCACCAACATTTTGTTTTCTGTTCTTGAGTTCGGAGTAGAGCAACTGCTTTGGGAGACGGTGGTCGGGCATCCAGACTATGTGGCCGGTCCAACGGAGTTGATGGCAGAGGACCATCGCTTCAGTGCTGGTGGTCTTTGCTTCTTCCAGCACGCTGACATTTGTCTGCTTGTCTTCCCAAGAGATTTGCAGGATTTTTCAGAGGCAATGCTGATGGAATCGTTCTAGGAGTTGCATGTGACATCTTGCAGGCATATAACAGGGTTGGGTGGACAATAGCTTTATAAACAAGCACCTTGGTATCCCTACAGATGTCCCGGTCCTCAAACACTCTCTGCTTCATTCAGGAAAAATGCTCTACCCGCAGAGCTCAGGCGGTGTTGTATTTCAGTGTCAATGTTGACTTTTGTGGAGAGGTGGCTGCCAAGGGAGCGGAAATGGTCAACCTTTTCTAATGTTACACCATTAAGCTGTATTTCTGGCATTGGAGAGGGATTGGTAGGTGACTGCTGGAAGAGCACTTTGGTTTTCTCGATGTTCAATGACAGGCCGAGCTTCTCGTATGCTTCTGATAAGGTGTTTAGAGTGGCTTGTAGGTCTTCTTCTGAATGCACACAGACAACGTTGTCATCAGCATATTTGAGTTCTATAACAGATGTTGCTGTAACCTTGGTTTTGGCTTTCAGTCTGCTGAGGTTAAATAGATTTCCATCTGTCTGATAGATGATTTCCAGTCTGGTGGGAAGCTTCCCATCAACAAGATGAAGTATCATGAAGCAATGAAGATGGAAAATAAGGTTGGGGCGATAACACATCCCTGTTTGACACCTGATTCCACCTTAAATGGGTCACATTGGGTGACATTGTAAGTACTGCACAATTAAACAAGAATAACCCTTTCAATCCAGGAACAGACTTTTTTTACATTTTGTTACATAGTGTAATGATAAGAAGGAACCACAATGGACCAGATTATACATATTATGCAACATACCGAGTGGATTGGTGGGTTCTGTCTGTTCCTGGAATGCTTGAAATGTAGTCACGTTTTCATAGCTATCTTCCTCCCTTGAATGCATGGCAGCAGCAGGAGAAATAGCATCAGCATCAGATATGGCTTCCAGTTCTTCTCCTTCTGTTCCTACATAGGGTTGGCCTTCCTCCATTGCTAACCTGGCATTAAAGGAACAGGAAAGGGGCAAAGGATTGGCATCCTCATGTGGGACAACTGGCTCCATTTGGGACACTGTCCTGTATTAAAATTGCCCTCTGCTGGGATTGTCTTTTAAAGGACATCAACATTAATAGACATCGTTAGGGGCGGCTCAACCATTATGCAAAGTAAGCATTTGCAGTATAGTTGATTTTGCCCAGGGGCGCTCTTGGGGTGCTCTTGGGGGAAAATAGACCTTGACATATGCGAGTTGTAGTTACTGGGATGTATAGTTCACCTACAATCAAAGAGCATTCTGAACTCCACCAATGATGGAATTGAACCAAATATGGCACACAGAACTCCCATGACGAACAGAAAATATATATCAGTGATTGGTTTGGGGGGGGGGGTGCGCCGAAATACTGTTTGCTTACCGTTGAAAATTACCTAGGGCCGCCACTGGACATCGTCCACTTATAAGGAAGGCTATCTATTCTAAATGAGAACACAAATGCATCTACACTGTACAATTAATGCAGTTTGACATCACTTTAATTGCCATGGCTCAAAGCTATGAAATTCTGGGATCTGTGTTTGGTGAGGCACTGGCACTCCTGGCAGAGGTGAAAGACCTTATAAAACATGGTCATGTCAGCTCCACTGGCTGATGGTCCAATTCAGAGCCCAATTCAAAGTGCTAGTCTTGACCTATAAAGCCCTATATGGTTCTGGCCCAGCTTACTTGTCCGATAATATCTCCTCCTACGTCCCACCTCGAAACTTACTATCTTCCAGGGAGGCTCTGCTCTCGATCACACCTTTGTTGCAAACACACTTGGTGGGGACGAAAGAGAGGGCCTTTTCAGCGGTGGCCTGTGGAACTCGCTCCCCAGTGAAATTAGGTCAACAGCTTCCCTCCTTTCCTTCAGGAAAAAGTTGAAGACGTGGCTATGGGATCAGGCATTCAGATAGGTATTTGGATAGCAGGCTGACAATAAAATGATGAAAATGCTATGGAAAATGGACTATGGACAGGCTTCGGATTAAGTTGTTGATCGTAGAACTCGGACACGGCCAACTAATTCAATTTGCACTATTTTAAATGGTATTAATCTAATGTTAATGTTTTACTTGGGTTGTTGTAGATTCTTTTGGGTTATATGGCCATGTTCTAGAGGCATTCTCTCCTGACATTTCGCCTGCGTCTATGGCAAGCATCCTCAGAGGTAGTGAGGTCTGTTGGAACTAGGAAAATTGGGTTTATATATCTGTGGAATGACCAGGGTGGGACAAAGGACTCTTGTCTGCTGGAGCTAGGTGTGAATGTTTCAACTGACCACCTTGATTAGCATTTGATGGCCTGGCAGTGCCTGAGGCAATCTTTTGTTGAGAGGTGATTACATGTCCCAGATTGTTTCCTCTCCTTTGTTGAGAGGTGATTAGCTGACCATTATCGTTTCCTCTCTGTTGTTTTTCTGTTGTAATTTTAGAGTTTTTTAATACCGGTAGCCAGATTTTGTTCATTTTCATGGTTTCCTCCTTTCTGTTGAAATTGTCCACATGCTTGTGGATTTCAGTGGCTTCTCTGTGTAGCCTGACATGGTGGTTGTTAGAGTGGTCCAGCATTTAGCCCAGAAAAACCTACAACAACCCAGTGATTCTGGCCATGAAAGCCTTCGACAATACAATGTTTTACTTATTATGTAACTGTTGTTTTACCTATTTGTATATGGAGGGCATCGAATTGTTGCCATCTGTAAGCTGCTCTGAGCCCCCCTTCGGGGGTAGAGAAGGGTGGGGTACAAATATTTGAAATAAATAATATTTATTTATTTATTTATTTGTTTACAGTATTTATATACCGCTGTTCTCACCCCTGGGGGGACTCAAACCGGTTTACACATAAATGACAAAATTCAATGCCTTACATTGGACACCGATACGATGCCAATACATAATAAATTACAATAATAAAACCACAATTGCACATAAATCATAATTAAAACAACACATCAGCAACATTAAACATTAAATAAATAAACAAGGCGAAAGACCTTATAAAACTACAACTCCCATGGTCACTTGTAACAAATGCTGTTTGATCCCGCTTTAACAGACATGGCTCAATGCTATGGAATCGTGGGAGTTGCACTCTTTGGCAGAGAAAGCGAACGACCTTGTAAAACTGCAATTCCTGTAATTCCATAGCCTTCAGCCAGGTACTTAAAGTGGGAGATCTCATAGAAATGCAATTAGATTCCCACGAAATACTAACCTAGTAGTGTTTTAGAAATACGTCCTGAGATGATGGTGTTTGAGTCTCCAGAATTTCATTATTGCCGTGCTTCTGTTGTCTCCAAATCACAAGAGCACTCAGTTTCACTTTACACGTATTAGCCAATTCTACCCACTTCTGGATTTGGCCGTTACAAAGAAGGAAGTTTGGTCAGACTTCCTCATTTGCTTTATTTGCATCAAGAAGCTTAGCCGATGCAGCTTGTAAATTGCAATAACAGCATCCTTGGGTGAGGCTTACCACCTGGCATCGCTCCTCCTGTGTTTATTCTCCCAGTTAGATACTGTTGGGAAGCCTTTCTTTAACAAATACAGGCAGTCTTCAAGTTACAAAAATCCGACTTACAAATGCCTCCTAGTTAAGAATGGGGCTGAAACCGCTCAGAAGTGAAGTTTACTCCTGGAAGAGTTATTATCATGGGGAAAAGTATCATATGAAAACTGACTGGCACAACCTGGGGATCACAACCAGATACAGTGAAGACATCTGCCCTTGCACTATGCTACTCTGCTGCTGAGTATGAATGCCCAGTGTGGAACACATCTCACCACGCTTTATATTTATTCCACATACTCTCCACTGATATCAACACACTTCTTACGTCGGTATTCCAAGTTCTGTAAGCCTTGCAAAAAGAAGGATTTCAGTTGTGTCTCAAACCAGTCATCCATAGCAGCCATGGTATCAGAAATGGTGTGAAATTTGGTACTCTTGAGGTGCTTCTTCAGGTTTGGAAACAGATGATAGTTGGAGGGAGCTAGATCCAGTGAATAAGGTGTGTCGTCAACCAGCTGGAAGCCTAGCTCCACCAGTTTTGCCATGGTCACTTGTGCAGTGTGAGCGAAGGCATTGTCTTGCAGGAACAAGATTCCTTTGGACAGCTTGCCACGCTTTTTGGCCTTCAGAACTGTCTTCAATTGGTCCAAAAGTTCAGTGTAATACCTTGCATTGATGGTGGAACCATTTTGAAGGTAGTCCACTAGAAGCACGCCCTCCTTATCCCAGGACACAGACACCATCAACTTCGTAGATGATTTTTGTACCCTGGACTCCTTTGGACGAGGAAAACCACTGTGCCTCCACTCTTTTGACTGCTCCTTGGTTTCAGGGTCATACAAATAAATCCAGGTCTCATCCATAGTGACCAGTCGATCCAGGAAGTTCTTATCAGTCCGGAAACGCTGTCAAATGGATAGGGAAGTTTTCACTCACATGCTTTTTTGATCTGTTGTCCAACATTTGGGGACCCACTTTTGCAGAGAGCTTCTTCCTGTTCGAATTTTAATGGATAATGACACAAACACATTCACGAGAAATCTCCATGATGTCTGCTATTCCTTTAGCTGAAATTTGCAAATTCTCCAGTATGAAGTTGTGCACAGTATCAATGATCTCCGGAACAACAACCACTCTCGGTCATCCAGGACATTCCTCATCATTGGTGCTGAAGAGGCCAGTTTGAAATTTGGCAACCAAGTTCTTAACTGTAGAATATGAAGGGCATTGTTTCCCCAATGTCTGCAACATATTACCATGAATATCCTTTGCGGACTTTCCTTGCAGAAACAAGAATTTTATCACTCCTCCGCTCTCATTTGTTGTGAATATCACCTTGGACTCTGCCATTTTGTTTTCCTGCATGCCTAGATCATTGTTGCCATAAGCTTGTTGTTGTTCATTCATTCAGTTGCTTCCGACTCTTCGTGACCTCATGGACCAACCCATGCCAGAACTCCCTGTTGGCCATCACCACCCCCAGCTCCTTCAAGGTCAAGCCAGTCACTTCAAGGATACCATCATCCATCCATCTTGCCCTTGGTTGGCCCCTCTTCCTTTTTCCTTCCATTTTCCCCAGCATAATTCTCTAAGCTTTCCTGTCTTCTCATTATGAGTTCAAAATACTTCATCTTTGCCTCTACTATCCTTCCCTCCAATGAGCAGTCGAGCTTTATTTCCTGAAGTATGGACTGGTTGGATCTTCTGGCGGTCCAAGGAACTCTCAGAAGTTTCCTCCAACAGCACAGTTCAAGTATCTATCTTCCTTCGCTCAGCCTTGCCTGTGGTCCAGCTCTCAGTGACTACGGGGAATACCATTGCTTTAACTATGCTGATCTTGGTTGCCAGTGTGATGTCTCTACTCTTCACTATTTTGTCGAGATTGGACATTGCTTTCCTCCCAAGAAGTAAACGCCTTCTGATTTCCTGGCCACAGTCTGTGTCTGCAGTAATCTTTGCACCTAGAAATACAAAGTCTGTCACTGCCTCCATGTTTTCTCCCTCTATTTGCCAGTTATCAATCAGTCAGGTTGCTAGAATCTTGGTTTTTTTTATGTTTCACTGCAACCCAGCTTTTGCACTTTCTTCTTTCACCTTGGTTAGAAGGCTCCTCAGCTCCTCCTCACTTTCAGCCATCAAAGTGGTATCATCTGCTTATCTAAGGTTCTTAATGTTTCTTCCAGCAATTTTCACCCCAGCCTTGCATTCGTCAAGCCCCGCACATTGCATGATGTGTTCTGCATACAAGTTGAATAGGTTGGGTGAGAGTATACAACCCTGCCGTACTCCTTTCCCAATCTTGAACCAGTCCGTTGTTCCGTGGTCAGTTCTTACTGTTGCTATTTGGTCCTTGTACAGATTCCTCAGGAGACAGACAAGATGATTGGGTATGCCCATACCACCAAGAACTTGCCACAATTTATTAAGATCCACACAGTCAAAGGCTTTAGAATAGTCAATAAAACAGAAATATTTTTCTGAAACTCCCTGCCGTTCTCCATTATCCAGTGGATATTGGCAATTTGGTCTCTCGTTCTGTCATAAGCTACAAACACAAAATTTTGGAAACATATACCATAGAAACAAAAAAAGAACACAAAGCTAAAGACTTATCAGCAGCTCCTCGTATTACCACTATGGCTGGTCCCTATTGATGGTAGAGATCCACGTGAACTCCTGATTGTTGCCCCACTCTGATATTAACAGATGCACCTGTATGACCAGTAAGAAAGTGGAGAGATATGTCTCAGTGATGCAGACCATGAAATGATGGCTGGTGTGATCTCAACCTGGTTGAACTATGTCGACTCCAACATTCCACTTCACTGGGTTTGCAACTTGGTGTGTGCCCTCACCTCTGTGGCCTCTCACATTTCTGCTCTGAACTGGCCCCAAATTTAGACACAACCTGGGATTTGTTTGTTTTTCTTTCCTTTGACTTGTGTTTGATGGTTTTTTTTGTGTTTGCCGCTCGAGGAAAACACCCTTGGTACTCCCCTATGAAGCTTATCCTCAATCTGCCAAAGGGTACGTAACCAAGAAGGGATATTTCTAGGCTGTAATTCCCAAGGAACAAAGACCCCTTGATGGTGCCAAAGGAAAGGAAATGAGGCAGCGAAGAATCTTCCCCTTTCTGCTTTTCACTGCGCTCAGCAATTTGAAGGCTCAATGGCTCCCTTATTGCCTGATAAGCAGGTCACCGTTGAAATAAGCTCTACGGCTCCGTGAGCAGCTGGTTCTTCAACTATAAATAACACTTTCAAACTGCTTCCTATCAAGAGTCATAAAAAAGAGAATCAGAACACTTCTCTGATGATCACATCTGCAATGAAGCAGATCCATTCAAGAAAAAAGGAGCTAAAAAAGAGGGAGTAATCATAGTGTAATGATAAAAAGGATGACCAATGTGCTGACCAAATTCCCAAAAATTCTTCTTCTTTGAGAGCTTTTGAAGCCAACTTAGGCTGCATTGAATTGACAAAGCGTCACTTCTTGGCCACCCCAAAGCTGGATGCTTTGTGCTGATTACATATACAGTATTTATTTATTTTTTTACAACATTTATATGCCGCCCTTCTCACCTCCAAGGGGACTCAGAGCAGCTTACAAGGTATATATTACATACAATATATTACATTATTAGCATATAGTACAATATCACCATTAAACATTGCTATATTGCACCATACCAATATATCGTAATATTGTAATATTACATGTAATATAAATATATAATTATAATATCATATTATTAGTATTATATTGCGTTACATTATAATATTATAAATATTATATGTATATATACAATATATTATATTATATTATTAGAATAGCACAGGAGACAAGAAGAGTCTCACTTATCCAACCTTTGCTCATCCAACTTTCTGTATTATCCAACGCAGTCTGTCTCTTGTTCATGTCTACAGGGGTTTCAATACGTTGCGATGTTTTGGTGCTAAATTCGTAAATATAGTAATTACTACATAACTTTATCATGTATTGAACTGTTTTTTTCTGTCGATGTGTTGTAAAACATGATGTTTTGGGGCTTAATTTGTAAAATTATAACGTAATTTGACGTTTAATAGGCTTTCCCTCAATTCCTCATTATCCAACATTTTTGCTTATCCAGCGTTCTGCTGGACCGTTTATGTTGGATAAGTGAGACTCTACTGTATTTTGTCGGAATTTAAAGAATCATACCTGTAAGTAACCACTTGAAACAAACAGAGGACTCTATCACAGAGCGAAGACCTGCTTCCTAGGGTGCATCTACATTCTAGAATTAAAGTAGTTTGACACCACTTTAATTATTATGGTTCCGTGCTATGGAATCATGGGGGTGTAGTTTGGTGAGGCCTCAGAAAGCTTTGGCAGAGAAGATTAAAGACTTTGAAAAACTATGATTCCCAGGATTCCATAGCAATGAGCCATAGCAGTCAACGTGGCATCAAACTGTTGTATGCAAGGAATCAGTGTGTGTGTGTCTCAATTGTAAAATAAGATGCATGAAGCTAATTGCTCAGGCAATTCCCAGGGAGATAGCCGAGCCTGGATCTTTTGGTTACTGGGTTGTTGTAGGTTTTTCCAGGCTATATGGCCATGTTCTGGAGGCAATTTTTCTCCTGACATTTCGCCTGCATCTATGGCAAGCATCCTCAGAGGTAGTGAGGTCTGTTGGAAGTAGGAAAAATGGGTTTATATATCTGTGGAATGACAAGGGTGAGACAAAGGACTTTTGTCTGCTGGGGCTAGCTGTGAAAAGAAATTGCCTCCAGAACATGGCCATATAGCCTGGAAAAACCTACAACAACCCAGTGATTCCGGCCATGAAAGCCTTCAACAATACTTTTGGTTACTGTTACATTTTTGTTCAGGCTTGAGCTATGCAGGTGTTTAGAGAGAAGCACAGAGAGAGAGACAGTTTTGGAGTGTGCTCTTGCTTCATGAGTTGCTGAAGGAGTTTATCCATGGACAAAGTAATACCATTTTAAATCTCTCAAAAGGAGCCCTCAGTGGTGCAATGGGTTAAACCCTTGTGCTGGTAGGACTGAAGAACAACAGGTCACAGGTTCGAATCTGGGGAGAGCACGGATGAGCTCCCTCTGTCAGCTCTGGCTCCCCATGCGGGGACATGAGAGAAGCCTCCCACAAGGATGCTAAAACATCAAAACATCCCGGGGTCCCCTGGGCAATGTCCTTGCAGACAGCCAGTACTCTCACAGCAGAAGTGACTTGCAGTTTATGAAGTCGCTCCTGACATGAAAAAAAAAAACCTCTCATAAAAGGACATTATGTGAGTTGATGTAACTGATCACATTGTAGATATGTTGTTCTGAACTACAGAGAGTAAACTACTTGTTTTTTACTGTTCACCTGCTTGGCATATATTCTTTCTCTGGCAAGGCAGTGTGTGGGTTGACCAAACGCGAACTTCATGTGGTTTATTTTTACATTATGCCACAAAATGCACCCCTAGTCTTTAATTCCCATTCCATATTAGATGAAATAAGTCACTCTAACAGACGGCCATCAACAATAAGTACTTTAATTATGTATAAAAAATCTGACATCAATAAGCTATAAACATTTAATAAAAAAGATCTCTTTATCTAGAGGGAGAGGGGGAAAAAAACAAGGAATTGGGGTTATACTTGAAAACTTCTGTACATAGAGTCCATTTTCAGCTAAAGCGTATAATACACATAAAAGGAAGTCATACAAGATCAACAGCTTGACTAAGAGATATCTTAGGAAGTTGTCTGACCGGGATTTGCCCGGCTTTCCATATCCTTCATTATGGACCTCTGACTATATATCATGTAATGGAAGTTCTAGTTCCTTCAGGTGAGGGATGGGAGTGATATGGGAGTGATATTCTGGTTGGACTCTGACCCATTTGAAGAGCACTTGGCCAAGGAAGTCAGAGCTGAGAGTCTTTTAACAAAGATAGAGATCACCGCTGTGGGAATCTCCTTGTCATATCCTGGCTTGATACCGCCCGCAGTATAGACCGGACCCATTTTTCTGAGATGCTCCATTCTTTAATTTTCTCTTGCTGGCTCAGAACTTTCTTCTACTGCTTCTTCTTTTGGAGCCTCATTCTTCTCAGTATCCTGGCTGGCTGAATTCTCTACTGCCCTGCGCTCTTTGTCTTCGTTACTTGGTAATACACTATATCCTCCATTTGCAAACTCCTCAGTCTTCATTGGTATGTCATCCAGATGTGTGTCATCTTCTACACACAGCCGGGAAGAGCTGTCAAACCTGTCCACGTCATCCTTGGCAGCATGTATCATGGCCGTGACCTCAAGGGTATTGCTGCTCTTGATCTCTGGGAAATCGAGGGATAAGATGTCATGCACCACGATAGCTTCAAAGTCTTGAGAGTTCCATTTGGTCGCATAACAGTCCAGCATGTTTTCCATAGAACTGTAAGGAAAGCAAACCCACCATTAGACCAAGATAGGTAGAAAAGTTGTTGCCTAAGCTACATTGGACATTCAAATATTAATTCCATTTTGCTTCAAGACTGACACAGGGTCCTTCATCAAACTTGGTTTAGAGAAGAGTCTCTAGGATTGTTTCTATAGCCTCAGGGCTGTCAAAATACTCTCTATGGGAGTTTTTCTCAACCTGAGGGTCGGAGGGAGTGTCAGAAAGGTCACTAAAGACTACCAGAAAACACAGTATTTTCTGTTGGTCATGGGAATTCTATGTGGGAAGTTTGGCCCAATTCTGTTGTTGGTGGGGTTCAGAATGCTCTTTGATTGCAGGCGAACTATAAATCCCAGCAACTACAACTCTCAAAATATCAAGGTCTATTTTTCCCAAACTCCACCAGTGTTCACATTTGGGCATATTGAGTATTTGTGACAAGTTTGGTCATTGTTTGAATCCGCAGCACTCTCTGGATGTAGTCAAACTATAACTCCAAAATTCAAGGTCAATGCCCTCCAAACCCTTCCAGTATTTTCTGTTGGTCATGGGAGTTCTGTGTGCCAAGTTTGGTTCAATTCCATCATTGGCGGAGTTCAGAATGCTCTTTGATTGCAGGTGAACTATAAATCCTAGCAACTACAACTTCCAAATGACAAAATCAACACCCCCCCCCCCCAACCAACCCCACCAGTATTCAAATTTGGGCGTATCGGGTATTTGTGCCAAATTTGGTCCAGTGAATGAAAATATACCTTCCATATCAACAAGAAGAAGTAAAATGACAGTTATGAAGTACGAAGGAAAATAATTTTATGGTTGGGGGTCACCACAACATAAGGAACTATATTAAGAGGTCGCGGCACGAGGAAGGTTGAGAACCATTGTTCTATGGGCATCAGAGTAGGAAGATCTCATTGATTCAATGGATCGACTCTAGTATGGGTCATTTCAGGCCCAGGAGAGGCCTTCATTCCCCCAAAAAGAAAGTAACTTTTTGCCTTTCATTATAGAAGTTCCTTTAAAAATTAAATGAATCTAAAACAGTGTACAGTTCCCTTAAAACATGGTGAAATTGCCCCTCCTTTGGGGGCCAATTCATTGAATCATAGAGAACCCAGGATGACATAATAGTTTAGGATGGAGGATGGCTTGGTCTTAAATCGTCATTGGATTCCCATATATTGGCATCTTCAAGTCGACTCATATTTATGGTGAACCTATCATGGGATTTTTCTCGGTAGCCTCCCTCTAAAGCAGGCAGGGGCAAACTTTGACGCTCCAGATGTTTTGGACTTCAACTTCCACAATTGCTAACAGCCTGCTGTTAGGAATTGTGGGAGTTGAAGTCCAAAACACTTGGAGGGCCAAAATTTGCCCACATCTAAAGGTTGAGAGAGTGAAACTTGCTGAGGGCCACCCATTGGATTCCCATTTCTGAGCAGAGATTCAAATCCTAGCATTCTCCATCCTAGACTATTATGTCATCCTGGGTTCTCTAAAATCCATATCCTTTTAAAAAAAATGGGCTCCTATTGTTAAAGGTTTAAGACAGGTCCTATTAAACCAATAGTTGAATGACGAATCAACGTGTAAGCAAATCCCATTGATTCAATGGGTTACTGTAGTTGAGACCAACCATAGAATTTAGGCTGAAAGCTGTTAGACTTGGCTCAAATCCTGTTATCAGTCCTGACTACAATAGATCCACAGAATAAATGAGATCTACCTATTTGTTGACTCATCACTCCATATTGGATCTAATGGATCAGCTCTGGCTGAGACTAAACAAAAGACATAAACTCTTGTTTCTTGATATGGTTCAAATATAGTTTAGGATTCTTGCTAGTTGTTTCTGGATTGAGTACAAACTGCAAGCCAAAGAGAACAAAGTACCTTCTTGTCCTAAAACAGCAAAAGCAGCCGAGGAACGTATCCTGAAACCAACTCCAGCACCTGGATGCGACCCTTCGCTTTGAGCGTACCAAGTTGTACCCAGCATCTCTTGGGAACGGCACCCGATCCCTAGGTTCTAGCAGCTTGGGGTCCTTTCTTTTCGCCATAATAAAAAGTAAACCCATTGGATCGCAATACAGAAAAACTCTCCTGGACTCAAGACAACCCAACCTCACTTCTGGGCTGGATGGAGATCCCTAGCTAGTCAACTGCCTTGAGGTCTGAGATTCCATGCGATGATTTGTTTTCTCATTGTCACAACTGTCAGCCAACAGTCACTCCCAGTCTTCTAAATAATTTGCATACTATCTCCCGATTGGTCGAGAGGGGCAAGCCAAGGTGTGCCGAAAAAACCGAGAGGCGGAGCTAAGCCGTTACAAGAGGTACACGTTGAGCATCTCTTATTTTGGAACTCCGCAATCCAAAATATTCCCAGATCCATAATTGTTGACATTGGTGGCCAGGACATTTTTTGCTTTTTAGCAAAAAATTATTATTATTTATTATTATCTATATAAATAAAAATGTAACATTTGTTTGTGGAGTTAACATAACTCAAAAACCACTGGACAAATTGACAACAAATTTGGACACAAGACACCTATCAGGCCAACGAGTGACCATCACTCATAAGAACACTGAAAAACACAGCAGAAGAGATTTAAAAAGCCAAAAAAACCCCAAAAACCCAAAGAATATATTACAACGCATGCACAAAAACCAGATATATACACAAACACACATATACACATATACACACATATATATACACACATATACACATATATATATACACACAAAACACATATACACAGACTGGGCCACAGCAATGTGTGGCAGGGGACGGCTAGTTTCTTATATTTATCTGTACCCCGTTTTATCTCTCCCGAAGAGGACTCAAAGCGGTTTAAAATAAAAGCATTAGTCCATTAGTTAAAATATTCAAATATACAAACATCAAAGCAAAATTAAATATAAACGGAATTAAAAATTCAGTTTTAAACCCCTCAAGCGTTCAATACATAAACATTTTAGTACAATTATTAAAATATAATGTGTATACAATGGCCATCAGGCTATGTATATAGCAATAATCTATATCAATAAAAATGTAATGTTCGTTTGTAGGATTAACATAACTCAAAAACCACTGGACGAATTGACACCAAATTTGGCCACAATACACCTATCAGGCCAACAAGTGACCATCACTAATAAAAACACTGAAAAGCACAGCAGAAGAGACTTAAAAAGCCAAAAAAAAATACATTATAACGCATGTGCAAAACCACATAGCTACACATATACACATACATATACACACAAAACACAGACTGGACCACAGCAACACATTGATAGGTGTATTGTGTCCAAATTTGGTGTCGGTTCATCCAGTGGTTTTTTATTTATATAGATAAAAATATATTATATTGATTCACATCCACGAATAAACAATCTACGTATTTTCGAATTAGAGGTAGGTATCTGGACTATTATGAAAGAGAGGTATCTATCTATCCCTTCCCCCCCTTTTTCCCTTCCCCTTTCTCTCCTCTCTTCCTTCTCTACCTCTTTCTTTCATTCCTTCTTTCACTCTTTGGTTTCATCCTCTTCTCTCTTTCCTTCCCTCCCCCTTTCTCTACTTCTTCCTTTGTCTCCTTTCTTCTCTCCCTGTTTCCTTCCTTCTTTCACTTTTTAATTTCTTTTTCTCCTTCCTTCTTTCTTTACTTCTTTCCTGCATTTCCCTCCATTTTTCTTTCCTTTCCACTTTCTCTTCTTTCTTCCTTCAGTACCTTTTGCTTTCCTTCCTTCTCTCCTTCCTTCCCTCTTTCCTTCCCTCCTTCCTTCTCTTTCCTTCCTTCCCCCTTTCCCTCCTTCATTCCTTCCCGTTTCCCCTCCCTCCTTTCTTCTCTTCCTTCCTGTTTGTTCTCCCCCAATACTGGGATTTATAGTTCACCTACAATCAAAGAGCATTCTGAACTGCACCAGTGATGGAATTGAACCAAACATGGCATACAGGACTTCCATGACCAACAGAACACACTGGAAGGGTTTGGTGGGTATTGACCTTGAGTTTGGGAGTTGTAGTTCACCTACATCCAGAGACCACTGTGGACTCAAATAATGATGGATCAGGACCAAACTTGACACAAAAATTCCATATGCCTAAATATGAACACAGATGGAGTTTGGAGGAAATAGACCTTGACATTTGGGATTTGTAGTTACTGTGATTTATAGTTCACTACAATTAAAGAGCATTCTGAAACCCACAAACGACAGAAATGGGGCAAACTTCCCACACAGAAACCCCATGACTAACAGAAAATACTTAAGGCCATCCAGTCCAACTCCCTTCACCAGGGCAAGAAAATGTAATCAGAGCCCTCCTGACAAAGAGCCATTCAGTCATAAATATAGATAGATAGATATGATTCACACACACACACACACACACACACACACACACACACACACACAGATATAGTATCATGGATTTGAAAGAGACCCTTCAAGAAGGACTATGATATGTTGCATATTCCAGAGTAGGCCAGAGTTTTTAAGGTTGGCTTTGAGCCCATCTTTAAATCTCTGTAACATCCCAAGAAGTGAGAGATTCTGCGTCTGGGGAGAACAAACAGTGGAAGACATTGAATATTTCTTAATTGACTGTCCAGCATATACTGAACTGTGAGACAGATATTTACATCCAATATTATCCAACTGCAGGTCCCCCAACAGAAATGATATTCTGACATCCCTCTTGCAAGGGCAGGAAAGATCCAGCATAATCAGAGTAAGCCTTTTTATTCTGAAAGCTTCTTTCAGATTTCCTGAAAGAAGAACCAGGAAAATAAGATTCTGACTTATCACCTTGTTGCCTTATTTTTTACTCGTGTTTACTTGTGTTTTATTTTGAAATGGTCATATGACTGATCAAATAAATAAATATTATTATTATTATTCCAGAGTAGGCAAACCAGACACTCTCCACATCAACACTGACAAAGAAACAACAAGAAATACTGTTTACTCACAAGCAGAAAGACGTTGCATAGATTAGAAACCAACACTTTCTCATTACTTTATTTTCCAGATCAGCAGACTGGGCCACAGCAACACGTGGCAGGAGACAGCTAGTTTAATATAAAATATATAATATATTTATATATATGTATAGATTGCACTATAACATTATACTGCTACCGGGCTCAATTCAAGGTGCTGGCGTTGGCCTATAAAGCCTTAAATGGTTCCAGCCCAAGATACCTATCTGACCGCATCTCTGCCTACGAACCCACCAGGACTTTGAGATCTTCCGGGGAGGCCCTGCTCTCGATCCCGCCTGCTTCTCAAGCACGGCTGGCGGGGACGAGAGATAGGGCCTTCTCGGTGGTGGCTCCTTGGCTGTGGAACGCCCTTCCCACAGACATTAGGCTGGCACCATCTCTAATGGTGTTCCGCAAGAAACTGAAGACCTGGCTATTTGTGCAGGCATTCGAATAACTAGTGCAATTGACTGGCAATGAACATAGGAATGGAACAATGGATGATGAATTTTGGATTATGTTTTTAGATGATGAGACGTTAGTGATTGGTTAATGTAGTAATTCTATTGTTGGATAATATGTTAATTGTTAATTGTTGTTACATTATTGCATTGAATTATTGCTGTTTTTACTGGTTGTGAACCGCTGTGAGTCGCCCTCGGGCTGAGAACAGTGGTATATAAGTAAAGTAAATAAATAAATAAATTATAATATCATGTTATTATTAGTAGTATTATATTGTATATTACATAATAATATTATCAAGTGTTGTGCTCTACCCCAAGCCCAATTGTTGTTGTTGTTATTGTTGCTGTTATTCCCTATGTTCACAGCCTGATGCCAATTGTAAACACAACCTTTGAACAGCTGCCCTTTCCTCCAATTGGAACCCTCGCTCTACTTTCGCCCCGCCCTTTTTTCCTGCCACCACTCATCGGGAGACAAATGGGCGGGCCTAGCGAGGATTCGACGAATCAAACGCACGCATCGTTTGGTTCGCTAGGGGCGGGGCGAAAGAAGGCCGGCCTTCTTTTTTTAGCCAATCACCAGACGGCAACTCACCCCGTCAGCCAATCAGACGCCTCCTCTCGTTCCCCTTTTCGTGTGTGAGTGTGGACAGCTGCTCCAACCAAGCCTGACTGCAGAAGGGTGGAGGGGCGGGGCTTGGAAATTCCCTCAGCTTGGCGCGGGACCAATAGGAGGGAGGCAGAGGGACCACGGCGTGACGCTATTGGGTACGTTAGGAGGCAAGGGGCGGGACGGAGAGCTCGGCGTGTGGCAGCGAAGTAGTATGCGCCTCTGTGGGGATGAGGCGAAGGAGGCGGCAGACGCACGAAGGAAGCGGAGGGTAATGGCTGTAGATGTATTCTGGCTTTAAGAGATGTAGTTTAGTCTTGATGGTCTATATATATATGTAATATATCTTATAGTATATTAAACCAACCTTTGGGTAGCTTTAATTTATGCAATTCCTTCAGAATAGACATTTTAACATTGCATTTTATTCCCCTCAGTTTATATATGTTATTGTTATATGTTATTATTATTATATAATACATAATGAATGGTACAGTATATCATAGCAACCTCTGAATGGCTTTAATATGTGTAATTCCTTAATAATAGACGTTTTATCCATTATAGTTGCTTTAATATATGTCATTTCTATAAAATAATGTGTATTTTAATATTATATTATATGTCATACTTATTGTATATTAAAGCAAAGGATAAGTTGGTTAAATATGTGTCATTTCTTTAAAATAGATAGTTTATTCATCACAGTTGCTTTAATATGTGTCATTTCTTTAAAATAATGTGTATTTTAATATTATATTATATATCCTACTTATTGTATGTTAAAGCAAAGGATAAGTTGCTTAAATATGTGTAATTTCTTAAAAATAAGTAGTTTATTCATCACAGTTGCTTTAATATATGTAATTTCTATAAAATAATTTGTATTTTAATATTATATTATATATCCTACTTATTGTATGTTAAAGCAAAGGTTTTAAGTTGCTTAAATATGTGCAATTTCTTAAAAATAATGTGTATTTTAATATTATATGTCATACTTATTGTATATTAAAGCAAAGCATAAGTTGGTTAAATATGAGCCATTTCTTAAAAATAGATAGTTTATATTGTCTTTTATTCATCACAGTTGCTTTAATATATGTCATTACTTAAAAATAATTTGTATTTTAATATTATATTATATATCATACTTATTGTATATTAAAGCAAAGGATAAGTTGGTTAAATATGTGTCATTTCTTAAAAATAGATAGTTTATTCATCATAGTTGCTTTAATATATGTAATTTCTATAAAATAATGTGTATTTTAATATTATATATCCTACTTATTGTATGTTAAAGCAAAGTATAAGTTGGTTAAATATGTGCAATTTCTTAAAAATAATGTGTATTTTAATATTATATTATATTATATGTCATACTTATTGTATGTTAAAGCAAAGGATAAGTTGCTTAAATATGTCTAATTTCTTAAAAATAGATGGTTTATATTGTCTTTTATTCACCACAGTTGCTTTAATATATGCCATTTCTATGAAATAATTTGTATTTTAATATTATATTATATATCATACTTATTGTATATTAAAGCAAAGGATAGGTTGCTTAAATATGTGTAATTTCTTAATAATAAGTAGTTTATTCTTCACAGTTTCTTTAATATATGTCATTTCTTTAAAATAATGTGTATTTTAATATTATATTATATATCATACTTATTGTATATTAAAGCAAAGGATAAGTTGGTTAAATATGTGTAATTTCTTAATAATAAGTAGTTTATCCATCACAGTTGCTTTAATATATGTAATTTCTTTAAAATAATGTGTATTTTAATATTATATTACATATCATACTTATTGTATGTTAAAGCAAAGGATAAGTTGCTTAAATATGTGCAATTTTTAAAAAATAGATAGTTTATATTGTCTTTTATTCATCACAGTTGCTTTAACATATGTAATTTCTATAAAATAATTTGTATTTTAATATTATATTATATATCATACTTACTGTATGTTAAAGTAAAGGATAGGTTGCTTAAATATGTGCAATTTCTTAAAAATAATGTGTATTTTAATATTATAATACATATCATACCTATTGTATGTTAAAGCAAAGGATAAGTTGGTTAAATATGTGCAATTTCTTAAAAATAGATAGTTTATATAGTCTTTTATTCATCACAGTTGCTTTAATATATGTAATTTCTTAAAAATAATGTGTATTTTAATATTATATTATATATCCTACTTATTGTATATTAAAGCAAAGGATAGGTTGCATAAATATGTGTCATTTCTATAAAATAGATAGTTTATATTGTCTTTTATTCATCACAGTTGCTTTAATATATGTCATTTCTTTAAAATGATGTATATTATAATCTTATAATATAATATGATATAATCTTATAATGTATAGTAATATATATATAATACTAGCCGTCCCCTGCCATGCGTTGCTGTGGCCCAGTTTGCGTGTGTATATCTGTGTGTGTGTGTGTGTGTATATATATATATATGTGTGTGTGTGTGTATTTGTGTATATATGTGTGCTTGCGTACATATATGTAGTTTTGCACATGCATTGTAATGTGTGTATATATTTGTGTATATGTATATATATATTTTTAATTTCATTTACTTATACCCCGCCCTTCTCACCCCGGGGGGGACTCATATGTGTGTTTGTGTGTGTATATGTGTATATATTTGAGTATTTTTGTGTTTATGTGTGTGTGTATATATGTGTGTGTTTGTGTCTATGTATGTGTGCTTGTGTATATGTGTATGAACACATATGAAACCCCCAAAATAAACCAAAATATATGGTTTATTTTGGGGGTTTCAAAGCCCGTTCGAATGGTTTTTTGTGTGTGGTTTAGGGGTGATGGACACTCGTTGGCCTGATAGGTCCAAATTTGCAGTCAATTCGTCCAGTGGTTTTTTTAGTTATATTAATCCCACAAACGGACATTACATTTTTATTTATATATATTATATATAATACTTGTTTTAGTATATTAAATAAACCTCTTAGTTGCTTTGATATGTGTCATTTCTGTTTCTTCTTTTCTGTGCTATGCTAATAATATCATACAATATATTGTATATACATATAGTATTTATTATAATGTAATACAATATAATACTACTACTACTACTACTAATAATAATAATATGATATTGCAATTATATATTTATATTACATGTATTATTACTAATAATATTACAATATAATGATATAGTACAATATATAGTAATATTTAATACTGATATTGTATTATGTTAATAATATAATACATTGTGAGCCGCTCTGAGTCCTCTTAGGGGGGTGAGAAGGGCAGCAAATAAATGCCATAAATAAATAAATAACATTTCTTAAAAATAGGTACTTTTATGTTGTTTTTTATTCATCAGTTGCTTTAATATATATCATTTCTTAAAAATAATGTATATGTATATATGTTAGAGTATTTCTGTGTTTATATGTGTATATATATATTGTGTATATGTGTGTGCTTGGGTATATGCATATAAGTTGGCATTAGTTCACCAAGGTCTTTGAGGGACGAAATAGCAAGATAGCAAATTAGACAGCTGAATGTCTGCAAAAGTTGGAAGGGTCACTTATTAGAATAGGCCCAATGTAAGTAAATGCCATTCAATTAAAGTGTCTAGAACAGTGGTTTCCAAACTTTGGATCAGCTTCCAGAGTTTCCAATGGTTTGCCAAACTAGTTAGGGCTTCTGGTAGCTGCAGCCCAAAACAACTGGAGGATCAAAGTTTGGGAACCACTGGTCTAGAATAATAGTGTACAATAATAGTCTAGAATAAGAGACTACAACAATCATCCAATTGAACCCTATTCTGCCCTGAAGACATACACAACCAAAGCACTCCCATCCAGCCTCTCTTTAAAAACCTCCAGAGAAGGAGATTCCACCTGACTCCCAAGGCAGCAGCATATTCCACTGTCCAATAGATCTTACCACCAGGAATTTGTTCCTAATGCTTAGCTGGGATATCTTTTTCTACAGTTTGAATTCATTGTTCTGTGTCCTATAGTCTCTAGAGCAGCAGAAAACAAAGTGACTAGTCAGTTTTGTGCTGAGGCCAGGTGCTATTCAGCATTTTTATCAATGACTTGAATAGATGGCATGCTTATTGAATGTGCAGATGACACCGAATTATCAGGAATAGCTAATTTCCCAGGAAAAAATATATATCAGAACTCAAAATGACTGTATCTGATTACAGAGCTGGGCCAATACTAACATAATGGATATAGCCTTTCCAGTAAAAAAGTAGAACTTGAACCTGATGTGATTTTTTGAAGTTAACTTCCTTATTGGTGAGGGTACATTTTTAACTACTTGTCCATCCCTTCTTTCACTTTCCTTTCAGGTTATTTTTTTGTTGATTGTAAGGGCCTTGGGTGCTAGTATAATATAGTGGTTTGTGCATAGGACTATGACTCTGGAGGTCAGGGTTCGAATCCCTGATTGACCATGGAAATTCAGGGCCCTTACACACAGCCCTATATCCCAGAATATCCACTTTGAACTGGGTTATCTGACTCCACACTCAGATAATGTGGGATTTTCTGCCTTGATATTCTAAGATATAAGGCTGTGTAGAAGGGCCCCCACTGGGTCTCCTTTGGGAAGTCAAGCTTTCTCAGCCTCAGTGGAGGGCAAAGGCAAACCCTCTTTAACCCATGACAATATTGTCATAGGGTCACTTTAGGATTGTCATGGGTCACAAATGTCTTGATGGCACACAACAAAACACAGCAGGGCAGGTATCTTAATTTTCATATAGGAATATAAGAGTCTTCTTGTAGGAATATAGGAGATTCTTAGGTCCATATTTTAAGAAATGCTTTGGGGGTTCTTTAAAAAAATTGTCTCTGTTACATAGTGCAATACTGTGCATGTCTACTCTGAAGTATGTTTAATGGAATTATTTAAAACAATTATTGTATTGAATATTTGTTATGTCAGGAGTTTTTGTGGACTAAAAGTCATTTTGTCATGTATGTGAAGGGTTATTGTGAGGAGATTGCTAATGAAGGGCTTGAAACATAGTGAAATACATTAGAGGTAGAAAATCCCTAACAGTGGTAACTGATTCTACTGTCTTACAAATTTTGCTATTGTGTTTTGACCAGTTGGTGTTACTGCAAGATGCAATTGTGCCTGTTTTGTGACTATGTGAAAGAGTCACATACCATACTTTGCTTCAGTTCAACAAACATTTGACTTGCTGTTTCTAATCTGTTTCTTGCTGCAGGCTTATAGATGTGTATACTTTAAATGAAGTAATTATGTACTCTCCTCAAGATAGTCATTTCTAATTGTTCATAATGTCGAAAGATGTCCAATTTCCACTTACGGTACCTACGAAGCATCTGAGTTCATATTGGGTCAGTTACTATCTCTTGTCTTAACCTATCATGAAGGGTTGTTGTTGAGAGAAAATGTGAGGTGGGAGGGAGGAATCATAAATGCTTTTTGGACCTCTTACTAGGAAGGACAGGGTATATATATAACACAAACCAGAGGGTTATACCACAATAAATATCAAGTTCTGGAAGATTATTTTATGAATCTGCACAGATAGATGCCAGTTGGGTTAATTTCACCCCAGTTTTAAATGCTAAAATTGTACTTGGTCTACTAAATTTCCCAGGAAGAAAACACCTAATAATGATGAAAAGCATCTGATGAAAAAATCCCTTCTTCTTTCCTTCCCTCCTTCCTCCTAGCTGCACCTACGGTTTTCAACTACTTTTTTCTGTTTATAGTTGTTGACTTTTCCAATATATTAATATCCTGCCAAGATAAGAAGGAAGAGAAAGAGATAATAGCAGCCTAATATACTCATCTAAGTTAATAATCCCTTCCTTTGTACCATTAAGGACAACTCAAAGCAAGAAAAGAAAAAGAGAGAAGCGTCCATAGTTGAATTCATATTTTCTGTGCTATCTATCAATCTATCTATTTATCTATTCATTTTTGCTGTCCTTAAGGAGATTGGTATAGAGCAGTTATGGACAAACCCAAGCCTGGGGGCCGAATGTGACCCCTTGGGCTCTTTTCTCAGGAACCTCCTCTCTCTCACCATCCTTTCATTCCTTCCCTCTTTCCTCCCTCCTTACCTTCCACCCTTTCATCCTTCCTTTCCTCTTTTTTCTTTCTTCTTCCTTCCCTTTTATCTTTCCTTTCTTTCCTCTTCCCTCTCTTCCTTTCCTCCATCCCTCCATTTCCTACCACCCTTCTCTTGCCCCCCCCCCTTCCCTTTTTTCCTTGCTCCTTTCCTCCTTGGAGATGTTTAGCTCGGAGAAGGTAGAGAGGTAACATGAGAACCATTGAGATTGTCCCATTGAGGAAGAGGGGGAAAGCTGACTTTCTGCTGCTCCAGAGACCAGGACACAAGAAGGCAATTGTTTCAAATGATAGGGAAATGGATTTGACTGAAAAGATTAGAAAGAACTATCTAGAGAGTGGCATAGGCTACCTTGGAGTGTGGTGGAGTCTTCTTCTCTGGAGGCTTTTCTGCAGAGGCTGTCTTTGATTGTGCCTCCCTGCATGGATGGCCCTTAATTGTGGATGGCTGTTGGGGGTCTCTTCCAACTCTTGGATTCTAGGATTGTACATCAGGAGTACTCCGTATGAGATCTAATGGATACACCTTTTCTCTCCCATCAACTGTCTCATCCTGACCAAGACCAACTCTTTTTGGGATCCAAACATTTCCTATCTTACCTTCAGTTTTGTGCCTCTGAAAGAGAAGAGGAAGGGGAGGAAAGGGCAAGGAGGGAACTTTGGGAAAACCCACCCCCTCCCAGCACCTACACCCCACTCTGGCCCACCATGTGACCCCCAATTAGAAAGTTTACCCATGCCTGGGATAGAATGACTGACATTTGGTATATAGGTAATACTGAGCTAGATGGACCAATGTCCTAACATACATTTTATAAGACAGTCCCTTTGTTGTGAGAGTGACAAGAGAGATATATCTATACTAAGATGGATGTTATTCGCTTTCCCCTCATATTGATTCAAGTACAAGAGTTACTTTGTTGCTGCCCAAATGTTTTTGGAAAACCTACAAAGCAGGGTTTATAAGCAATGGTCTTTCTCCATATTTTGTTCCCAGAATCCATTCATCAGTGGTATGCTTCTGGCCTATCTTTTTTTGTCATGGCAAAACATGTTGATAGATTTATCTACTTTATAAAACTTGTCTAAGCTCAATATCATTTATGAATTCTCTTATGTCCTTCTAGGACAGAGGCAGGCTAACTTTTTTTTTTTAAAAAAAATATTTTTATTACTTTATCATAATTATTACATTTATTATACATTTGTTTATAGCAGTTACATATTATTCAACACCCTCTTTAACATATAATCTTATTCTTCTGCTTAAGCATTTTATTCCCCCTTTGTTTCCCCACCACTGTGCTCCCCTCCCCCCCATTTCAAGCCACAACTTTTACATACCATCTGTCCAAAATCTCATTTCTTCTTGTGGCGGTAAACTTCCTTCTTTATTTTTTAAACCATTTACAGCAAATTTACCCCATACAACATCAAAATCACTTTGTTTCCATATACATTTTTTAACTTTTAATATACATGTCAGCTTATCATTTATTGCAGGCAGGCTAACTTTTTGAGAAACAATTACTTGCTGATTTACTAAGTTTTCTTGTTGTTTTCATTTGATCACATTGCTATACAAATGTCATGTTTTTGTGTGTAAAAATAGACAATTTTATAAGCATCTGTAGGTTTACAGTACAACTAGTTTTCACTTGTCTTTCTTTTCTTTTCAAAAAGCAATTCCTAGATATTTGGTTTTGTTCCTCTTTTGTAAGATGAGGGAACATTTCTTCTTTATAGATCAAAAGTAGCTGTTCAAAATGTAAATGAAGATTAGACCTTTATGGTATTATAGCCATTAAAAACAGCAATAGTGGTGAGAAATCCACAATACAGCAGTAAGTCCATTTTATTGTGCAGAGAAAATCTTCACGATGACCTTTGAGGCTGCCTCAAAGTGTTCTCTTTCTTGTCAGCAGGTTACTGTCATAGATCTATAAAAATGAGTGATGATGTTTGCTCTCAAAAGTAGCTTCTTTTCTTGTGCTTTGCTTTTATTATAAGGCCCTTCAGCTTCCAGTGATACCATCTTTTATTTTTGTGCTCCAGGTCATCTGTTCTGGATTTAGCTCAGGAGGACATGGATGAAGAATCATTAACTCATTCTTGGAGCTGGGGCCTTGTAGTGGAATCTTACAATCCCTTTCCGGTTATTATGGAAATTTAGCTATTCTTTGCACTTGTACAAAGTTGAAACCACAATGAGTTCGTGGAGTCAAGACAAAGGCAGCTCTCCCTATTGGGAAGACCGTATATTTTACTTGCTTCTCCAAGAATGTAGCATTATAGACAAACAGACTCAAAAGTTATTGAAAGTACCCAAGGGTAGCATTGGCCAGTTTGTTCAAGACCGGTCTTCAGGAGGACATACCAGAAGCAACCCTTCATCCAAAAGTAAAAAATTGCAAATAGGAATCAAGATCTTGGAGCAACCCCATGCCATTCTGCTTGTGGACGAGAAAGAAGTTGTTGAAATCGACGAAAAGCGAGCAGAGCTGCTGTTGGCAATTACAAATTGTGAAGAAAGATACAGTATATTTAAAAGCAAGGCTAGACTGAGTAAGGGCCTTCATATTGAAGTTGGCTCACCTGTAAGAGTACAGCTGAGGTCAGGAGATGAAAAATATCCTGGAGTTGTTCGTTTCAGAGGACCCTTGATACAAGAGAGATCGCTATCGGGGATATTCTTTGGAGTGGAGCTTTTGGTAAGCTTTCTTTCTTTATTTGTGCAAAGACCGTAGGCAATGAAACAAACAGATTTTGTGTATGGTTGCACAAACATTCTGGAAAGATGAAAAAGGGTCTTTCATTTGTTGAATCCATTTCATCTTCTGCTTATATGTAGCTTAAGATGGTACATGTGGCTTCAGGGTACATTTGAATCCTGTGTAACCTATTCAGAAAGAATAGATGTGGCAGAAAAGGAGGGGGCGTATGATTATATGTCAAAGACATTCACTTACACAGAAATCCATGTTGAGAGCACTTGGGTAAAAATAATTTGAGAAAAAAACAACATTGTAGTGGGAGTTTACTACAGGCTACTGAACCAAGAAGAGGTGGCAGATGATGCCTTTCTGAAACAAATCTCAGAAATTTATAACAAGCAAGAACTGGTAGTTATGGGGACCAGCTCTGCTAAGCATAGTCCTGATGTGCCTTGCAGATAAATCTGTCTTTCAAAAGGTGGAGGAGGGAACAATTTGTTTATTTAAAACATTTATATTCCACCCTTCTCACCCCAGAAGGGACTCAGGGCGGAGCACAACATACAAATGGTAAACATTCAATGCCAGGTCATAAATAAATTATATGCATACATAAAACATTAAAAAAATTGTCTCAGTTTTAAAATCCATTGCTTAAACTGTCTTGATCAACCGCATTGAATCTAGTTGGCATGGTCAGGGTTCCTATTGCTACTTTATTGAACTGTCCCAAAAGCTCAATCCCACTGCCAAGTTTTTACCATCCTTCTGAAGGACTGGAGGGAGGGAGCCCATCTAATCTCACCAGGAAGGGAGTTCCATAGCTGAGGCGCAATCACTTGGAAGGCCCTGTCCCTGCCAATTGCGCCTGTGACAGTGGTGGGACGGAGAGCAGGGCCTCCCTCGGGGATCTTAATCTCTGTGTTGGTTCATAGAGGGAGATGCATTCAGACAGGTAAATTGGGCTGGGAATCAGCAATCCTGTGCTTGATTTAACCAATTGGGAGCTGATCACTGTAATCAGAGCAGTTGGTGCTGATTACCAACAGAATGGTCATGTATGTGGTAGCAATGTAAATATGTAAATAATTTTTGGGGGAAAGTATTTAGAAAAATAGAAGATATAATGAATATGAAAACTGAGAAAAGTCCTGGTATAGCTTTATTATCATTATATAACAACAATTGAAAAAGGAGTATAAAGAAGCGATAACAAATTTATTAACAATAGGAAGACTGCTTATAGCAAGGAACTGGAAAAAAGAAATAAATATACAAATAGAGGAGTGGTACAAGGAAGCATGGTAGCTGGCAATAAATGATAAGCTGACATGTATATTAAAAGTTAAAAAGGTATATGGAAACAAAGCGATTTTGATGATGTATGAGGAAAATTTATTGTAAATGGTTTAAAAAATAAAGAAGGAAAGTTAGCGCCACAAGAGGAATTGAGATTTTGGACAGACAATATGTAAAAGTTGTGGTTTGAGATGGGAGGGGAGCACAGTGGTGGGGAAAAAAAATGCTTAAGCAGTATAATAAGATTAGATGTTAAAGAGTGTGTTGAATAATATGTATCTGCTATAAACAAATGTATAACAAATGTAACAACTATGATAAAACAATAAAAAAATTTTTTTAAAAAAAAAGAGTGGTCATGTAATGTTAAAATTGACACGTTTGAGATGGGACAAAGAAAAGTTGCCAGACACGAACCTTGGATAGTACATTTGTGCTTACAGCCTGCCTATGAGCAGGAGTGATTTTCCAAAGATCACCCAGTCTGCATTCACAATCTAGAATTAATGTAGTTTGACACCACTTTAAGTGCAATGGCACAATGCTGTGGAATCCTGGGAGTTGTCGTTTAGGGAAACATCAACCTTCATTGGCAGAGAAAGCTAAAGACCTTGCAAAACAACTCGCATGATTCCATAGTATTGAACGATAAAATTTAAATGTGGAGTCAAGCTGCATCAATTCTACATTGTAGCTGCACCCCCAACGGGCTTTATTCCTGAGCAGGGTTTTCAACTTGTAACTCCAGCATTCTAATTACTCTTATGATGATACTTTAATAAATTATGTATTTCTTCTGAAAATCTAGGAAGAAGGTCGTGGTCAGGGATTTACTGATGGACAGTACCAAGGCAAACAGCTGTTCAGATGTGATGAGGACTGTGGAGTGTTTGTTGCACTAGACAAACTAGAGCTGATGGAAGATGATGACAATGAATTGGAGAATGACTATGCAGCTCCAATTGACTCAATGCAGGTAGACCTTCCTCCTTTGGAGCTCAACTCCAGGGTTTCTGTGAAGATAGGGAAGAATATAGAGTATGGGACAGTTATATTCTGTGATGTCTTACCAGGAAACGAGAGTTTAGGATACGTTGTTGGAGTGGACATGGTAAGAAACTCACCTGATTCTTAAAACTTTTTTGCATGTGTGTTTAAATTAGAAGTACATGCAATATTGGTGGGATGGATATTTGCAAGCAACTTGTGACTCTTTTTGCCATATGCCGTTGCCACCCAGCAGCCTTGTTTAGCATTAGATAAAAATGAATGAGTTGGGTTTGGAAAGAAACACTTGCCAAATTGTTCAAAGTGAGGGAGAGAATCTCCTTTAAGGGTTCAAGCCGGACAGCAGCTTTTGAGATAATGTAATCCATCTTTCATTTGGTCATGTGGGCAGGAAAGCTTGTATATTTATTTATTATTAGCGTTTATTGGTTGATTACATTTGATCCCACTTGTAATTTTTGTGGGCTCATTTAATGTAACGTTAAAATGTGATTGAAACTGACCAGGCAAAATATTTTGTATTGATTAGTTCTGCTGACCAGCCAACATTATCGTGGTTCAAGGTTGGTTCTACTGATTATTTTCAGCTCTTTGGAAAAAGTACAGTATATTGACTCTGCCTGCTTGAAGAATATGAAGATTTTTTTTTGAAAATGTAAATTGATATTTGGGCTCTAAAGGTGCACTTCTCTAAATCAAATTAGTAGCATATGCTGCTTTTCATCTGTGTTTTGTAATCAGAAGGGCCCTAGTAGGACTTGGAAATCAAAAATAATTGAAGCAGAATTGCTATTCTTAGAATATTGCTAGGCATTCAACATGGCAAAAAAATCCCTATTTTGCACTCTTGAATATATATGGATGTATTTTTTTTTTACTTTTACTATTCATTAAAGAAACAGGCATGTCTTTTGAGCATTGGAAGCTGTAATAACAGAATGGTAAAAAATCCAAGGAAGCATGAAAGCCATTCATATATCTGTTGTGAAAAGCTTTAGTTGTGGAACTTATGTGTTGCTGACCAATTTTGCTTGGCTTTCCTCCCATCACTTGGGCAGTTTTTTAAATGTTGCAGCCTTCAGCGTATGAATGTATGTGGATCATCTAAAAACAAACAATATTGCAGAATACATTTCGTTTCTCGAAATGTAAAAAGATGGAATGAAGTTACAAGTGTACCTGAAATGCCATAGCAGAACGAGTCTTGGCATTTCTTGTGAAAGCTTGTGAATCTGTCTGGTTTGCATGTAGCTATTATCTGGATTGAAAGTCTTATAGGAGATACTTGATTGAAAGTCTTCATGGGACACACGTAACAGTGTTTTAAAATGGTTTTTAGGATAATCCAATTGGAAATTGGGATGGAAGATACAATGGACAACAGCTGTGTAGTTTTGCAAGTGTTGAAAGCACACTTCTCTTGCATATCAATGATGTTATCACAGGTATGCTTTTTATACTGCATGTATACACACATAGACATACATATTAAGCCTTAATTCTTAGGCATCTAATTCTAGTTTTGATGTTGATGTGGCATATATCATTCTCTTTCAGTTGTTAAATATATTTCCTAATAAGTTCACTGTTCCGTTGATTTTCTTTGTGATCCTGTAGGATTGCATTCCTGTCCTGTCTCATTCTATTAATTCTTTATTTTTCTGGAAATGTTATTCAGACTCTTCAGGCTTCATGGCTTTGTGAATACAATTTCTTCCTTTCCTAACTCACCATGTCTTGCCACCACTAGCAAGGTGCTGTTTTACAGATTTGTGGGTCTTATTGGATCTTTTTTAATGTGTGTTAGTGAAGGTTTAGGGCAGGGTCCACAAACTTTTTAAAAAGTTTGTGAACCCCTGCCCTAAACCCTCACTAACACACATAAAAAGATCCACAGTCCCTCAAACTGTTGGAGGGTCAGATTATAATTTGAAAAACACATGAATGAATTCCTTTGCAAACTGCACATATCTTATTTGTAGTGCAAAAAACACTTAAAACAATACAATAATTAAAATTAAGAATTTTAATAAGTATTTCCCATTGAAATACTTATTAGTATTTCAATGGGAAGTGTGGACCTGCATTTGGCTGATGAGATAGGATTGTTGTTGTTGTTTGCTTTCAAGTTGTTTCAGACTTAGGTTGACCTTGAGTGAGTGCCGGGTAAATGACCTTGGAGGGCCATATCCAGCCCCCGGGCCTTAGTTTGAGGACCCCTGGTTTAGTGTACTGGAATGGAATACTATGTTTCCTAGGATGAGGAATTGCACTGCTGTATCATTGCAGTGTGTGGGATAAGGAAGAAAGACAGCATCGGGTGCGAGATGTGGGGAAACATTTTTATCACCACCTCTCCCAGGTTATGTTTAATTGCAAGCTTGAGAATATTATGAAGCACATCATGAGGAACAACACATGTTGCTTCTAAATATTTCGTATTTGCTTTAATAAGGAGGGCACTGTGCACTGAATTGTTTTCTTACACTTTCTTCGAAAGGAATATGTTCAAATGATGCCCACATATGCTCTGATAAAGGAATTGGCATTTGTGAATACTGCAGGCAATCTGTTCCTTGTTATTGGAGTGCCGTTTTCTCCTATTTATCAGCTCTCTTGTAATGCAGACACCTCTGCGTTGCATGTGTAACTAGGCTATGGAAGCTTTCACTAACCTTGTTTCAGAGGCGGTTTCTCTCCCTGGGAAGCAGGAGGATGGTTAATAGCCTACTTAATATACTGGAATGTGGTATAATGTAGAAACTACTGGATTGCGGTCACTGGTCTCAAATGGAAAGGCCATGGTGCCACTTCCTTAGAAACTGGAATCTTTGGCACAGTCTTCTGGGACAAATATTGTGTCACATCAGTTTAGGGAAAAGGGAGGCTTGGCTCCTGGCTCAGGGGAGTGTTCCTTCAAACTCCGAACAGGATCCGGAAGAAGAGGTGGAGAATGGTAGGAAGTGCCACTGAAACCCTCCTCCTAGAGATGAGATTTCCTTGAGTGAGTCAGGAGGAGATGTTAACATACTGTATGTAAGAACGGCTTTGTTTGATCAGACTTGTTTGCTCCAGCATTCCCTTCCCAGTTGTCAATCCAATGGGAATTTGGCAAACAGGACAAGGCAACAGTTGCATCTTACTAGGTGCCCCCGGTGGTGTACTGGGTTAAACTCTTGTGCTGGCAGGACTGCTGACCAACAGGTTGCCAGTTCGAATCCAGGGAGCAGGGTGAGCTTCCATCTCAGCTCTAGCTTTCCTTGCGGGGTCATGAAAGAAGCTTTCCACAGGATGGTAAGAACATCAAACATCCAGGTGTCCCCTGGGCAACGTCCTTGCAGATGGCCAATTCTCTCACACCAATAACAACTTGGAGTTTCTCAAGTTGCTCCTGACACATACAAAAAAAGTGTTGTCAAAGGCTTTCATGGCCGGAATCACTGGGTTGCTGTGAGTTTTCGGGCAGTATGGCCATCTTCCAGAAGCATTCTCTCCTGACTTTTTACCGACATCTATGGCAGGCGTCTTCAGATATTGAAGGGTCTGTTGGAAACTAGGCAAGTGAGGTTTATATATCTGGAATGTCCCAGGTGGGAGAAAGAACTCTTGTCTGCTTGAGGGAAGAGTGAATGTTGCAGTTGGCCACCTTGATTAGCATTTAATGGCCTTGCAGCTTCAAAGGCTGGCTGATTGCTTCCTTTGTTGGTAGGTGTTAGCTGTCCCTGGTTGATTCTCGTCTGGAATTCCCCTGTTTTTTGAATGTTGCTCTTAATTTACTGTCCTGATTTTAGAGTTTTTTTTGAAAAAACTGGTAGCCAGATTTTGTTCATTTTCATGGTTTCCTCCTTTCTATTGAAATTGTTCACATGCTTGTGGATTTCAGTGGCTTCTCTATGTAATCTGATATGATAGTTATTAGAGTGGCCCAGCATTTCTGTGTTCTCAAATAATATGTTGTGTCCTGATTGGTTCATCAGGGGCTCTGCTATGGCTGAATTCTCTGGTTGAATTACTCTGTCGTGCCTTTCATGTTCCATGATTTATGTTTGGACAAGTACATAGAGACCACCATATGCAGTGCCAAACAATTTCATAAGTATGTATGTGTATGTATGCAAGTCTTGGAGAATAAAAAGGGAACTATCTCTTTTTTGTGTGAGATTTATTTCTATTTGTTAGACCACTTGAAAAGCTGGAGCTGAAAAGTTTGATAAGTAGCAGTTACACTACAAACCGTGTTGAAAACAATAGAAATTAATTTGAATGCAGTATTTCTTTTTCTAAGACTTGAGTTTGAAAATATGCTGTTGTTTCTAGAGAAATGTAGTATATATGTTCTTTTCCACACCATCTTTCTGTGTAGTTGTGATTTAAAGAATTGATGCAATTGAAATGCATTTATTTTCAGTGCATGTAAAACAATATGCTATGAAACCTCAAAAGAAAGGAAATCTAGACCAGAAACAGTCCATTTAATGTATACAGCAAAGTCAAAGTAGTATATTAACTGATATGATTTTCAATATTTAGGAGTGGTCTTCTCATAGTATTAAATTATGAAAGTGTTATTGTAGTTGAGGGTGTTTACTGTGCTATTATCTATTTGGCAGATACCAGGGTTTGTGTATAGTTCTTCTAACTTGGTCCATACAGCAATTGTGAAGACTGCTATTTTGTACTCATATTTGTTTGTCTTTGTTTTGACTCAATAATATTTTGAAGTGAATAAACTCCTATATTGTGAATAACAATTGTGTTCTATTTTAGAGCCTGTGTCTCAGGAAAGGAGAGCTCCCAAACTTGCCTTTACCTCTCGAGGTGGTTGTGATAAAGGGTTCAATCACAATAAGCCAAAAGGTATTTTCAATCAACCAATTTTAGTGAAATGTCAGATGTTAGTTACCTTGAAATACAATTTTCTAGAAAGAGGAAGCTCGAAAAATTAATAGAGATAATTCAGGTTGAGATCTGCTGTTCTCATCTAAAACAGCTAAACAATTTTAAGGTGCTACAAGAGTGAAATACAGTTCAGGATTTGGAAACTAAAGCAGGGAGGGACAAACCCAGGCCTGAGGGCCAGGTGGACTCCTTTCTTAGGCCCTCCTTTCTCACCATCCTATTCTTCCTTCCCTCTCTCTTTCCTTCCTCACTCTCCTCTTTCTCCCTCCCTCCTCCTTTTCCACCCTTCCATCCTTCCTTCCTTCCCTCCCTCTCTTTTTCCTCCCTCCTTCCGTTCCCTTCCTTCCATCCATCCTTCCCTTCTACCCTTTCTTCCTGCCTTCCTTCCTTCTCACCCTCCCTTTTGTCTTTCCTTCCTTCTCTCTTTCCTTCCTCCTTCCCTTCCTTCCCTCCCTTTCTTCCTCCCTCCTCTTTCACCCTTTCCTTCATCCTTCCCTTCCTCCTCCTCTCTCTCTTCCTTTCTTCTTTCTCTTTTGTCTTTCTTTCTCTCTTTCCTTCCTCTTTCCCTCCTTCCTTCTATTCCTCCCTCCCTTCCATCTCTTTTTCCTTCCTCCTTTCCTCCTGTGCAATGTTTAGTTGGGAGAAGAGATGGTTTGAGAGGAAACATGAGAACCATGTTTCAAGATTTGAAAAGATTTAAAGGGATGTCCCATTGAGGAGGAGGAGGGGGAAAACTGACTTTCTGCTGGTCTAGAGACCAGAGTGTATGGAAGTAATGTTTCCAAAAGACAGGGACAGAGATTCAACTGAAAAGATAAGGGAGAACTTTCTGGAGAGTGGCCTAGGCTGACTGGGAGTGTGGTGCAGTCTCCTTTTCTGGAGGCTTTTCCGCAAAGGCCTTCGATTGAGAGTGCTTTGATTGTGCCTTCCTGCGTGGTTGGACTGCATGGCCCTTGGGGGTCTCTTCCAGCTCTAGGATCCTAGGATTCTATATTGGGAGTAGGCAATACAAGGTCTCGTGGATACACTTTGTCTCTCCTGCCCTCCATCTCATCATGACCAAATACAATCCTTTTGGGATCCAAACATTTCCCGTCTTTCCTTCACTTTCTGCCTCCAAAAGAGAAAAGGGCAGAGAGGGTGCTTGAGGAGAAACCCCTCCCTCCCGATCCACCCACCTTGCTCCAGACCAGGAAGTTTGCCATGCCTGAACTAGAGTATTGTTCATGAAACTTACAAAGGGTTGCATTTGGCAAGTATATGGTGTGTAATTTATAAGTGCTGTTGCAGTAATACAATCATTGTTCTTTGTGATTCTACAAGAGTGTTGTTTGTTCTGCAACAGATAAAAAAAACATGGAGGAACAATTGCTAGCTAGTGTGATATCTTGCAAGGAAATTCATTCAGCTAATCATTCTGAAGACTTTTTGTTGTGATCTTGAGCATGTTGCAGGGAATAGAATCCTGCTGAGAGGAGAAAGTTTCAAAGCTACAATTGATTGATGCAGTTTTGCTTTATGAAAAGTACTGCCTGTGAAGCTTGTAATTAAAATGGATCAAATAAAACACAGCATATATTTTTGTTGTGAGCTGTTTCCTGATCCTTATGTATTCTAGTGTCCCATGAATGAAAAAAAATTCAGTTCCCACCCTTCATGGGACCAAATTTTCTGGCAGATACAGATTATTGCCTTTGTTTCATGCCATGTATTGCAGACATCATTTTCCAAAGATGTTATGGGACAAGTTTTATTCCACCACGTTATGTTGGGTTGGACAAAAAAGACACCAGCAGCCAAAATCAGTAGGTTGGGTGGGTTTATTTTTTTTGTTCCAGATTTTTTTTTTTTTTGGTAATAAGAACATGGTGTACTTGGGTAAGTGGCTGAGATTTGGATAAATTGTTTGTTTACAACTTCTCAGTTGTAACATTATTGTGTGAAAACATGGCAAAAATGCTCTATAATTGTGGATGAGGGTTAAAGGTTTGTGTATGGGATAATATGTCTTGCTGTAGAGATTGGACCAGTTATGTGAGTCTGTTATTTTGTTGTTGTTTTTTTCCTTTTTTAAAAAAATATTTGATACATCCCAACAATCAACAAAATGTTGCAATGCAGGACTTATTTCAATATACATTATTCCAAAAGTAAATATTCCTTAAATGACATTCTATACATTCCTTAGTTTTGTATCACCCAACAACCCCCCCCCCCCCCATTCCCCCCACCCCCCTGGAACAGCAATTCTAAATCATGTCATTGCATCAATTTAACCATGTGGAAAGCCTGGTTCAAAATGCTGTATCTGTTGTCTCCGTCTATTTTGTCAGTTAACACAGATCATTTCCTAAACCAGTCTTGTTCTATTTGTTTATTTATATACTTGTTTTTCCTTTGATTGATAAAATCTTTAATTATATATTTTGATAGATGGGTCCACCAGGTTTCCAAATCCCATTTTGTATCGTCTCTCCATCCCCCAGCTATCATGGCCTGTATTGCGGCTGTCATATATTTTAGGATTTCTGTCCAATTATTGTTATCTTTCTTTACCTTTATGGTGAGGGACATGAACCCGGCTTTATCCCACATTAATTCTTTCCCTATTATTTCTTCCATTACCGTCCATATTTTACTATAATAGTTCTGAATTTTTCTGGGTCTGTTATTTTGTAAGCTTAGCTGCAAGATCTTTTTTTCAAGGGGCCGGGCTTAGTACAGCGAGTTAAACTGTCAGCTGTAAAAACCTTACCAATCAAAAGGTTGGCAGTTCAAGCCCAGGTTGGGGTGGGCTCCTGTTGTCAGCCCCAGCTTCTGCTCACCTAGCAGATCAAAAACATCAATGTGAGTAGATTAATAAGCACTGCTTTAAGTGGGGGGATTTTAAAAGGAGCACATAAAGACATGCCGGTGTCTCGATCGGGAGGACATCTATGGACAACAAAGCTCCTCTGTATGGAAGATGAAACGACAGCACTTCCTCGTGGTAGGAGTCGAGCACAGCCTCCAGATGCCAGAAATGGGAAAGCTGTTACCTCTGTTTATGTACTGTGTGCCCTTGTTAATTGCATAACAGCATTGAATGTTTGCTTTATATGTGTTCTGTAATCTGCCCTGATTCCCCTCAGGGAGATAGAGCAGAATGTCAATAAAATATATTATTATTATTATTATTATTATTAAAGTAACTGGTGGTTTTCAGATCAGTGGACACCATGTTAGCGTAGGAAAGGGCTACCTTAAAGGATTATAACACTTTCTGTTAAAGTTTTTCTCTCTCTTGCTCTCCGTGTTTATGTATCTATCTTTTCTATTTATCTAATTATTTTGTGGTGTGGCTTGTGTTTTAGGTGCAATCTCGGACCCTGGAAGTAGAAATAGATCAGAATTTTTCTACACCTTAAATGGCTCTTCCATTGATTCCCAACCCCAGACAAAATCAAAAAACACATGGTATATTGATGAAGGTAAATGAGACTGTATTTCAATATAGGCATAACATCTGTGAAGAAATTCTGTGTTCAAATCCTTTGGATGCATTGATGTTCCTACAATTGAAAAGTCTGACCTTTTAGTAGGATGATGGTTTCCATATATACTGCTGCTAAAATTGCTTCTAAAAGGTGCTGCTTGAGACGAGGCTTGTATTATCCTGCCTGAGCTGTTATTCATGTGATGCTAGCCATGTAGTTATTCCCCACAATAGAATTGTTTTGCTGCCTCTTTCAAACAGCTGAACTCAATGCCATATTACATGCTGCTTTAAAAATTGTCTTCTGTTTCAGCAGCAGTTTGTCATTGTGGCGGAGGGAGGGAGGGAGAGATGGATGTCCAAAGCCCCCTTGGCCTCAAGGAACTAGTTTGCTGGTTCCTTGGATGCCAGCCAATGTTGAACGGATAACTCAGGGCATTTGACTTAGCATATCTTGCACAGTAATTGAGTGGAGGAGTCCTGAGGCGAAATTCTGTGGAAGTTTGAACCCACTGTTCCTATTAGACCAGCTAGACTGCAGACACAGGATGTAAGGTGCTTATAAATAGCAACTTACAACTGCAGAAGCGTCTGAGTTCATCCACTGAGCTTTGACTCATGGTTTATTTATGAAACTTCAGGTAATAACTTGGTGACTTTATCAGCTGAAGCACTGACAGGGCCTTCTTTTCATAGAATGTTGAAATCTAACAAATGGCGATTAGAGGGAACAAACATTATTTGCAGCTAAATCCTGGCTTGCGGATGTCTTTATTTTAGAGCAGTGATGTTCAGTATTTCTAAAACTAAATATAGTTCTAGCTCACCATATTTTTTTTAACATACTGGTTCTGGAGACGTGTCAGGTTTTAAGCCTTCTCTTTATTGGTAATTTTGAGAACTCTTGGGGGTTAAAGAGATGCTTGTAATCTGTTCAGTGCATTCTTATCCTTTGCATAAAAGGCCCATAGTGTATTGTCAAAGACTTTCATGACCGGAATCACTGGGTTGTTGTTGGGTTTTCGGGCTGTATGGCCATGTTATAGAAGCATTCTCTCCTGATGTTTCGCCTGCATCTATGGCCGGCATTCTCAGAGGTTGTGAGGTCTGAGTGCATTAATGCATACATCAGTGCAAAAATAGTATCTCCCAGTCTTGGATTGTGACTGGTGAGTAGTCTGCTGAGTCTATATTCTAAACTACTGATAAAAAAATACTTAAAACATCTGAATATGAGTTCCATGTTGGGTGGCCTACTAGGCCCTTTCAATTGCACAATTGTAGTGCTGTTTTCACTTCAGCTACTATGGCAACATGCAGTGAAAATTTGGGATTTGCATTGTAGGGAAGGGTTTATTAGAAAGTCTCGTGCCTCACTAAACTACAAAACAAAAGATTCCTTAGGAAGAAACCATGGCAGTCAAAAGTAGAATATAGTGCTGCAAGTGTGAAAGAGCCCACTGTATTGCTCTCCACATTTTCTATCATTTTAAAACTCTTTTCACCCAGCTTGCCTGCTGAACAGCCCATCTACTACATCAAGCCTTCACTTGACATAGAGGATTCTGGAGAATGTTGTAGACCAGAGTTCACGGAGGGGATTGACTGAGTCTATCTAGAGCTGCCAGGAAAGTGTTTCTTAATCTAGGGTCAGGACCCCTGAAGGGTTGCGAGGGGCTTTCAGAGGGTTCACCATATTTCTGATGATCTTAGGAACTCTTTTGGCAGAGAAGGCTGAAGATCTCTCTGCCTATCCTTCTGTTCCTTTTTGGAAACAGAAAGTGAATTCCCCCACCAAAAGCCCTCCTCCTGCTGCAGTTAGCTGACCTCTCAGCTGGCCTCTCAGCCAAGGGGAGGCTGTTTCTGATACTCCAAGTGGGGAGGGGAGAGCAGGCATGCTCCCCTCTAAAACACTGTCAATTCCTTCCAAATCCCTCCAGTATTTTCTGTGTGTCATGGGGGTTCTGTGTGGGAAGTTTGGCTTAATTTTATCATTGGTGGGGTTCAGAATGCTCTTTGATTTTAGGTGAACTGTAAATCCCAGTAACTACAACTCCCAAATGTCAAGGTCTGTTTCCCCCAAAATCCACCAGTCTTCGCATTTGAGCATATTGAGTATTCGTGCCAAGTTTGATCCAGATCTATTATTGTTTGAGTCCACAGTGCTCTTTGGGTGTAAGTGAACTACAACTCCAGAACTCAAGCTCAATACCCACTAAACCCTTCCAATATTTTCTAATGGTTATGGGAGTTCTGTGTGCAGAGTTTGATTCAATCCCTTTTTTGGTGGAGTTCAGAATGCCCTTTGATTGCAGGTAAATTATAAATCCCAGCAACTTCAACTCCCAAATGGCAAAATCAAATCCCCCCAAAGCCCATCAGTATTCAAATTTGGACATATCAGGTTTTCGTGCCAATAGTAAATTAATAAATAAATCTGGTCCAGTGAATGAAAATACATCCTGCATATCAGATATTTACATTACAATTCATACTTACTTATTTACTACAGCTGCAGCAACTACAACTCCCAAATGTCAAGGTCTATTTTCCCCCAAACTCCACCAGTGTTCACATCTGAACATATTGAGTATTTGTGCCAAGTTTAGTCCAGATCCAGTTCACAGTGCTCTCTTGGTGTAGGTGAACTACAACTCGAAAATCCAAGGTCAAGATCAAAGCTTTCCAGTCTTTTCTGTTGGTCATGGGAGTTCTGTGTGCCAAGTTTGGTTCAATTCCATTGTTGGTGGAGTTCAGAATGCTCTTTGATTGTAGGCTAACTATAAATCTCAGCAACTACAACTCCCAAATGACAAAATCCCCCCCCCACCCCACCAGTATGCAAATTTGGGTGTATTTGATATTTGTGCCAAATTTGGTCCAGTGAATGAAAATACGTTCTGCGTATCTAATATTTACATTATTATTCATAAGAGTAGCTAAGTTATAGTTATAAAATAGCAACTAAAATAATTTTATACTTGAGGAATTGTATTAAGAGGTTGCAGCATTGGGAAGGTTGAAAACCACTGTGCTAAGAGTAGTAATAATAATAACAACTTTATATACCGCTCCATATCCCCGAGGGGACTCAGAGCGGTTCCCAGGTAACATCACAAAACATACAAAGTAAAAACAACAAAACCATAAGATTAACAAAACAAAATATAAGCATAAAAACACACATATATTAAAAGTAATCCTGCCTATTCAAGGCAATCTAAAAATGTTAAAGGCCGGGCCAAGATTTGTGCAAGCCCAAAAATTCTAGGGGGCCTGGGAATTAAGTGCAATGCTTTGGCAGGCAACAATAATATTAGGTACTGGTCTGTGGCTGTTCATTCCGGGGCTGATTAGAGTAAATGATCTGGGGAATTGGTAGGAAGAATAAGGCCGTATTCTCAATACTCCCAAGCCATACATATTCCTCTTGATATTTGGATTTGTCAGGTGCAGATATTTGAACAGTCAGATTCTTTTATCTGTGATCATGATCTTTTACTTGAGGAACATCAACATTTGGAACACAGTTTGACAACTCACTGCTGCAATTTCAGTTACATGCTTGTGTTTCTTTTAAACATTGGTTTTAATTATTTGTTATTTTATGGGCAACGTTGGTGGATATTTTGTGATCTCTATCCTTCCCCATAGTTCACTCATTTTAATCAGAATATAGATATAGGGTAAGCACATTATTTAGAGCACTATCTTATGTGTGTTTACCTGAAAATAGATTTCGTTGTGTCCAATGGGGCTTACTCAACATTAAAGTGCGTATACGCTTGCAGCCTTAGTTCTTTGATCATAAAGAAGAATGCCTGTCCTTTATTAACTGCTTGTGCTTTGTTCTTTCTGATCCAGTGCCAATATCCTTTTTAAGTAGGTCATTCTTTCATAATAGAATTGCTTCAGGAGAGAAATTCCATGCATATTTTGCTACTTTTGTGTGGAAAGCACAAAACATTAGCTCAAGTACTAATAAGTATTACGGGATTCTTCTCGTTTTCTTATTTGTTCTGTGTTGTTTATTTTATTGCTACAGTTGCCGAAGACTCTGCAAAATCACTCAATGACTCCTCTCCAGGGTTCGGACATTCTTCACCACCTCTCCAGACTCCCCCAACAAATACCTTATCGGCTGAAAACAGATTTCATTCCCTGCCTTTCAGCCTTACAAAAATGTCCAGCAGCAACAACGCTATTGGGCACAGCCCTCTTTCGTTATCAGTTCAATCGGTCATTGGTGAGGGGACCGTGGGCCCAACCCAGGAGAGCCCACCATCAATGGTAGCACCTATTAATATGCATGGGCTAGAAGCCGGTTCCTTGGCAGAAGTGAAGGAGAACCCGCCTTTCTACGGGGTAATCCGTTGGATTGGGCAGCCTCCGGGGGTCAACGAAGTGTTAGCGGGACTTGAACTGGTAATTACTGTTCATTTCAAAGATGTGTATTACTCTGCATCTCCTCAAGACAGGTTTGTTGTGACTTGAAATAAGAGGTCAAGTTACCACTTCCTTTCCTTGTCAGAGCCAAATACTAGTTGTCCTGAGGGGGGGGGGGGGGGGGGAGAGTCAAAATGTCAGACTGCATCTCCTCTTGCTTTGACATACCTTTTCCCACTGGAAATAGTAGTTTAGCAATACCTTATCTGAAAGGATGACTAAATAAATAACATGAAAGACTTGCAAGTAGGTTCTGCATGCGTATCTGTCTGAAAACCTGATATATCCTCTTTGTTTATGAGACCTGAACCTGAAATGTTCTGTTTGGCGAGATAGATGGATTTTAAGATTGCAGTCTTAGGTGTACTGTGTATACTTGGGGTTAGGACTTTACCATGTTGAACTTGGTAACACTCAGATTCTGGGGAAAGATGCATAGAATTGTGAAATTGTGCAACTGCTCTGGTGGCCTCAAAACCACCAGAAAGTCTTCGCAGTGATGCAAACTGGATCCCGCTTGCTGCTGTTGAACTAGATATACTACATTGTGCTTTGGCTAGTCTTCCTCCAATATGTTTAGACGTCTATTTGGAAATAGGTAAAGCAGATTTTAAAATGTTGAACATGAGTCAGGACTCTGGAATATTCTGCATTACAATCTTGCTGGGCTTTGAAGGTTTTCTGACATCCAGGATCCTCCTTGTAAGAGTTGCCCGGTACTTAATAAACCCGTTTTTCTTTCTGTTATTCAGATATTTTCTGATAATATTTCCATTGCTCAAAAAGTATGAATATACTGTTGAATCCTGATATTGCTCAGCCTTCATTTACCACAATTGTCCTTAGGCAGAAAGTCTTTTAATGTCTGTATGACCGGAGAATGCTCACAACATTGCAGCCAGCCCTTTGCAGAAGCATTGCTGCATATGTCACGTGAACTTCCAAGACATTAGTCTAATTGTATTGTCGAAGGCTTTCATGGTCGGAATCACTGGGCTGTGGTAGGTTTTTTCGGGCTATAGGGCCATGTTCTAAAGGCATTCTCTCCTGACTTTTCGCCTGCATCTATGGCAAGCATCCTCAGAGGTAGTGAGGTCTGTTGAAATTAGGAAAAAGAGTTTATATATCTGTGGAACGACCAGAGTGGGACAAAGGACTCTTGTCTGCTGGAGCTAGGTGTGAATGTTGCAACTGACCACCTTGCTTAGCATTTGATGGCCTGGCAATTTGATGGCCCTGGGGCAATCCTTTGTTGAGAGGTGATTAGATGTCCCAGATTGTTTCCTCTCTGTTGTTTTGCTGTTGTAATTTTAGAGTAATTTTTTTAATACTGGTAGCCAGATTTTGTTCATTTTCATGGTTTCCTCCTTTCTGTTGAAATTGTCCACATGCTTGTGGATTTCAATGGCTTCTCTGTGTAGTCTGACATGGTGGTTGTAAGAGTGGTCCAGCATTTCTGTGTTCTCAAATAATATGCTGTGTCCAGGTTGGTTCATCAGGTGCTCTGCTATGGCTGACTTCTCTGGTTGAAGTAGTCTGC
Source organism: Anolis sagrei (assembly GCF_037176765.1). Classification (NCBI taxonomy): domain Eukaryota; kingdom Metazoa; phylum Chordata; class Lepidosauria; order Squamata; family Anolidae; genus Anolis; species Anolis sagrei. The sequence goes on from NC_090028.1 coordinate 32,412,038, forward strand.
AGTGCCTTTCATGTTCCTTGATTCGTGTTTGGGCAATGCTGCGTTTGGTGGTCCCTCTGTAGACTTCTTGTCCACAGCTGCAAGGTATACGGTAGACTCCTGCAGAAGTGAGAGGATCCCTCTTGTCATTTGCTGAACGTAGCATTTGATGGATTTTCTTGGTGGGTCTGTAGATAGTTTGTATGTTGTGTTTCCTCATCAGCTTCCCTATGCGGTCAGTGGTTCTCTTGATGTATGTCTTGTTTGTATTAGTTGCTCATTTAGAAAGACAGGTCCTTCTGTTTTGACTTTTTCCAGGAAGAAGAATGTGCAGGTTGTACAGATGGGACATTTAAAGGAACCCGGTACTTTACGTGCGCACCCAAGAAGGCCCTGTTTGTTAAATTGAAGAGCTGCAGGCCAGATTCCAGATTTGCTTCATTGCAGCCTGTATCCAACCAAATTGAACGCTGCAACTCCTTAGGTACTGTCTTAGACTCATCGTAGTTTCTGTATGCTCTTAATAAAATTGCAATGGGTCATGAATAAATTGAAAGCAGTTCCTATGCAGTTTATTTGTCAAATGCATATAGTATATCTATGTGAAGCCGCTGGGAGAGATCATTTGGAGTTTTGGAGTTCAATGTCATCTGTCTGCAGATAACATACAACTCTATCACTGCTTTCCACCTACTGCTAAGGAGGCTGTTCAGGTCCTGAACCTGTGCTTGGCAGCTGTGATGGTCTGGATGAGGGAGAACAAATTGAAATTGAATTCAGACAAGACAGAGGTACTCCTGGTCAGTCGTAAGGCTGAACAGGGTATAGGGTTACAGCCTGTGTTGGATGGGGTATCACTCTCCCTGAAGACGTAAGTTTGCAGCTTGGGAATTCTCTTGGATTCATCGCTGAGCCTGGAACCCCAGATTTCAGCAGTGGCCAGGGGCTGCCATGGTCAGATTTGACCATGGTAGTCCATACTTTTGTTACATCTCAAATAGACTATTGCAATGCACTCTACATGGGGTTGCCTTTGAGGACAGTTCAGAAGTTTTAGTGGATGGCAGCCAGGTTTCTAACAGGAGCAGGATACAGGGAGCACACAACTCCCTTGCTATGCCGGCTCTACCGGCTGCCAGCTTGCTACCAAGCACAATTCAAAGTTCTGGCTTTAGCCTGTAAAGCCCTAAGGGGTTCTTGCCCAGCTTACCTGTCCAAATTTATCTCCCTTTATGAACCATCCCAGAGGCAAGGCTCTTCTCTCGATCCCACCTCCCTCTCAAGTGTGACTGGTGGGAAGGAGAGACAAGACCTTCTCGGTGGTGGCCCCTTGGCTGTGGAACTCCCTTCCCAAGAAAATTAGATCAGAACCCTCCCTCCTGACCTTCAGGAAGAAAGTTAAATCCTGGTTGTGGGACCAAGCGTTTTCACAGTGATTCCTAGTGCAACAATTGAAGTTTTAGTGCAATAACGAACAATACAAATGACAACTGGAATGAATCCTGGTATATGTTTTTTAGATTGCATGATTTTAAGTAATTGTTTAATTGATTTGTTTTTAACTATGTGATTTTAAATTATATGTTGTTTTGTTTTTGTATGTATTCAAGGCATTGAATTGTGCCTTTGTTGTAATCCGCCCTGAGTCCCCTCCAGGGTGAAAAGGGCAGGATATAAATGAGGCAAATCAATCAATATATAATGTAATATTAATGTACTATTTCACAGCAGAGATTCAAATAGTCATGGTTAATATCTTAAAAGGATTTTTTAGAAAGCTGGTTAAAATTATTAGTGATAAATTCATGAAAATATTGGCCATCTGTTTTACCAAAACAGCTTGTTTATGGATTTTAAATAAGACTATAATGGAAATGGTGCTTACAGTGCCACCCAACGTGTTAAAATTGCTTTTATTTTTACTATTTGTGTGTGTGTAGAGAAATGTGAACTCTGAGCAACTTATGCTTATTGACACAAGCTTTGCTTTTGAATTTCTCATAGCCATACAACATTTGGATCAGTAATGAAGTTCCCACACTGATATATGCCCCCTAAATTCTTTCTTTCTTTCTTTCTACTATTATTGATAAGCTTTTGGAGGTTATCTAAGTGAAGTGGTTGAAGAAAACACCCCTCCAAAAATGGAAAAAGAAGGCTTGGAAACAATGATTGGAAAGAAGAAAGGAATTCAGGGCCATTACAACTCCTGCTACTTAGATTCCACTTTATTCTGGTAAGGATTTGGAGCCTTGTTTTGAATTTCAGCTTGAGGGGGAAATGACCTAAGTGTACAATAACAGGAATAATATAGTTTTTAAAAGCCACTTTCCACTAGCAATGGAAAGCAAGTCTATGTTATAGTCCAGCTATATTCCTGGTTGCTACTTGTTTATTGACTTAAACCCCCCCCCCCCTTATTATTATTATTTTTTGGCTGTTTTTCCTGATTGAAATTAACGTCTTTGCTCTTTCAGCCTGTTTGCCTTTAGCTCTGTTTTGGACACTGTCTTGCTTAGACCGAAAGAGAAAAATGATGTAGAATATTATAGCGAAACTCAAGCGCTTCTGCGGACAGAAATAGTCAATCCTCTCAGAATGTAAGTATAACCATATATATGTTTTGAATGATCTTCTATGTTTCCTGCTAGCAGTTATTACCTTGCAGTGTGCCTCTAGGTGTAGCTGTTTTAGCAGCTTCAGGTGAGTATTGTTGCACACAGGGATATTATAAAGAGTAAGAATTGTAACCTGAATTATAAAACACAATTCAGTATCCGCTACAGAGCACAGAGTTGCTTGAAATCAGAAAATATTAACAGTCCTATTGCTATGCTTGGTTGATTTGCCTTGATAGGCAGGCACATTTCCCAGCAGGCTTTTGGGATTGGCCCAACTTACCTATCCGAACGTATCTCGGCCTATCAGCCCACCAGGACCCTAAGATCTTCTGGGGGGGGGGGCTGCTCTCTATCCCGCCTGCTTCACAGGTGCGGCTGGCGGGGACGAGAGACAGGGCCTTTTCTGTGGTGGCCCCGCGGCTTTGGAACGCCCTTCCCATGGAGGTAAGATCAGCCCCCTCATTGATGGTATTCCGGAAAAGACTAAAAACCTGGATGTTCGAGCAGGCGTTCGGTTAACCCAGTGCAATAAGTGTAATGATTGAAGGACTGGCAATTTGGACGACGAAACTGGATCACGTTTTTAGTCAAGAGATGTATTGGATTGTTTATTGATATATGTATTGTGGATTATGTTTTTATGCTTTTTAAACTGTATACTGTTGTTTGTTATAAGTTGTTGTAAACCGCGTTGAGTCGCTGGCTAGGCTGAGAAACGGCGGTATACAAGTATAGCAAATAAATAAATAAAATAAATAAATTGGCATTTGCCCCATACTGCTTTCTTGATTTAGATCCGCAAGAAATTGTGTTCCTAAAGTTGGAGTCGGGACAGTTTCTTTTGGGATGGAAGCGAAAAGACACCCTGTTTCATTTCTCAATAGAGGACTTGGAAGATCATTGCATACTTTGAGCCTATTAATGTATTAATGACTATATTTTATTTGTGCCTAGTTTGGGGACCTGACAGTGCCAGGGTTCTTTGAAAAAGGCATTAATCCTAATAATATTGACTAAGGCCTTTAAAAAAATACACTGTTTTCTTATATTAACAGGTCAAAAGGTTCAAGACTGCTACTTCTACCAGATTTTTATGGACAAGAATTATTTATTTATTTAGTTAGTTAGTTAGTTGTGCCCTGCTCCATCTCCCCCAGGGGGACTCAGGGCAGCTTACATGAGGCCACGCCCATCAGTACAACAAACACAATATTACACAAAAACATAACAAAACCAGAAAATAAAATACATAAAATGCAAATTCAGTATAATAGACGACACAGCAATATAAAATCCGACATTAAAACCCAAAGGAATTTCACTGAAGGGGGGGGGGCAAATTCAAAGATAATTTTTTAAAAAACACTGGGAGATATGGCAATATAAAATTGTCGGGAAGGGGGATCCGGGAATGAGGAAGGATTTAATTGAACGAACCATAAAATAAAGTGCTTCTGAGGTCATTTATGCACATTTGTTTACAAATAGTAGTTATAGTAGTTATTTTGCCTGCCAGGTGGTCTATCTCTGCATGGGCTTGAAGTCTGCATTCCCTGAATTCCCGGTGTCTCCCTTTATCTCTCTCCAGTCTGCTCATTTTTATGTTCTAGATACGGATATGTGTGTGCAACAAAAATCATGAAGTTGAGGAAAATCTTGGAGAAAGTTGAAGCAGCATCAGGATTTACCTCTGAAGAGAAAGGTAATGTGAACTCTCTGCTGTTGACCATGAGAAGAAAAGGAAGGGGAGAAGGGCATTACTTTAGAAATATAAATTCTGGAAGGCCGGGACTGTGGCGCAGCTGGCTGGGAGTCAGCTGCATTAAGATTACTACTGACCAAAAGGTCATGAGTTCGAAGCCAGCCCGGGTCGGAGTGAGCTTCTGACCAATTTGTGTAGCTTGTTGTCGACCTTTGCAACCTGAAAGACAGTTGCATCTTTCAAGTAGGAAATTTAGGTACCGCTTATGCGGGGAGGCTAATTTAACTAAATTTACCACACCATAAAAATCTTCAGCAAGGATGCAAAGAATGAGGAAGTACTTCATCAGTGTCACAAATGGATGGTGAAGCGACAGCTCCTCTGGTGGCCAGAAGCCCCTCATGAAAAGGTGGAATGTTAAATAGCCTCTGTGTGTCTGTCTATATGTTGTGTGTCTATGGCATTGAATGTTTGCCATGTATATGTACATTGTAATCCGCCCTGTGTTCCCTGCAGGGTGAGAAGGGTGGAATATAAATACTGTAAATAAATAAATGAATAAGGCCGATACTGAAATGGAATGATGTAGGTCTTGTTTTGAATATATTAGTGGCCGCAATAGACAATTCTTTGCTTGGTGAAGAATGAAATACCACAGTTGCAAGGGTTGGTCATGCTAACCAAATTTATGTTCTCCTCGAAGCGATTATAGAATACAAATAGATAGATAAAGGTTTTCCCTGACATTAAGTCCAGTCTTGTCCGACTCTGGGGGTTGGTGCTCATCTCCATTTCTAAGCTGAAGAGCCGGTGTTGTTCATAGACATCTCCAAGGTCATGTGGCCGGCATGACTGCATGGAGCGCTGTTACCTATTGATCTACTCACATTTCCATGTTTTCAAATTGCTAGGTTGGCAGAAGCTGGGGCTAACAGCGGGAGCTCACCCCACTCCTTGGATTCATACCTGTGACATTTCAGTCAGCTCAGCAGTTTAACCCACTGTGCCACGGGGGGCTCCAAATAATAGGCTTGAGCAAAAACATTGGGGCTGCTTTCATGGCATTGCCTTGGATTTTCATTTAATTCCTTCCCCCATAAGAGTATATAACTCATCTATATATAGAGTATACTATCCGTCCCCTGCCACGAACTACAACTCCAAAACCAAAGGACACTGCCCACCAAATCCTTCCAGTATTTTCTGTTGGTCATGGGAGAACTGTGTGCCAAGTTTGGTTCAATTCCATTGTTGGTGGAGTTCAAAATGTTATTTGATTGTAGGTGAACTATAAATCCCAGCAACTACAACTCCCAAATGACAAAATCAATTTTTTGAGTGAAGGACATACATTGGGTTGTTAGGTGTCTTGTGTCCAAATTCGTCCAATGGTTTTTGAGTTCTGTTAATCCCACAAACAAACATTACATTTTTATTTATATAGATATAACAGTATATAACTATCCACTGCAGATAGGAAAGGCACAAAATATTTCACTTGTTTCTGCTTGGATACTCTAACACTACTTTTTTCACAGATCCAGAAGAATTTTTGAACATTTTGTTTCATCACATTTTGAGAGTAGAACCACTGTTAAAAATAAGGTAAATTCTCCCCTTTTCTTCCAGTATATACTTTTCCAGTTTGTGGTTTATGGAGATATTTGGGTAACATAGTAAAACTCAGTTAATGTAACTTTCTGGCATTCCAGTTATAGCTGCCTTTTTGTGTTGTTTTGGATTTGGCTTTCTCTTACTTTCTAATCTCTTCTGTGGAGATGTTTCTTTCCTTGGCTTCCAGAAAAAGTGTTAATTATGGTTTAGCAATAAGTATTAACTGTTGTTAGACAGTGACTTTCCTAAAATTGAGTAGCTAAAAGTATGCAAATCGAAACTGCTACCCTATATACTTGAGTATAAGCCGAGGCACTTAATTTACTACAAAAAACTGGAAATACGTATTGACTCGAGTATAAACAGAGGGTGGGAAATGCAGCAGCTACTGGTCAATTTCAAAATAAAAATAGATATTAATAAAATTACATTAATTGGGGCATCAGTAGGTTAAATATTTTTGAATATTTACAAAAAACTGTAAGGTAAGCTTGTCCAACTCTGATTAAACCATTATTCTAACAACCTGCAATGTAAATGTGCTTAGGTATCCTTCCAATAATAATAGAGTAAAATAATAAATGTAATAAAAATAATAATAGAGGAAAATAATAAAAATGTAATAATAATAATAATAATAAAGTAAAATAATAAATATTATAATAACAATGTTCATGTTTTTACTGATTTTGTTATGTTTTTATAACTCGATTGTTTTTATTATATTGAATTTGTATTTTATGGTCTTGGCACCAACTGTAAATTGCCCCGAGTCGCCTGCGGGCTGAGAAGGACGGTATATGGAATGGAACAACGGAATGGAACAACGGAAAATGATATTGGATTGTGGTTTAACGATGAGACGACGCGAATGACTTTTTGTATTTTTGTATTATTGATATTGATATTGTTGATGTTGTTGATGACGATGTTTTTTTGATACTGCTAGTTTGATTTTAGATTGTGTCTTGTAATATGCACCCTATCCTCTCTATGTTGTACACCGCTGTGAGTCGCCCCCGGGCTGAGAACAGTGGTATATAAGCACAGTAAGTAAATAAATAAATAAATAAATAAATAATAAAATATAAATATAGTAAGTAAGTAAATAAATAACAATAATAGAGTAAAACAAGAAATGTAATAAAATGATAGAGTAAAATAATGTAAATATAATAATAGTAATAAATAGAGTAAAATAATAAATGTAACAACAACAACAAGAGTTAAATAATAAATAACCTTGACTCGAGTATCAGCCGAGGGGGGCCTTTTCAGCCTTAAAAATGAGCCGAAAAACTCGGCTTATACTTTAGTATATATGGTAATTTCTTGTGTTCCTGAAAATATTGTTATGTATAAAGTAAGAGGTTGTCTGATCATCCAACAGCCTTGTACAGTCAAATGTAGCAAGCATTGTCAATTGTTTGTAAATATGAAAGATGGTTAAAAATGTAGCATTTTGAAAAAGTTTATTTAATTGCTTTGCAGCCTTCCTAGATGTTTCCCCACAAATATTTGGTTTAGAAACATACAACTGTAACCACTGCAATGATAGTTCAGTATTCTCTTTTGAGAAGTATTAATTCTAATAATATTGACTATGGCCTTTAAAAAAATTCACTGTCTTCTTAGATCAGCAGGTCAAAAGGTTCAAGACTGCTACTTCTACCAGATTTTTATGGACAAGAATGACAAAGTTGGTGTGCCTACAATACAGCAGTTACTGGAATGGTCATTCATCAACAGCAACTTGAAATTTGCCGAGGTTTGGTGCATATTTTTGTTTTCACGGCTTTTGCCAGTTGTGATTCAACAGCATATTGTGATTCACGCCCCAAGGCAGGTCTAAATTGCTTACTAAGAAAATTCCTGAACTGCTCTTCCCAGAACGACCTAAAAATCAACTACATGAGATCTGAAGTTCTGGTTTTATTTATTTATTTATTTATTTTATTTACAACTTTTATATGCCACCCTTCTCACCCCGAAGGGGACTCAGAGCGGCTTACAAGATATATAAACATACAATATATTATATTATTATCATAGTACAATATCAATATCTTAATCTCATTACCGGCATATCTTGTACATCTACGATGCATAAGGGTCTTTGAACCATAATAAAATGTTGTTGAACAGCGTATTAAGTGGAATGTTGATGAAACTACAAATGAGTTTGCAATTTGTCTGAAACCCAAGCGCAATTTCTTATTGCCTTTTGCTAGGCACCCTCATGTCTCATCATTCAGATGCCTCGGTTCGGGAAAGACTTCAAAATGTTCAACAAAATCTTTCCTTCCTTGGAATTAAATATCACAGATCTGTTAGAAGACAGTGAGTACAAAATATTATTTGCAATGATGTGGCAGGATTATCCCATGGTGTTGTTGGACTGCTATGCATAAAAAGCCATTACCCAAAGAAGAATTAAGTGCAAGAATAGATGTGCTGTGAAATATGAGAATGATGTTTCAGTACGTATTTGGAAGGAGAAATATGATATGAAACTCATTAAATATTAGAAGAACTATATAGTTGGTTGATTAAGGAGAGACTTCAGGCATGACCCAATCATCACCATGACACCTTTCCCCTTTACTTTCTCTGCAAAGATCAATGTGACATGTATAAAAACAAATCTGAATCTATTTTTTCTGACTGTGTTCCACTTCTATCTAATCCCACCTTCAGTGAACTCAGAACTCGTATGGATTTGCCAAAATGTCCCATTTCACACGTTTTATGGAGATTCAAATTTGTATTTTTGGTTATTATGCACACTCTTGATACATGGGCATGTCTCCTCTTACAAAATACAGCTCCTCGGCAGTGCCGCATATGTGGAGGACTTGCAATGTATGAATGCCGAGAGTGCTATGAAGACACTGAAATTTCTGCAGGCAAGATCAAGCAGTTTTGTAAAACTTGCAATACCCAAGTAAGTTCCCAGTCATCTTGCTGGAATGGCGATAATAATAATAATAATAATAATAATAATAATAATAATAATCTTTATTTGTACACCGCCACCATCTCCCCGATGGGGACTCGGGGCGGCTTACATGAGGCCTCAATGATGTCGAGACTACTTCTAGTTCAATGGCAGATGCTGTCTTATGGGGTGGATTGTGAAAAAAAAATTGCATGCCTGCAAAAGACAGAAGGGTTTGTCTAACCTTACCAAAAGCATATTCTAAAACTTTTCATCAATTTCTAGGTTCATCTTCATCCCCGGAGACAGAGTCATAAATTTAACACGGTATCTCTTCCAAAAGATCTTCCAGACTGGGACTGGAGACATGGCTGCATCCCTTGCCAGAAGATGGAGTTGTTTGCTGTCCTTTGTATAGAGACAAGCCACTATGTGGCTTTCGTTAAATATGGCAAAGGGGACTCGGCCTGGCTTTTCTTTGATAGCATGGCTGACCGGGATGGTATGTATTGTCATGCACTATTTCTCCTTTTTTTTTTTTTGTATTTTCCTAATGCATTGAAATGCCTTAAATACTAGGATAGCATTTAAATTGGATTATCCTTTCCAGTTAGTAGAAAATAGCTGAGTAGAGTGTGGTATGTACAAAAATTTAAGTACTGTATATACTCGAGTATAAGCAGACCCGAATATAGGCCGAGGCACCTAATTTTACCACAAAAACTGGGAAAACGTATTGATTTGAGTACAGGTCAAGGGTTGGAAATGCAACAACTACTGGTAAATTTCAAAATAAAAATAGATACCAATGAAATTACATTAATCAGTAGATTAAATGTTTTTGAATATTATTGTATCTCGAAGAAAAACTCTGTAAATGGAAAAGTAGGGTCAACAAAAACAATAAACTAAAAGTAAACTAGCTCTGTAAACAAACAAGTAAACTCTGTAAACAATAAAAAAGTAAACTAGCTCTGTAAGTGGAAAAGTAGGGTCAACAAAAACAATATGGTATCAATAACTATTATTATTATTATTATTATTATTTTACCATCTATCAGCTGCAAAATGCCACCCTACTGGGATCTTCATGCATTATTCGCTGATACATCACACAGTCCTAGACACTTGGGAAGTGTCCGGCGTGTGATCCAATACAACAACCAGTGTAGTGGTCTTGTTTGCTGCATACTAATTTAGTTGTGTTTCAAATAATAATAATAAAAATGTGCACTTCAAAGCCTTTTATGCCCAGATACAATTTTTTAAAATTCAATAACTTGTGAAATATTGCTAGGGAGTGACGAATTCTTCCTTCTGGGTTAATGTTTCCTCTGCCTTCTCTTCCTCCCTTTCCAAAAAGGAGGCCAGAATGGCTTTAACATCCCTCAAGTGACTCCTTGCCCAGAAGTTGGCGAGTACCTCAAAATGTCTGTCGAGGAGCTGCATTCGTTGGACTCGAGGAGAATTCAAGGCTGTGCACGGAGACTGCTTTGCGATGCTTACATGTGCATGTATCAGAGCCCCACGATGAGCCTTTACAAGTGAAAAACGGCAGACTGGGAGTGAAGCTTCCCGGGGACTTGACTGCAAAACTCAGCAAGGTTCAGGCAGGCTGTCGGCTCCTTTGCGTTTGCATCTGTTGCCGGCAATGGATGCTTCAGAGGGGTGGCAAGCAAAGGTCAATAATGAAAGAAGCAGATTATTTTAGAGAAGGTAAAATAACAACAACAACAACCCCTCCAATGTGGCATTCTGTTGCTAAAATACTTAATGAGCATTTTGCACTCTAGGAAGTGTGTGTGTGCGTGTGTGCGTTTTAATAAAAAAAACCTAAAGGAAGCATTGTTTAGGCTGCATTTCAGATGCATTCTGTACAAGGAATGAGGTTTTGCCTGTGTCCAGTGGCCACATTGAATATTCTGCATAGACTTCATCCAAGGAACCACAAATCTAGGATGGGAAGGGTTGTGTTAAGAGTCAATAGGTCGGTGTAGCTGATTCTCCAGCACTGTATATGTTATACAGTTAAGACAATGGGTCTTCTGAATCTTGCTCTTGAAGGTCTTTTTTTTTGTTTGCTTCTTTTGACCCAGTATTTTGGGCCTCCATTTTTGCAGGATTGAATTGTACGGATTTGATTAAAGGAATATTTAGGTCCTCCAATGTGATTCTATGGCTGGCTTCCAGCAGAAGTTGTCCATAAAGTCATGCTGGAGGACTTAGACATTTGGAAGGGGAGGCGCTATTTCTTCATTGAGGTTTTTTACTTCCATGGAAATATGTGCCCCTAACTCCAGTGGATGTGGAGGCCCCACTGTATGTCATGAAAGGAACAAAGCCTCTCCAGTGTGTTGCATGGGTGTGTAAACACGCTATGGTAGAGTCTCGCTCATCCGACCTTCGCTTATCCGACATTCCGTCTTATCTGACGTTCTTATCCGACGCCCCTCCTTTTCCTCCAGCATTTCCCTTTCAATTCAAGGAGTGCTCCCCAACTCTCTCTCCATTCCCAATAAGTGAAAAGGGTATGACGAGGAGGAGGAGGGAGGAAAAGAGGAAAAGAGGCAGGACCAGAAGTGGAAGCGTCCTCCCTCCTTCCTTCTGTGATTTCCACACTAGTCTTCCATATCCGGGTACTTCCTGCTGGGTCGCTCTAGCCCCGAGGCGTTGCCTTGCTTTAACCCTTTGAGTCCCTGTTAGTATTCTAGGTATCTAGCGCCACGTTGGACGGGTAACAGTAGGAGACTCCATATTATCCAACATTTTCATTTATCCGAAGTTCTGCTGGCCCATTTATGTTGGATAAGTGAGACTCTACTGTATCTGATTACTTTGCTGTCTTCCCATAGACCAGTAGTTCTCAATCTGGGATCCCCAGATGTTTTTGGCCTATAACTCACAGAAATCCCAGCCAGTTTACCAGCTGTTATGATTTCTGGGAGTTGAAGGCTAAAAACATCTGGGGACCCCAGGTTGAGAGCCACTGCCATAGACCAAGAAAGTTCAGTGTCCTCTTTATAGTTAATGGTCCCCTTCAGCAAACAGTGCGGTGTCAGCTGATAAAACATTTTTGCTCTTGAAGGATGTCTGTTTGGAACAAGAAGCAGTTCATTGTACTGCACCATCCATGCAAATTGTTCAAAGCTTATTCCATGAACTGGATACAGCTTGCAGGATTGAGCAAATTGTGCAAATAACTCATTTTGATACAACATGGATGTGCCCTTGTGATGCTCTTCCAGAAAGCAATCTGTGATTGCTTACAAAATAATACCAACGTTATGTCTTTAATGAAGGAGGGTTTTTTTTCATCCTTTATTTTTCTCCCATCTCTTTGGAAATTCATTAGCAGATTTTCTGCTTGCCTTTTTGCACCATCCTGTTAGGTTGTTTTCCCCATGAAGCTGCCTGGTTGCTTAGAAGTTCTGACTTGAATGTAGTTCTACTATTTATGTGAACCAAAAGGCCGTTTTGTGGCTTGCAGAGGTGTTTAGAAGGAAAAGGAGGTGACAAGGTTCCTTCGCTTTAACAGAGAGGGTTAAGGTCTCGTTTTGTATGCTGTTACATAAGTGTATGTATGGGTGTGCATGCATGTGTGTACAGTGGGGCAATGATTTCATGAAAAATGGCTATCATGCCCCATATTCTTAAATTGGGGCAATTTGTGCATTGATGCTTCAGCATGTTTTGATTCATGTCGCCACCATTTCATAGGAGGTGTCAATTGGCAGTCGGTGAAAGTCATGGATCTGGAACCCACACAGAATCAAATCCCATAATGGATGTATGTCCTTAGTATATATCCACTGCAAAATAATGTCATTGCTAGAGTTTTCTTGAGCACTCAAAAAGTAATTGATCAAGTCTGTAGCACCTATCCACGAGTTCATCTACGTATTGAAACAACCATGGTGTGAAAACGTTTTAAAAAATCCATCTTGATTTTGCCGCATGCCAATTAATTACTATGCTGATGTATAAGCATACCCTGCTGTAGCCTCCCACCATTTCACAGATCTTCAGGCTCTCGTTGAACTTGTTCACCAGTTTTGTGTAAGGGACATTGTTTCATTATATCATCATATATAATGGAACTTGAGCATTCACAGATTTTGGTATCCATGGAGGGTTCTGGAAACCAACTCCAGCAGGTACCAAAAGCTTTGGGTTAGCTTGCAGTTCCCCAAGATCTGTTGGGATTGCAACTCCCAGAATCCCTCAGCCGCCTAGTTACATTGGAAGGCATCTTGAGAAGGCTGGTATAGGCACGGCATCTTGTGTTTATTTCCCCTACTCATATCGGGCTTTCAGGTCTGGCTCAAGGGTTGACAGCCTTGCACAAAGTTGAATTGAGAAGACACCATTCTGTGCAACTCGTTGGGTAAAGTTGTCCTACAGACACCCACATAATATTCCCAGTCTTCAAGCATGCAGTGGAAATCCTATCAATGTATTTTTAGCCTTTTGTCTCAGGGAATATTATCAAAATGAAGTCTAAAGCCCATAAAATAGAAGCTAATTGTCTGCATTTTATTGTGTTATATTTTGTGGAAGATTGCATAAACATTCATCATCTCTAAAGACCGAGCTTTCCCAGTGTGTGATCAAACCATTGACTTGCAAGTCATTACATATAAAAAAATACCAGTTTCTTTGAAGTATTGAGTATTTTTATGAAGTATAAACCTAATAGTGTTTTTTTTACCCATTGGGGAGAGAAAAATCTATTGTACTTGCCTTATGTATATTCCTAAAATAAGGGCAGCTAAAGTGTAAATAAAAAGGTGGATTTCGTTAGGAGAAATGTTTTGTTTTGAGCCGATCCTTGGGTTGCTTATGTGAGTAGTTTGGGGACCATCTTGTTCTAAAGCCGTGGTTCTCAACCTGTGGCTCCCCAGGTATTTTGGCCTAGAAATCCCAGCCAGTTTACCAGACCCCGGTGGCACAGTGGGTTAAACCCCTGTGCTGGCAGGACTGAAGACCGACAGGTTGCAGGTTCGAATCTGGGGAGAGACGGATGAGCTCCCTCTATTAGCTCCAGCTCCTCATGCAGGGACATGAGAGAAGCCTCCCATAAGGATGATAAAAACATCAAATCATCCGGGCGTCCCCTGGGCAACGTCCTTGCAGATGGCCAATTCTCTCATACCAGAAGCGACTTGCAGTTTCTCAAGTTGCTCCTGACAACATTAAAAAAAACAGCTGTTAGGATTTCTGGGAGTTGAAGGCCAAAACATCTGGGGACCCACAGGTTGAGGACCACTATTCTAAAGTAACCGATGGGAGAGAGTGCTAGTAGAACATTTTATGATTTTTACAAAATTAGTTCTAACTTGGCTCAGTTCTCTCAAAAATTGAAGCGAAAAAGTGACTAGAAAGACAAAACGAGGATTGTGTTTTGGGATCCCAGGAAAGAATACCAGGAAAGATTGTATATGTCTCCTGGGGTCCAAGTGCTAAGGGAGGAAGGATGAAGGACACGATCAGTGTTTGAATGTATGGAACTTATGAGAAGAGGTACAAGAAAGGCCCTTGAATCAAGTAGTTCTACAATAGATTATTTTTTAAATGAGCAAGAATGCACGATTTCCCTCCTGTTGTGTTGATGTGGCTCATGTCTGTGAACTATTGGATTATTATTAATTTTTCTACATGTTTGCTTTCTGAGTGTGTTTTGTATGTATCTCAGGTTCTTTGTACCATATCATTGAGATCTTCCAGAACTACCCTTCCCAGAGAAAGGTATTCATTTATTCTTCCTTTTCTTAAAAAAAGGACAAACTCAGCATGTGCTCCTTCCTTTCACAGCAGGTAAAAATAGCTGCAAAACTGAAGTAAAGAGAGGCAACTAAATGTGATAAAAAGATATGTATTTTGTAAGTAAAGCAAGTGTATAAAACAATACCTCTCAAACCAGATGCCTCCTGGAATGAGGATGGTTTGGCTAAATGGCAGAAAGTTAAGCAAGAAATAATGTAAATATTGTAAGTTAAACATGGGCAGCTTTGTACATTTGGAATAAGGCTAATTACTGGAGAGGCAAAGAAGGCCATTACTGTATTGTCAAAGGCTTTCATGGCCGAAATCACTGGGTTGCTGTGAGTTTTCAGGGCTGTATGGCCATGTTCCAGAAGCATTCTCTCCTGACGTTTCGCCTACATCTATGGCAGGCATCCTCAGAAGTTGTGAGATCTGTTGGGAACTAGACAAGTGGGGTTGATATATCTGTGGAATGATGTCCAGGGTGGGAGAAAGAACTCTTTTCTGTTTGAGGCAAGTGTGAACCTTGCAATTGATCACCTTAATTAGCACTTAATAGCCATACAGCTTCCAGATTTGGCTGCTTCCTGCCTGGGGGAATGTTGAGAGGCCAGCTAATTGCCTCCCAATCAGGGCCAACTAGTCACCTGCCAACAAAGGATTCCCCAGGCAGGAAGCAGCCAAGCCTGGAAGCTGCAAAGGCTATTCAGTGCTAATTAGGGCGGTCAATTGCAACATTCACACTTCCCTCAAATAGACAAGAGTTCTTTCTCCCACTCTGGACATTGCACAGATATAGAAACCCCACTTGCCTTGTTTCCAACAAACCTCACAACCTCTAAGGATGCCTGCCATAGATGTGGATGAAATGTCAGGAGAGAATGCTTCTGGAACAAGGCCATACAGCCTGGAAAACTCACAGCAACCCAAGGCCATCACTGGTTTCCATCAGTATGCATTCCCCCTTCTGCTTCTGTGGGTCTTGTAGTTTGTTGACCTCCGGATAAGGAAGTATGCAAACCCTACAGGTCCATTTGAGTAGAGCCAATAGTGTGGGAAGACCCTTGTAATGGACCCTAACCATATGATTCTGTCATTGGCTTGCATTGCTTGGTAAGATACAGAATATTGCTTCTCTGTGAAGCAACCTTCAGATCTACAAAATATGCTCAGTTCTATAAATCTTCCATATTTGGGGCCTAAAGGGGAGCATACAAATACAACTTGGGCTGGCAGTTCTTGGCAGCTCATTCAGAAGCATTTCTCAATCGCCACGCAAGTGATTGTTTACAAGCCAGCAATTAAAGGCATTTGAGAATAGGACTTCTACTGAACTACTTCCTCATCTATGTATTTCACTCTTAAATATTTAGTCCAAGTGCAAAACTGAGTTATGGTAAAGCAAAGATCAGATTGAACTGATAATGGGGAGGTGATACTGGGGAGGGGGAGATACAGGAAAAGGTAGCAGTGGTCTATAAAGATTCCCATCTTACAGTCAACTTTGTTTGAATGTGTCCACCTGAGGATAGGAGACCAGGACAGAATAGGGATTCTGTTAGTGTACCACCCACCCCGCTACACTACAGTCACCCTACCCGAGCTAGCCAGGGTGATCCCAGACCTGGAGTTGGAGTCTCAGTTGCTAATAGTGCTGGGGGACCTCAACGTCCATGCAGAGATCACCCTTTCAGGAGCGGCTCTGGACTTCATGGCCACCATGGCAACCATGGGGCTGTCCCAATTAGTCCTGGACACACATTAGATCTGGTTTACTGCCAGGGATGGGAGGAAGCTGGCAGTGTGGAGGATCTGACCATCACTCCGTTGCCATGGCCTGACCATTACCTGATCAGGTTTAGATTCACTGCTCCCTCTAATCTCTGCAGGGATGGAGGACTGATAAGATGGAATGCCCCAGGAGGTTTATGGATCTGGATGGATTCCTGACGGCTCTTGGGGAGTTTCCCACCGCCTCGTTAGGCGATCCTGTTGGTGCCGTGGTCACTCTCTGTAATGGGGAGTTGGCCACGGCAATAGACACGATTGCTCCAGAGCGTCCCCTCTTAAGTAGCCGAGATAAACCATCTCGAGTTGGCAGCGATGAAGTGAACAAAGAGGAGAGTAGAGTGAGTGTGGCGGAAAAGGCCTAAATTAATAAATAAATAAACTGTTACAATAATGAGGAAAGTCAACTTGCAAACCTAGTTGCCTTTTCTGCTGGATGGGCTCATTGGTTAGCTCGTTTGAAATATTGGGGAGAGTTGTGATCTACAAAACAAGACAAGCTTTCTGTTACCTGAGACATTGTGGTGCAGTCGTCAGTCTACAAGTCTGAATGCTGTGGAAGGATCCTTTTATAATTCTTAGCCACTGTGGGAAATAAGTCAGGATTTATTTGGAGATTCCAAGGGAGGAGAGTTGAGCATCTTTTCATTGGAAAGTGTCAAATTGGAGGTAGTGTGGCATCCCTTGGCTTTTGATCTCTGCTGGTCATTTCTTCCAATTCACACTGGTGGTTGTCTTTTTATGGTGATTATGCATGTAACAGGCTCTTCCTTCCGTGAGATAAAAGTAGAGGTGAAAAGAGTGCCCTCTTTACAGCCTCTTTGTCTTCCGTCTCTTCCCAACCTCTCTTTTGTTTCATACATTGCACTTACGCTACTGTACAAAGGGGAACGGAATTTCAGCAGATGCAAAATCCTTTCGTTGTAGGCTGTCTTCCATTTTTCATGCAAACTTTTGGTGCATTTAAGAGGATAAGGAAACACTTGCAGAAACAAAACTTGTGGCTGAGTGAATGTGAAGGCTGAATTTGAATTTTTACCTTTTATTTACGACTGCCTCTTTTGAGGTTTGCGTTTTATTTATTCTGCCATTGTAACCAAATGTGTTTTGCATTGGCTTGCACAATTCCTGATGTTTTGTTTTTGTTTTTTTGTTTTTTTAAAAAATAAACATCTTGTGGTTGAGTGCAGTTGTCTCCTTAATGGATTGTCTACTGAAAAAAAATGGGAAATGTTTGGCTTGCTGTAATATAAAGCCTTAATTTCTCAAGAGAGGAAGAGAGACTGTATCATATACTATTTCTGTATTAATATTTATTAAACTTAACGTTTTTATGTACGTTGTATTTCTTTGGGGAACTCAAAAGGCATGGGCAATTTCAAGGGAAAGGTGACAATGTTGTTTTCCTTTTTTGGAAGGAATATGCCAGATCTATGGCCTACATGTCTAGGAAAAGATGTGCCAAAGTTGCACACACTCCCATTTCGACTTAGTAAACATGACCATGGTCGTCCAAAGCCTGGAGTAGGGCATAATGATGAATTTCAATGCATTGCATAACATTTATGTAATAGGTTTCCTATTTGGAAATACTTCTGCACAAAATCTATTTTGTTTGTTTGTTTACTTCACTTTGTATACCACTTTCCTCACCCCAGGAGGGGACTCAAAGTGGTTTCCAACATATTTATGGCAAAATGTAATGCCTCACGTACATATAAAACCTAACATAGAGCAACCATAACATATAACTATCGAATAGATCATAAAGACATAACGACATTTAGATCAATAAAACGTGGAATTAAAAAATCTATATAAACAAAAATGTAATGTTCGTTTGTGGGATTAACAGAGCTCAAAAACCACTGGACAAATTGACACAAAATTTGGACACAAGACACCAAACAACCCAATGTATGTCCTTCATTTTAAAAAAAATGATTTTGTCATTTGGGAGTTGTAGTTGCTGGGATTTATAGTTCACCTACAATCAAATAGCATTCTGAACCGCCACCAACGATAGAATTGAACCAAACTTGGCACACAGTTCTCCCAGAAAATACTGGAAGGGTTTGGTGGACAGTGTTCTATGGTTTTGGAGTTGTAGTTCACTTGCATCCAGAGATCACTGTGCACTCAAACAATGATGGATCTGGACCGAACTCTACACGAATACTCAATATGTGAACACTGGTGGAGTTTGGGGAAAATGGAATCCTGACATTTGGGAGTTGTAGTTGCTGGGATTTATAGTTCACCTACAATCACAGAGCATTCTGAACCCCACCAACGATAGAATTGGGCCAAACCTCCCACACAGAACCCCCATGTGGTCTACAGCAATGCGTGGCAGGGAACGGCTAGTATTAATATAAATGTTAAAATCACATAATCCAACAATCCTAGTCCACGGTTGTTCCAAATGTCAAATATCAATTGCACACAATCCCTGATGATTCCTTGTATTGCTTACTGCCCAAAGGCTTTTTTCTGAAGGCCAGGATGGAGGGTGCTGATCTCATTTCCTTGGGGTGAGAGTTCCATAGTTGAGGAGCCACCGCTGAGAAGGCCCTGTCTCTCATCCCCACCAGTCACACCTGCAAAGGAGGTGGGTCAGAGAGCAGGACCTCCTCGGACGATCTTAACCTCTGAGATGGTTCATAGAGGGAGATACGTTTGAACAGATAAGCTGGGCCAAAACCATTTAGGGCTTTATAGGCTAAAGCCAGCACTTTGAATTGTGCTCAGAAGCAGAATGGCAGCCAGTGGAGCTGGCATAACAGCAAGTCATCCCAGGTATAGAGTGTTAATGTGTTGATTTACCATTTCACCCTCGATTTAAAAGATCCATTCTCCTTGGGATGAACCAGGAAGATTCCAGTGAGCAAATGGGTCTCAACTGGGTCCCCTCCTTGCACTAGCTTTGCGCATAATGCTCCAATATAAACTGAGTGGAGCAATTTAAGAAATACCTATTTGGTGGAACATTTGGTTGCATTTAATCAAAGCATGGCCTTCTTTCAGCTTGAGGTTCAGATTTAGTTTCCAGATTTCTTTGTGCCTGGATTTCAGTGGTTGATGTGACAAAAACCAGAGCATATCTTATCCTGAAATTGTTGTCAGGAAAAGCATCTTGACCTCTTAGAATAAGTAAAGGTAAACATTTCCCCTTGACATTAAGTCTAGTTGTACCCAACGCTGGGGGATGGTCCTCATCTCCATTTCTAAGCTGAAGAGCCACCATCCATAGACACCTCCAAGGTCATGTGGCCAGCATGACTGTATTGTGTGCCGTTACCTTCCCTGGCACAACCTGGGGATCACAACATTTGCCCTTGTGCTATGCTACTCTGCTGCTGAGTATGCATGCCCAGTGTGGAACACATCTCCCCACGCTAAAACAGTAGACGTGGCTCTTAATGAGACATGCCGCATTATCATGGAGTGTCTGCGCCCTACACCACTGGAGAAATTACACTATTTAGCCGGTATTGCACCACCTGACATCCGCTGGGAAGCAGCAGCCAATAGTGAAAGGACCAAGGCAGTGACATCTCCGGCCCACCCCGTTTGGGTGTCAGCCAGCACGTCAAAGACTTAAATCAAGAAATTGTTTTCCAAGATCTACAGAGACACTCGCTGGAACACCTCAGCAAGGGAGAGTCCAAAATTGGCAGGCTCAAACCCAGAACCTCAATCAATGGCTGATACCAAATGAGAGACTCCCCCCTGGGCACACAGAAGACTGGGTGACTTGGAAGGTGCTGAACAGCCTGCGCTCCGGCACCACGAGATGCAGACCCAACCTTAAGAAATGGGGCCACAAAGTGGAATCCACAACATGCGAGTGCAGAGAAGAGCAAACTACAGACCACCTGCTGCAATGCAGCCTGAGCCCTGCCACATGCACAATGGAGGACCTCCTTGCAGCAACACCAGAGGCACTCCAAGTGGCCAGATACTGGTCAAAGGACATTTAATCAACTACCAAGCTTGCAAACTTTGTGTTTTGTTTGTTTGTTTAAAAATGCAATAGAACTGCTTGGTTTGCTCCTGACACGATAAATAAACCTTCCCGCAGAAGCGGTACCTATTGATCTACTCTCATTTGCATGTTTGAGTGGCAGAAGCTGGGGTTAACAGTGCGAGCTTTCTCTGCTCCCTGGATTTGCGCCTCCGTCCTAGGATAAGAAAAATCTACTCTAGATTCGTGGAAACTCCCAAATGATGTTGATGTAGTGAAGTTCCTCTTTTTCTCTTTGAAGTAAATTTCCTGACCCAACAAAAGTGCTTGTATTTTTAACATTAAAAAATTGCACCCACCTTGAGTAAGTAATGTATACATCCTGATTGGAGCCCATTGCATATAAGTGCCTTCTTTAGTTGAAGACCTCCAAATGCACAACTCTAAGAAGAAGAAAAATATCTTTCTTATTTTGCAAGTTTAAAAAGCAAACCTGCTCTTTGCAGCTAATTTGGATGGAAATGTGTGCACGAGGTGCCATCGTGTGGTAGAAAGCTACAATTGCTGGTTGAGTCCTTTTCCCAGTTTCAAAATTATAGGGCTCTGTGGAAGTCTTTGAGAAGCAACTACATGCTTCAGTGTGCATATACAGGTTTTTCATAGACTAACAAAATAGAGTTTTAAAAATAAAACAAAATAAAGGTGTTTCAAAATGTTAACTTATAACTTGATTTCTCTTTAATCCATGCTGTTTTTTCTGATTAGTTGGTATACATGGGGTAATATTATTAGATTCTCCCATACCTTCTATGTGGAGCAGCCATATAGTAGGAGCCTTCGGTGACGTAGTGGGTTAAAGCGCTGAGCTGCTGAATTTTATTATTATTTATTTATTTGGGGTTCTTTTACCCCGCCCTTCTCACCCCGAAGGGGACTCAGGGCAGCTTACAAAGGCAAAGGCACAATTTGATGCCTGCATCATAAAACAATCATACACAAAATTACATCAATTCACAGTTGACAACAATTCATGCATTATACCATAAAATCAATAAAATCAATACAAACCCAATTTCTCCTCTTACATGGTCAGCGTTCGCTAACTCATAGATCTAGTTTACGTTCCACTTCATCAATCCTGCTGGTCTTACTCGCCTGATTGTCTAATTTAATTGCCAGAGTGCCCAAAGGCCTGGTCCCATAACCAAGTCTTCACCCTCCTCCTAAAGGCGAGGAGGGATGATGATGCCCTGATTTCCCCCGGGAGTGAGTTCCACAGGTGAGGGGCCACCACTGAGAAAGCCCTGCTCCTCGTCCCCACCAGCCTCACTTGTGACAGCGGTGGGGTCGAGAGCAGGGCCTCCCCAGATGATCTCAAACTCCGGGGTGGGATGTAGAGGGAGATACGTTCGGACAGATACACTGGACCGGAACCGTACAGGGTTTTGTAGGTCAAAACCAGCACCTTGAATTGTGCTCGGAACTGAATCGGCAGCCAGTGGAGCTGGCACAGCAGGGGGGTGTTATGCTCCCTGTATGTTGCTCCGGTGAGCAGTCTGGCTGCCACTCGCTGGACTAGTTGAAGTTTCCGAACAGTCTTCAAGGGCAACCCCACGTAGAGAGCATTGCAGTAGTCTATGCGGGATGTTACAAGGGCGTGGACCACCGTGGCCAGATCAGACTTCCCAAGGTACGGGCGCAACTGGTGCACAAGCCATAGGTTTTAAATGCTTGTTGTTATTGTTACGGTCTATTGTTTACTTTTGTTTAAGTGATTTATTTTAACTGTTGTATTGATTGTTTTCTTATTGCTTTTACTGTTGATGTATTGTGGGCTCGGCCTCATGTAAGCCGCACTGAGTCCTTTGGGGAGATGGTAGTGGGGTATAAGTAAAGTATTATTATTATTATTATTATTATTATTATTATTATTACTATAAGTCAATGAGGAATTCCCGGTGGCGCAGTGGGTTAAATCACTGAACGTTAAACTTGTTAACAGTGCTCCATGCAGTCATGTTGGCCACATGACCTTGGAGGTGTCTGCGGACAATGCCGGCTCTTCGGCTTAGAAATTGGAGATCAGCGCCAATCCCCAGAGTCGGATACGACTGGACTTAAAGATAAAGGAAAACCTTCTTCTTTTGCTTAGACGATCCCTTATTGTCTGACTAGGATAGTCTTCCAAAATCAGTGTTCTGGTGGGTCCATAGGTGACTGTGGAGCCCTATTCTTGATCTGCATCTTCTCCTGCAGTGAGGGCATTGGTTTCCGGGTGGAAGGCGGTCTCGGTCAGGGTTGGCTTGATGCGCCTTCCTCTTGGCACGTTTCTCTCTTTCGCCCTCTATTCATGCCTCTTCAAATTCTACAGCACTGCTGGTCACAGCTGACTTCCAGCTACAGCTTCCCAATTCTCTGTGTCTATGCCACAATTTTTAAGGTTGAGCGGGGTGAGCTCCCATCTCAGCTCTAGCTTCCTTTTCGGCGACATGAAAGAAGCCTCCCACAGGATGGTCACAGCTTATGTGTTGGGTGGGTTTTCATACTGGGAGGGCCCTTACCATTTTTGGCCAAGTAGGATAGTCTTCCAGGATCAGTATTCTGGTGGGTCCGTAGGTGACTGTAGAGCCCTATTCTTGATCTTCATCTTCTCCTGCAGTGAGGGCATTGGTTTCCGGGTGGAAGGCAGTAACGGTTGGGGTTGGCTTGACGCGCCTTCCTCTTGGCACGTTTCCCTCTTTCGTCCTCTATTCGTGCCTCTTCAAATTCTATAGCACTGCTGGTCACAGCAGACCTCCAGCTAGAGCTTCCCATTTCTTCCCAATTCTCTATGTGTATGCCACAGGTTGGGCGGGGTGAGCTCCCATCTCAGCTCTAGCTTCCCTTTCGGCGACATGAAAGTAGCCTCCCACAGGATGGTCGCAGCTGACCTCCAACTGGAATGCTCAAGCGCCAGGGCTTCCCAGTTCTCAGTGTCTATGCCAGGGTTTTTAAGGTTGGCCTTGAGCCCATCTTTAAATCTTTTTTCCTGTCCACCAAAATTCCGTTTTCCGTTCTTGAGTTCAGAGTAGAGCAACTGCTTTGGGAGATGGTGGTCGGGCATCCGGACAACGTGGCCGATCCAGCGGAGTTGATGGAGGAGGACCACCGCTTCGATGCTGGTGGTCACTGCTATAGACAAAAGAGCATCCACATACCAGTCTCAGAAGAACTCTATTGCCTTCTGTCTAGAATTCCTGGGGAGACAGATGTGTGTAACGCCATTTGGGTATATTGTTGAACCAGCCCTCGTGAGCTCATTTGACCCTGCTTTGTTTCCCTGCTTTTCGAATTTTGATTTATAGCTGCAGGACACATTAAGTGTCCTATATAAAGAATTATTCAAAATCCACAGTTGGCTTAAAGCCCAACTCTTCAAACATCAAAAGGATCTCTCTTCCTTGCCTTCTTTTTTTAACTGGCCTACTTTAAATAAACTGTTCAAAAGCAGAATGATGACTTTTCTTCAATCCTTTCAAACAAAAAGCAAAAATCCGACAGAATTATTTGAAGTTGAGCCAAGTTATGGCCTTTGGAAGAGTCCTAGATTGCAAATACTTTGGCCTCCTACCCCTGTGTTTCCTATTCAAAGTCTCACGCAGAAATGACCGGATATCTATCAGTCTCAGTATTCAGCTACTGTTGTTCAAACTTTGGCAGAGACCAAAAGGGATTAGGTTAGAGCGAATCCAACTTGAGTTAAAATGAACTATCCAATAAGTTCTACAGGAGAGCCATGCTGAGACAGAGATAAAGGCCTGAGGTTGTGGCAGCTATCTGATTGGTTGCCACTGTGGTACAATTTGCATATGGTCTCTGATTGGCCAGCATCAACATTCCAACATTCTGAGGTGACAGAGGAGAGGTAAAGGCCTGAGGTCGTGGCAGCTATCTGATTGGTTGCCACTGTGGTACAATTTGCATATGGTCTCTGATTGGCCAGCCTCAACATTCCAACATTCTGAGGTGGCAGAGAGAGGAGAGGGCTGAGACTGTCAGGAATAGTTGGAGATGAAGTCCAAAACACCTTGTGGCCCCAACAATGACAGTACAAGACCAAACTTGGCACACAGACCCCCCCCCCCCCCCAAGACCCACTCTACATCCTGGTGCAATTTGAGGGAGGATGGACCATGGATGACGGGACTTGCAGTACCTTCACTCACTTACTGAAACCACTGCGACCCACATCTAATGACCAATAAAAACCAAACTTGGCACACAGAGACCCCATGACCCACTCTACATCTTGCTGCAGTTTGAAGGAGGATGGACAAGGGATGATGGGATTTGCAGTAATGTCTCTCACTTACTGAAACCACTGCGACCCACATCTAATGACCAATAAAAACCAAACTTGGCACACAGAGACCCCATGACCCACTCTACATCCTGCTGCAGTTTGAAGGAGGATGGACCATGTATGATGGGACTTGGAGTACCATAACTCAGTTACCGAAACCACTGCGACCCTCATCCAATGACTGATCAAGACCAAACTTGGCATACAGAACTGCCATTACCCACTTTCTCTAATAACCCTGGCAGTGCCTGGTCCCCAAGCTAGTACATAATAAGATTCAATAATTACATACATTTAAAATATTAAATCACATTAATTAAAATCTGTTTCTGTTTCAATAACAGCCTGGTGGCCTTATCCGAGCTGAATTCTGTAGTTAGAGACTCAATCAAGCATATCTATAGTCCTTTTCCATAGCGATTGTCATCATTGTCACTGTCATTGTCAGCAAGATTACCCAAAGACCTGGTCCAACACCCATATTTTTAACTTCTTTCTAAAGGAAAGGAGGGACGTCGATAATCTAATTTCACTGGGGAGTGAATTCCACAAGCGGGGGCCACCATCGAGAAGGCCCAGTCCCTCGATCCCGCCAAGCATGTTTGCGACAGAGGCGTGGCCGAGAGCAGGGCCTCCCCAGAGGATCTTAAACTCCAAGATGGGATGTAGAAGGAGATACGTTCGGACAGGTACGCTGGGTCAGAACCATATAGGGTTTTATAGGTCAAGACCAACACTTTGAATTGTGCTTGGAACAGGACTGGCAGCCAGTGGAGCTGACATAACAGAGGGGTGGTGTGCTCCCTGTATGACGCTCCAGTGAGTAGTCTAGCTGCTGACCGTTGGACTAGTTGGAGTTTCTGAACAGTCTTCAAAGGCAACCCCACACAGAGCGCATTGCAGTAATCTATTCGGGATGTAACAAGAACGTGGACCACTGTGGCCAGATCAGATTTCCCAAGGTACGGGTGCAGCTGGAAACCCAGTCCTACACCACATATGAGAAAGCAAATGCTGTTGGCGTGGAAATGTTTTCAACGTGGAAATCTTTTCAAACACTTCCCACTTACAGAAATCTCAAAATCATTTTCAATATCACCAAGGAAACGTGGTAAAGTGGTGTATGAGAGTTCAAAACAGCTTACGATATAGAAAAGTCATGGAAAAACTAGGCTTTTGCTAAATGGTAAAAACAGGAACAGACAAAATTTAATGAGTTATACTTCTTGTCCTTTAGCTGAAAACCTGCTAGCATTCAAGCTTTACTTCTCACCAATGGAAGATCATCTGTGAAATAGTAATATGTAGGCCATGGCCTAGGCAATGTGTCTTTCACTGAAGATGCAAGGACGGTTCCCAGGGGACGCCCGGATGCTTGATGTTACCACCTGTGGGAGGCTTCTTTCATGTTGCCGAAAGGGAAGCTAGAACTGAGATGAGAGCTCACCCTGCTCAACCTTAAAAATTGTGGCATAGACACAGAGAATTGGGAAGCCCTGGCCCTAGAGCAATCCAGCTGGAGGTCAGCTGTGACCAGCAGTGCTGTAGAATTTGAAGAGGCACGAATGGAGGGTGAAAGAAAGAAATGTGCCAAGAAAAAGGCACATCAAGCCAACCCATACCGGGACTGCCTTCCACTTGGAAACCGATGCCCTCACTTTGGGAGAGCATGCAGATGAAGAATAGGGCTCCACGGTCACCTACAGATACCGAATCTGGAATGCAATCTTACTCAGTCAATGAGGGATCTCCTAAGAATCATAGAATCATAGAGTTGGAAGAGACCTCTTCGGCCATCCAGTCCAACCCCCTGCCAAGAAGCAGGAAAATTGCATTGAAAGCACCCCCGACAGATGGCCATCCAGCCTCTGTTTAAAAGCTTCCAAAGAAGGAGCTTCTACCACACTCTGGGGCAGAGAGTTCCACTGCTGAACGGCTCTCAGAATCAGGAAGTTCTTCCTCATGTTCAGATGGAATCTCCTTTCTTGTAGTTTGTAAATAAATAAGTCAACCCGCTCCCCAGATTCGAACCGCTGACCTGTCAGTCAGCAGTCCTGTTGGCACAAGGGTTTAGGCCATTGCGGCACTGGGGCTCCCCTTCCTCTGGTAGCTTCCTTGTATTAGACATCTTTCTCTGCTGAATTGGTTTTCAACATGATCTCAACGTTTGCTCAATTCCCTTCTGTTACGGCGATTCTTCATGCAAGATGTTGGCTTGGCTTATAGAGTATCTATATATTATTTTTCCTTTTTGTCCAAAGTTCTTACTGCAAGATAATTAAATGTTAGTAAATAGGGAAGGTAAGAACTACATAAATGCAGATTTACAAGGGCAGACACTGCCTATAAATGAGCTAACAGATGGACAGCCTTAACTTCTCCTGATGTATTGCAAACAGCTTACGTGATGTTGCTGATCTACGTTATTTTCCACTCTGGTGTCACTGCTTGCCCCGCAGTGTGGAAAGAAATTGTTGAGTGCGGTGTATTCACACATTCCCATATTTAATATAACTGCACATAAAGTGAAAGAGGAGGTTTTGACTCCAAGGTAACTAACTTTTTGTACAATTGGCTGGTTTCACTGGTATTTTCTGTATGCAAGCATGGGCTCTCTCCATGTGTCCTTTGCCCAGTTGTACACTGGATCCAACGGTATCAAAGACAACTTTTGTCAGGTTTTTGAGGTCTATATATATTGTAAAATGGGATTCTCCGACCTCACAACCTCTGAGGATGCTTGCCATAGATGCAGTCGAAACGTCAGGAGACAATAATAATAATAATAATAATAATAATACTTTATTTATACCCCGCCACCATCTCCCCAAGGGGACTCGGGGCGGCTTACATGAGGCCAAGCCCAATAATACATCAGTAAAACAACAAGACAGCAAGCAAATAAAATAGTACAATTAATATAACTCACATATAAGCAATAACACACAAAAATTTAAAACCTTCTGGCCGGGCTAGATGTAATAGAATAAAATGTTAAAATAAACACTGGGTGCGAACAGAGGTAGGATGTCTCTAAGCAGGAGGGTTTTAAAGGATAATGTAGGGAGATCAAATCAATGGGTAGTTAAGGTGCTTCTGGGGACATTTTGCAAGGAATTGGTCAGAAAAGGGCATTGTTTCCTTTATTCAGGGTAGGCACACTGGAACAGCCACGTTTTCAGGCTCCTCCTAAAGACTGCCAGTGTGGGGGCTTGTTTGATATCCTTGGGGAGTGAGGGGGGCCACCATAGAGAAGGCCCTCTCCAGAGGTGGCCCTAGGTAATTTTCAATGGTAAGCAAACAATATTTTGCCCCCCCCCCCAACCAATCACTGATATATATTTTCTGTTCGTCAAAGAGATCGATTGGGTTCGTAAACAGAAATGTGGTCACACAGGTAGGCGGGTCCCAAACCGTTCAGGGCTTTGTAGGTAAGAACCTGCACCTTGAATTGGGACCGGAAAATGAAAGGCAGTCGATGGAGCTTCTTAAACAGGGGCGTAGACCGCTCCCTGTAAGTCGCATCAGTTAGTAACCTGGCTGCCGCCCGTTGAACCAATTGAAATTTCCGAGCCATCTTCAAGGGCAGCCCCACATCGAGTGCATTACAGTAATCCAATCTGGAGGTGACTAAGGCGTGGACCACCATGGCTAGATCCGACTTCACGAGGTACGGTCGCAGCTGGAGCACAAGTTTTAATTGTGCGAAGGCCCTCCCAGCCACCACCGTCGCCCGGGCTTCAAGTGTTAGTGATGAATCTAGGAGGACACCCAAGCTATGGACCTGTGACTTCAGGGGGAGTGCAACCCCATCAAGCACAGGCTGCCACCCTATACCCTGCTCCGCCTTACGATCGACCAGGAGAACCTCTGTCTTGTCAGGGTTGATCCTCACCTCATTCAACCTCATCCAGACAGCCACAACAGCCAGGCACCCGTCCAATACCCGAGGGGCTTCCTTGGAATTAGGTGGAAAGGAGTAGTAGAGTTGGGCATCATCTGCGTAGAGATGGCACCCAACTCCAAAACTCCAGATGACCTCTCCCAGTGGTTTCATGTAGATGTTAAAAGGCATGGGAGACAGAGTGGAACCTTGTGGGACCCCACAGGTCAAAGGCCAGGGGTCTGAGCAGGTGTCCCCCAGCTTCAGCATCTGGGAACGACCCTCCAGGAGGGACCGAAGTCACAACAGAGACGTGCCCCCAAGACCCATTCCGGAGAGCCATCCTAGAAGGATACCATGATCGATGGTATTGAAAGTTGCTGAGATGTCAAAGAGAACCAGCAGGGTCACACTCCCCTTGTCCAGTTCCCTGCAGAGGACATCCACCAAGGCGACCAAAGCTGTCTCCATACCATGACCAGGCCTAAAGCCAGACTGTGACTGGTCCAGGTAATCGGTGTCCTCTAGAAATCCCTGGAGCTGAGAGGTGACCATTCGCTGCAGTACCTTGCTTCTAGAACATTGCCGTATCGCCTGAAAAACCTACAACAACCCAGATTCTCCATGCTGTTTTGTTCTCCAGCCTATGGAACCAATTTGCAAAGGTAATCCTATTTCCAGCCCTCAATTACAATAAATCAGTGTATAAGTGGCACATAATGTTGCACTTCAATGTATAATGAGGTGGGCAGGAACAGTTATTAATGCATGCAGAGTTATTTATCCAAAGGTGAACAGACATTCCTCTTTCTCTTTCAAGCTGCTGCAGATTTCTTGGTGATGGAGAAACCAAGCACCCATTAATGAAGTTATCATCATATAGGTCAGTATTTCTCAACCTTCCTAATGCTGTGGCCCCTTAATACAGTTTCATCTGTTGTGGTGACCCCCAACCATAAAATTATTTTCGTTGCTACTTCATAACTGTCATTTTTCAACTGTTACGGATCGTAATGTAAATATCTGATATGCAAGATGGATTTTCATTCACTGGACCAAATTTGGCACAAATAGCTGATACATCTACATTTGGAGGGGGGTTTATTTTTTCATTTGGGAGTTCTAGTTGCCAGGATTTATGGTTGACCTTCAATCAAAGAGCATTCTGAACTCCACCAATGATGGAATTGAACCAAACTTGACACGCAGAACTCCCACAACCAACAGAAAATACTGGAAGGGTTTGGTGGGCATTGACCTTGAGTTTTGGAGTTGTATGTAGTTCACCTACCTCCAGAGAGTATTGTGGACTCAAACGATGATGGATCTGGACCAAACTTGGTATGAATACACAATATTCCCAAATGTGATCACTGGTGGAAAATAGACCGTGACATTTTGGAGTTGTAATTTCTGGGATTTATAGTTCACCTACTATCAAAGAGAATTCTGAACCTCACTAACTATAGAATTGGGCCAAACTTTCCACACAGAACCCCCATATCTTAAGGTGGTCTTTGCTTTTTCCAGCATGGTGACATTTGTCCGCCTGTCTTCCCAAGAGATTTGGAAGATTTTCCAGAGGCAGCGCTGATGGAATCGTTCCAGGAGTTGCATGTGATGTCTGTAGACAGTCCACATTTCGCAGGTGTATAGCTGGGTTCGGAGAACAATAGCTTTATAAACAAGCACCTTGGTATCCCTACGGATGTCCCTGTCCTCAAACACTCTCTGCTTCATTCGGAAAAGTGCTGCACTCACAGAGCTCATTTCAATGTCAATGTTGACTTTTGTGGAGAGGTGGCTGCCAAGGTAGCGGAAATGGTCAACATTTTCTAATGTTACACCATTAATTTGTAGTTCTGGCATTGGAGAGGGATTGGCTGGTGACTGCTGGAAGAGCACTTTGCTTTTCTCGATGTTTTATGACAGGCTGAGCTTCTGGTATGCTTCTGCAAAGGTGTTTAGAGTGGCTTATAAGTCTTCTTCTGAATGTGCACAGACGACGTTGTCATCAGCATACTGGAGTTCTATAACAGATGTTGTAACCTTGGTTTTGGCTTTCAGTCTGCTGAGGTTAAATAGCTTGCCATCTTGTCTGATAGATTATTGCTATTCTTGTGGGAAGCTTCCCATCAAGAAGTGATGAAGATGGAGAATAAAGTTGGAGCAATAACACATTTATTTATTTATTTATTTATTTATTTATTTATTTATTTAGCAGTTTTGTATACCAGTCTTCTCACCTCTGTCGAGGGACTCAGGCGGGTTTCCAACAGTAATATCACAAACAGTCATTAAAAACATCATATTACATATTAAACTAAAAACATTAAAATAGCAAAATGCAGTCAAATAATTACAATGGTCAGTCGTCACAATAAAATCATTGTTGTCATCCATCCATATCACAGAATATTGACTCACTCGTTGAATGCCAATTTCCAGAGCCAAGTTTTCACCTGTTTTCTGAACGTCAAGATAGAAGGGGCAGTTCTGATCTCCAGTGGGAGAGAGTTCCAGAGCCGAGGGGCCACCACCGAGAAGGCCCTGTCCCTCATCCCCACCAGACGCGCTTGTGAGGCCGGTGGGACCGAGAGCAGGGCCCCTCCTGATGATCTTAACAATCTAGATGGTTCATAGGAGAGAATACGTTCGGACAGGTAAACTGGGCCGGAGTCGTTTAGGGCTTTATAGGTTAACACCAGCACTTTTAATTGTGCTCGGAAGCTAATTGGCATCCCTGTTTGACACCTGATTCCACCTTAAATGGGTCACTTTGGGAGCCATTGCTGTTGCCATCATGTCATCATGGAGGAGCCGCAGGATGTTCACAAATTTGTCAGGGCACCCAATTTTTTGGAAGATGCGCCATTGGGAAGTGCATACAATCTACTCTGCCATTGAATTCTGCTGCATACACATGTCAGGCTCTGATGGCATTTCTTGCTGGAATGCATCAGGTACGTAGAAATGCAAACATTCACGACGCAAGCCACCCTCCTCACTATTAAAGTGGGAGAAACTCTGTGATAAATAGATCCGGTGCATACTTCCTCAGCCTCATTCTTCACTTGCCAAGTCGGAGGCTGTTTTCATTAGGTCATGTTACCCATCCGTGTCATCTTATACCAAGGTGCCGTATATCACAACTCGGAGGTGGAGGTGCTTGTAGTCAAACACGAATGAGCTTGTAATGGTCCATCTGCTTTGATTTTATTTAGTGATCCCTCAAGGGCTGGGAGCTGGAGTGAGAATAACAATGCTCCAGCCCATCTGCTATTGTAGAATCCGCTCCAGTTTGAATTATCACATGTTCTGAGTGGCTGGCATATGTTGCCACATAAAGCTACAAGGAAGTGTTGCTCTCCAGCTGTTGTGTTGACATACTTTTCAACCAGCCATTAACTTCAGTTCAATAACCAAGATGGTGGGAGGTTGGGAGGTGAGGAGAGAAGGGGAGGGATCCAGTTCTGGAAGCGGGTTATTATTAATTTTTACTGCTCTGATAAGAAGGGCGCATGGGTGAACAATGAGACACTTCATGGCCAAATAAGCACATTGTTTCTATCATGGTGGAGTGATGGTGCTGAACTGTGCCGTCGCGCCTGGGGACTATAACTCTTAGTCAAAGAGGCATGGACGTGACATCTTTCCCCAGGGGATTGCTTCTTGCCCTCCTTTAGGGAAACTGGAACTCCCAAGGACCAACACACTGTAGATATTAACTCAAAATAGGTTTTATTGTTCACAAAGAGTTATCCCTTTAAGGTAATAAGCTGGACGTTTCTAAAGGGTAAAGGAAAATATACATTACAGTCTCTGGTTGTCTTGGGTCCAAGGAGTTTTGCAGCTGAGAAGCTTTTCCAGGTCCCTCTTTCTCAATGGCTGTGAATGCCGAAACAATCCACAACCCCAGTCCAAATGGCCTATGTTTGAAGACACAAAGTCTTCCTCTGGTGCCAAAGGATTGGTTTGAAGGCGCTTGAGACTTCCCAATGTCGTCCAGGTTGATCTGAACATGAAGCACAAGTCTCGAGAGTAAGAACCTCAGAATTGGTGCTGAGAGGTAACTTAATCAAAGGCTTTTAGAGCCAAGTCTCCCTCTGACATCCATCTGATAGAAGGCTTGATGGTGGAATGGAAAAGGAAACACTGTCCTGCTCTCTAGGAAGAGGTGGGGTCAAACAATTGAGAAGGAGGAGAAATTCAACTGGTGCAAACAACATTGATAGACAGCTATAAATAACTCCTTCTAAAGGAGAGGAGGGATGTTGATGACCTAATTTCCCTGGGAAGTGAATTCCACAGGCAAGGGGCCACCACCGAGAAGACCCTGCTCCTTGTCCCCACCAATCTCACTTGTGATAGAGGTGGGGCTGAGAGCAGGGCCTCCCCAGAAGATCTTAAACTCCGAAGCGGGATGTAGAAGGAGATGCGTTCGGACAGATATGCTGGGCTGGAACTGTATAGGGTTTTGTAGGTCAAAACCAGCACTTTGAATTGTGCTCGGAACTGGATCAGCAGCCAGTGGAGCTGACATAACAGAGGGGTGGTATGTTCCTGTATGATGCTCCGGTGAGTAATCTGGCTGCCGCCCGCTGGACTAATTGAAGTTTCCGCACAGTCTTCAAAGCAGAGGCGGCCCTAGGTAATTTTCAATGGTAAGCAAACAGTATTTTGGTGCCCCCCCCCCCAATTATTGATATATATTTTCTGTTCGTAGGTGTAGGTGAACCATACATCCCAGTAACTACAACTCGCATATGTCAAGGTCTATTTTTCCCCAAGAGCGCCTCAGGAGTGCCCCTGGGCACAATCAACTATACTGCAAATGCTTACTTTGTGTAATAGGTTGCTGAGGCTTCCCCCAGACTGCTAGGGCTGTTGGGAGCCGAGGGGGCGCTCCTCAAGTGGTGGTTGAGGGGCATTTACAGAGGCACCTCTGCGCCCCTGGCAAAAAAAAGTGTACTGCGACCGCTTACTTTGCGTAATGGATGAGCCGCCCCTGCTTCAAAGGCAACCCCACGTAGAGTGCATTGCAGTAATCTATTCGGGATGTAACAAGAGCGTGGACCACTGTGACCAGATCGGAACAATGGCTTCAAACTACAAGAAAGGAGATTCCATCTGAACATGCGGAAGAGCTTCCTGACTGTGAGAGCCATTCAGTAGTGGAACTCTCTGCCTCGGAGTTTGATGGAGGCTCCCTCTTTGGAAGCTTTTAAACAGAGGCTGGATGGCCATCTGTTAGGGGTGATTTGAATGCAATATTCCTGTTTCTTGTCAGGGGGTTGGACTGGATGGCCCATGAGGTCTCTTCCAACTCTATGATTCTATAATACAATAGGGACAACTCCACGTTGACATGTTGCAACTGGAGAGGTTTATGTTTCGCATTGTGTCCCGAGACCTACGGGGACCAGCTGTCTTTGGGTCCGCTACAAGGCTCTGATCTCCCGGATAGCATATGAATTGTTGATTACGTTCCCTTTGATTCCGTTGAGTACCATGAATAATAGGGCAAGAAATGCTGTCAGCATTTTGACTTTAACTATAACTGTTACAATTAATTATGGCTTTAATTAGCATAGAAGTCTGGCAGCGGTGAATATAACACTTCATAGTTAACAGATGACCCCGCAGCTGTATTGCAAAGTATGATACGGGAGGCCTCAGGATAGAGAGAAGGAGTTATTAATAAATGGCTTCCATTGTTTGACGTCCGTATTTATACAAATTAGCAGGCACTACATAATCAACTTAAACTGTATAATTTATAATAATTGATTTCATTTTGACTGACCACCAGTCAGTCCTAGGAAGAAAAATGGCCCTATTAGGATAAGTTTAATCCTAAACATAGCTAATGAATCCTATTACTTTAAGGTCATATTTGAAGCTTTTGTTAATTGTCAGAACCATTTTAAATTGATTAGAGTTAAATTAAATCAATGTAATGTTTAGAAAAAACAATATTTCTAATGGATGAGGCTGGGCTGACCTCGAATAAACATATTTATCAACCGATTTCGGCGAATGAGAAGGCTAACAGCTGGGCTCATAATTCACAATTGTCTATAATATGGGAAATGTCACTATCTCGGCAATTAATTATGTCAGGTTATAAATCTGTTGCTTACCGTTAACCATTTGCCAGTTGGGAAGGTTGACAGGCCTCGGAGCAATGAATGATACGTTGTGACCCAAACTTTACTTAAGAGATATTAAAAAAACATTTCAAAAAAATGAATTTCCCAAACTTCATAATTTATTTGCCAGGAAATGGCTCAAACAACAGACTGAGAAACAAACGACTGACTCATATACTATAGACTTCCATGGATCTGCAAAAAGGGCAGGGCCAGCCCTACTGAAAATGGCCTGAACTCTATTGGTAATTCCAAATTACTTTATTGGTAAATCCATCATTGTTTGCATCCACAGTGCTCTACCTGGATGTAGGTGAACTACGACTCCAAAACTCAAGGTGGGAAGATTTGCCCTGTATCCAAAAAGGAAGAGAAGGATAGGCGGAGAGATCTTCAGCCTTCTCTGCCAAAGGGGTTCCTAAGACCATCAGCAATATACATATTCACAGTGCTCCCTGGATATAGGTGAACTACAACTCCCAAACTCAAGGTGGGAGGATTTGCCCTGTATCCAAAAAGGAAGAGAAGGACAAGCGGAGAGATCTTCAGCCTTCTCTGCCAAAGGGCTTCCTAAGACCATCAGAAATATACATATTCACAGTGCTCCCTGGATATAGGTGAACTACAACTCCCAAACTCAAGGTCAAAGCCCACCAAACTCTTCCAGTATTTTCTGTTGGTCATGGGATTTCTGAGTGCCAAACTTGGTTCAGTTCCATCATTGGTGGAGTTCAGAATGCTCTTTGGTTGCATGTGAACTATACATCCCAGCAACGACAACTGCCAAATGCCAAGGTCTATGTTCCCCAAACTCCACCAGTGTTTACATTTGGGCATGTTGAGTATTCATGCCAAGTTTCTTCCAGATCCATCATTGTTGGAGTCCACAGTGCTCTACTTGGATGTAGGTGAACTACAACTCCAAAACTCAAGGTCAATGCCCACCAAACCCTTCCAGTATTTTCTGTTTGTAATGGGAGCTCTGAGTGCCAAACATGATTCAGTTCCATCATTGGTGGAGCTCTTTGGTTGCAGGTGAACTATACATCCCAGCAACGACAACTGCCAAATGTCAAGGTCTATGTTCTCCAAACTCCACCAGTGTTTACATTTGAGCATGTTGAGTATTCATGCCATGTTTGTTCCAGATCCATCATTGTTGGAGTCCACAGTGCTATACCTGGATGTAGGTGAACTACGACTCAAGAACTCAAGGTGGGAGGGTTTGCCCTGTATCCAAAAAGGAAGAGAAGGACAGGCGGAGAGATCTTCAGCCTTCTCTGCCAAAGGGGTTCCTAAGACCATCAGAAATATATGTATCCACAGTGCTCCCTGGATGTAGGTGAACTACAACTCCAAAACTCAAGGTTAATTCCCACCAAACCCTTCCAGTATTTTCTCTTGGTCATGGGAGTTCTGAGTGTCAAGCTTGGTTCAATTCCATCATTGGTGGAGTTCAGAATGCTCTTTGGTTGCAGGTGAACTATACATCCCAACAATGACAACTGCCAAATGTCAATATCTATGTTCCCCAAACTCCATCATTGTACATTTGGGCATGTTGAGTATTCATGCCACGTTTGTTCCAGATCCATCATTGTTGGAGTCCACAGTGCTCTACCTGGATGTAGGTGAACTACAACTCCAAAACTCAAGGTTAATGCCCACCAAACCCTTCCAGTATTTTCTGTTGGTCATAGGAGTTCTGAGTGCCAATTTGGCTCAATTCCATTGTTAATGGGTCGCGGCATTAGGAAGGTTGTAAGTGAAAGTTGCAAAAGTACTTTTAACTGGATGAATAGTTGGATGCTTTTTTAAAAAACACTTTCAAACTCTGTACTGTTCTAACTGTTTTTGTTTTGTTTAAACTTATAATCTTAATCCTTTTTAATTGCCTCATCACACTAGAGAAAAAAATCCACTTAAAATCCAGTTTCTGCCTCCTGTAGAATTTGTAGTTTAGGGCGCAGTGGATTAAACCACTGAGCTGCTGAGCTTGTTGACCAAAAGGTCACAGGTTCACATCTAGGGAGTGGTGTGAGCTTCTGCTGTCAGCCCCAGCTTCTGCTAACCTAGCAGTTCAAAAACATGCAAATTTGAGTAGATCAATAAGTACCGCTCTGGCGGGAAGGTAACGGTGTTCCATGCAGTCATGCTGGCCTCATGACCTTGGGGGTGTCTACGGCCAACGCTGGTTCTTCAGTTTAGAAATGGAGATGAGCACCAACCCCCAGACTTGGGCACGACTGGACTTAATGTCAGGGGAAAACTTTTACCTTTACCTTTTGCAGCCTCACTAAATTACAAATCCAGAATTCTGCAATGGGCAGAAACTGGATTTTAAGTGATTTTTTTCTCTAGTGTGATGGAGTGGTAAGTCCCATTTGTGGAAAAGTTGAGATACAAATCCAATTGCTCAATGAAGGCAGGATATGAATGGAATTGCTCCACTGGCTGCCAGTCAGCTACCGAGCACAATTCAAAGTGATGGCTTTAGCCTATAAAGCCCTAAACGGTTCTTTTCCTGCTTATCTGTCCAGACGTATCTCTCCTTATGAACCATCCAGGAATTTAAGATCTTCTGGGGAGTCCCTGTCTTGGTCTCGCCTTCTTCACAGGTTCGGTTGGCGGGGACGGGAGACAGGGCCTTCTCAGTGGTGGCCCCTCGGCTGTGGAACGGCCTCCCTAGGGACATTAGATTGCCTCCCACCCTCTTAATGTTTTGTAAAAAAGATTTCCTCAAATGCAGTGTAGCAGATAATTTCTTCACCTCGAAACTGCTGGATTGCAGTCGGATAATGATTTTGGTAATGAGATGTGGAGGATTTATTTTTTATTGGTTTTATTGTTTATGGAATTTTATGTATGTTATATGCTTTTAACTGTCTTTATATTATTGTGGCATCGAATCATGCCATTTTGTAAACCGCCCTGAGTTGCCTTCGGTCCGAGAAGGGTGGTATCGAAATATAGTAAATCAATCAATAGTTGACCATTTCCGCTACCTTGGCAGCCACCTCTCCACCAAAGTCAACATCGACACTGAAATACAACACCGCCTGAGCTCTGCGAGTGCAGCATTTTTCCAAATGAAGCAGAGAGTGTTTGAGGACCGGGACATCCGTAGGGATACTAAGGGGCTTGTTTATAAAGCTATTGTCCTCCCAACCCTGGGTGCGAGATCGGAGCTGTAAAAGGGCTGGCTTAAAATATCAAAACCAAATGAAGTCAACAACTCTTGAGTTGCATGAGTGGTGTATGAATGCGCATTGTCATGAAGGAGACAGATAGAAGGGAAACGGAATGAGGATGCTCATCTCTAACCTTTACCACAATGCCAGTCGATGAGCTACTGATGACTAGCACTGCTTGTTGGCTTCCCGCTACACAGCTGTGTCAATGTTGAAACTGAACACCGCTTGTGTTCTGTGAGTGCAGCATTTTTACAAATGAAGCAGAGAGTGTTTGAGGACCAGGACATCTATAGGGATACCAAGGTGCTTGTTTATAAAGCTATTGTCCTCCCAACCCTGCTATACGCCTGTAAAACGTGGACTGTCTACAGGCGTCACATGCAACTCCTGGAACGATTCCATCAGCGCTGCCTCCGGAAAATCCTGCAAATATCTTGGGAAGACAAGTGGACAAACCTCAGCATGCTGGAAGAAGCAAAGACCACCAGCATTGAAGCGATGGTCCTCCGCCATCAACTCCGCTGGACCAGCCACATTGTCCGGATGCCCGACCACGTCTCCCAAAGCAGTTGCTCTACTCCGAACTCAAGAACAGAAAACAGAATGTTGGTGGGCAGGAAAAGAGATTTAAAGATGGGCTCAAAGTCAACCTTAAAAACTCTGGCATAGACACCGAGAAATGGAGAGCCCTGCCCCTTGAGCACTCCAGCTGGAGGTCAGCTGTGACCAGCAGTGCTGCAGAATTTGAAGAGGCACGAATGGAGAGTGAAAGAGAGAAACATGCCAAGAGAAAGGTCCCGACCAGGACTGCCTTCCACCTGGAAACCAATGCCCTCACTGTGGAAGAAGATGCAGATCAAGAATAGGGCTCCACAGTCACCTACGGACCCACCGCCAGGACACCGAACTTGGAGGACCATCATCCTCGGACTACGAGGGATCGCCTAAGTAAGTAAGTAAGTAAGTAAGTAAGTAAGTAAGTAAGTAAGTAAGCAATAGCTCAATAATGCTCCCATAGGAGGCAAGGGGACATTAGTTGAAGACTTTGCTCTGTTTCAAGAAGGAAAGAAAAATTCATTGAATTCACCTCCAAGAAACAGGTGTATTACTTTTCTTTTTTTTGAGAATGCCTCTGATACAATATTTCAGTGACAGTTTTGTGCAAGATGCCACCCTGCCCCACTTCTTCCTGCCTCCTTTTTTTTTCCATGCACCCCTTTAACCTCTGTAGAGTGGTGCTTTTGTAAATTATAGTGATCCAACACTGTAATATTAAAGTCTTCGATTCCCAAACATATTCTTATTTATTACAGGCCTCTGGGTGTTGTTTCTTTTTCTCCCCCCTTCTCTCCCCCCCCCCCCATACTTTCCCCCCAGGTAATGAAATGTCAGAACCCTACTTTTTCTGGTTTTGTAGTATGTTGATCAAAGTGACCTTTGCTTTGCAGGCAGACACAAATCAATATCACACGCCCCAGACGTTTGACAGAGAAAGGTTCAACATATAATAAATGACAATCAGCGACGAGGAGAGCCAGAAAATACCTGCCAACTTCAGTTCATACCGGCAATTTTCAGACAATGCCGCATGTTATGTTCAAAGCGAAATTCATTTGTCCATCTAATAACAGAGATGGGGAGATATTAAAGGACTCTCGGTTTTGTTTAAAGAAATGTTTCATCTCACGGTAATAATTCAGAGAGGCCGGCCAGAGCCTGAGTCATTGGCGCGCAGGTAAAGTTATTACATTTTGAAAAGCCGTCGAGAGGGGCAATTTTCTTTTGGAGTTGAAGGGAAAGCAAACTTTTATTCATTACACAAAATTTTCACATAGATTAAGGCCCTTGGCATACTTGGGAGTGTGAGGGATATTCTCTCTCACAGACGCACTCTAGAATTTGCAAAGTGGGTCTTGGAACAGAACTTGTTCCATCTATTTAAATAAACATGTAATATTCGTTTGGTGGATTAACAAAACTCAAAAACCATTGGACAAATTGACACCAAATTTGGACACAAGACACCTAACAACACAATGTATGTCCTTCACTCAAA
Source organism: Anolis sagrei (assembly GCF_037176765.1). NCBI lineage: Eukaryota > Metazoa > Chordata > Lepidosauria > Squamata > Anolidae > Anolis > Anolis sagrei. The sequence goes on from NC_090028.1 coordinate 32,452,037, forward strand.
AAATTGATTTTGTCATTTGGGAGTTGTAGTTGCTGGGATTTATAGTTCACCTACAATCAAAGAGTATTCTGAACCCCACCAACGACGGAATTGAACCAAACTTGGCACACAGTTCTCCCATGACCAACAGAAAATACTGGAAGGGTTTGGTGTGCACTGTCCTTTGGTTTTGGAGTTGTAGTTCACCTGCATCCAGAGGGCACTGTGGACTCAAACAATGATGGCTCTGGGCCAAACCTGGCGCAGATACTCAATATGCCCAAATGTGAACACTGGTGGAGTTTGGGGAAAATAGAATCTTGACATTTGGGAGTTGTAGTTGCTGGGATTTATAGTTCACCTACAATCAAAGAACATTCTGAACCCCACAAACAACGGAATTGGGGCAAACTTTCCAAACAGAACCACCATGACCAACAGAAAATACTTAAGGCCATTCAGTCCAACTCCCTTCACCAGGACAAGAAAATGTAATCAAGCCCTCCCGACAAAGAGGCATCCAGCCATAGATATAGATAGATAGATATGATTCACACACACACACACACAGATATAGTATCATAGATTTGAAAGGGACCCCTAAAGAAGGAAAATGATATGTTGCATGTTCCAGAGTAGGCAAACCAGACAATCTCCATATCAACACTGACAAAGAAAGAGCAAGAAATACTTTTGACTCACAAACATAAAGAAATTACATATATTAGAAACCAACACTTTCTCTGGGTTGTTGTAGGTTTTTTTCGGGCTATATGGCCATGGTCTAGAGGTAATAGACCATAGCCATATAGCCCGAAAAAACCTACAACAACCCAGTGATTCTGGCCATGAAAGCCTTCGACAATACAATGATGGACCTGGAACAAACTTGGCACAGATACTCAATATGCCCAAATGTAAACACTGATGTAGTTTGGGGAAAATATCATTCATAAGGGAAAAATATTCCATAGAGGAGCAGGAAAAACAAAGAGATTAAGGCAGACCTGGGAGAGTAATATGAGATGGCTACAGAAAATAATTGAATTATTCAGTCTCTTGCTATTGACTTCATAAGCACAGCCATATGCTGTAGTCAGACAATATAGTATGCACAACAGGTGGTTACAGGCAGAAGCTGTACTATGTTTTGGTTTAAATTGGGGCTGTCCCAAGATATTTTGCTGCCTGAGGCGGAAGATGAAATAAGACCCCCCTCTCCCCTTTTCATATATACATTGAAGCCAACTAATCAATATAAACAAGTGAGATGGGAAGTTGACTCTCTTACATGGAAAATTCACCTTCCACTATCAGCCCAACCCCTTTGTTTACCCAAGCCTTTGACTGTCAATTGCATAAGCTCTTTTTATTGGGCATCCTATATTTTCATCATGATTATTAATGCTTAAATATTTTAATATGTTCATCTATGTCAGTGGTTCTCAACCTTCCTAATGCCACGACCCCTGAATACAGTTCCCCATGTTGTGGTGACCCCCAACCATAACATTTAGTTGCTACTCCATAATTATTATTTTGCTACTGTTATGAACTGTAATGTAAATGTCCGATATGCAGGTTGTATTTTCATTCACTGGACCAAATTAGGCACAAATACCCAATACGCCCACATTTGAATACTAGTGGGGTTGTGGGGTATTGATTTTGTCATTTGGGAGTTGTAGTTGCTGAGATTTATAGTTCACCTACAATCAAAGAGCATTCTGAACTCCACCAACGATGGAATTGAACTAAACTTGGCACACAGAACTCCCATGACCAACAGAAAAGACTGGAAGGGTTTGGTGGGCATTGACCTTGAGTTTTGGAGTTGTAGTTCACCTACATCCAGAGAGCATTGTGGACTTAAACAATGATAGATCTGGACCAAACTTGGCACAAATACTCAGTAAGCCCACAGAACTCCCATGACCAACAGAAAAGACTGGAAGGGTTTGGTGGGCATTGACCTTGAGTTTTGGAGTTGTAGTTCACCTACATCCAGAGAGCATTGTGGACTTAAACAATGATAGATCTGGACCAAACTTGGCACAAATACTCAGTAAGCCCACAGAACTCCCATGACCAACAGAACACTGGTGCTAAATAGACCTTGACATTTGGGAGTTGTAGTTGTTGGGATTTATAGTTCATCTACAATCAAAGAGAATTCTGAACCTCACCAACGACAGAATTGGGCCAAACTTCCCACACATACCCTCATGTTTTAAATGGTCTCGCTGGGGTGAGCCCCCCTCCAGCCTTGCACTGTCTCCCTCACCCTCATATGTGCACCATTCTGCCATACGCTGAGCATGTCCATTAATCATATAATCTCATGTTGCTGTTATCCCTCAACATCCGTTGTTAGTGTATACCTCCTCTCCTTCTATATGAAGGTCCTTTTGGACCCCATTCTGGAAGAGTTTCTCCCTCACAAACAATCTGCTCCATCGCTGTCTTACTTTGTGTTTTTAGCCTTAGTATTCTCTTCTCTACATCTGGCTCACTCACTGTTCTGTGTTATGAATGATTTTATTGTAATTTTTATATTGTTTGCTGTATTCTTATGTTTTATGTTTTATGTAACTTATCATGATGTTGTTTGTGTTTTGATTTCATTTATCGTATTGCATTGTTGTGCTTGGTCCTAGGTTTTTATTTATCGTGTCAGGCAACCAAACAGTTGTATTACTTTTTTGACAGAACAAACAAACAAACATACAAAAGACACAGAGTTTGCAAGCTTGGTAGTTGATTAAATGTCCCTTGACCAGTATCTGGCCACTTGGAGTGCTTCTGGTGTTGCCGCAAGGAGGTCCTCCATTGTGCATGTGGCAGGGCTCAGGTTGCATTGCAGCAGGTGGTCAGTGGTTTGCTCTTCTCCACACTCGCATGCCGCGGATTCCACTTTGTAGCTCCATTTCTTAAGGTTGGCTCTGCATCTCGTGGTGCCAGAGCGCAGTCTGTTCAGTGCCTTCCAAGTCACCCAGTTTTCTGTGTGCCCAGGGGGGAGTCTCTCATTTGGTATCAGCCATTGACTGAGGTTCTGGGTTTGAGCCTGCTACTTTTGGACTCTTGCTTGCTGAGGTGTTCCAGCGAGTGTCTTGTAGATCTTAGAAAACTATTTCTTGATTTACGTCGTTGGCATGCTGGCTGATGCCCTAACAAAGAATGAGCTGGAGATGTCTCTGCCTTGGTCCTTTCACTATTGGCTGCAACTTCCCGGCGGATGTCAGGTGGTGCAATACCGGCTAAGCAGTGTAATTTCTCCAGTGGTGTAGGGTGCAGACACCCCGTGATAATGCGGCATGTCTCATTAAGAGCCACATCTACTGTTTTAGTGTGGTGAGATGTGTTCCACACTGGGCATGCATACTCAGCAGCAGAGTAGCATAGCGCAAGGGCAGATGACTTCACTGGGACTGGTTGTGATCCCCAGGTTGTACCAGTCAGCTTTCGTATGATATTGTTTCTAGCACCCACTTTTTGCTTGATATTCAGCCAGTGCTTCTCGTAGGTAAGAGCCCGGTCCAGAGTGACTCCCAGGTATTTGGGTGTGCTGCAATGCTCCAGTGGGATTCCTTCCCAGGTAATCCTCAGAGCTCAGGATGCTTGTCTGTTCTTGAGATGAAAAGCACATGTCTGTGTTTTAGATGGATTAGGGATCAGCTGGTTTTCCCTGTAGTAAGCAGTAAGAGCACCTAGATCTTCGGAGAGCTTCTGTTCAACCATCTCAAAGCTCCCTGCTTGAGCAGGGGTCCTTGGTCCTAGGTAAGCTGTCCCGAGTCCCCATTGGGGAGATGGTGGCAGGATATAAATAAAGTTTATTATTATTATTATTACTCTCTCCTCCCCACTTGGAGTCTCAGAAACTGCTCTCCCTTTGTCTGAGAGGCTGGCCACTCACAATGGAGGAGGGCTTTTGGTGGAAGGATTTACTCTCTCTTTCCAAAAAGGGAGAGAAGGACAGGCGGAGAGATCTTCAGCCTTTTCAGCCAAAGGGGTTCCTAAGACCATCAGAAATGTATATTTTCTGATGTTTTTTGGTGACCCCTCTGAAACCCCCTCGCAACCCCCTAGGGGTTTTGACCCCCAGATTGAGAAACGCTGCAATAGTTCTCCATTCTGATTTTTCAGTTTGCAGCAGGATAGGGAAGATGTTTTGAGTGTTAGACTAGGAACGATCAACCGTGAAACTGACTGGGTGACCTTGGGCGAATCACACTTTCTCAGCCTCAGAGGAGGGCAATGCCATGGGAAATACAGTATTTTCAGTCATTAAGTCCCTCTGCTTCTCTTGTTCCGTTTATACCTTTGTGGGATAATCTCTTTTCTCGCTGTTCCATTTTCTCTCTGCTTCTCTAAATCCTGCTCAGCATTTTATTGACATCATACTCTTCTAGATGAACGATGAAACTTCAAAGGAAGTTTCCTACCCAATTTGCTTCCAGGAATACTGAGTGACTGTCTTTTTCTGATAGTTCAGAGGCTTTCAAAAAAGAAAAAAATATTGTTGGCAGTGGAAGAATTATCATCAAAACAGATGGGCAGCAGAAAGAAACAGAGAAATGCATCTTTTCTCAGAAGTCTCCATTGACCAAAGATTGTGGCAGAAGGACTCTGTGGTCATGAATGAAACCTGTTCCTCTGATGGATAATCCACAGGTGTTTTCCCTTAGATATAATGCTCTCCAACTATCAGAGCAATTATCTTGGAAATTATGAAGATTATTAATTTTGGAAGCCGGGACAGGAAGGGTAATAATAATTTTTAAGAAGAGCAAAAGGATTTGAGTTACTGAGCTAGGATATTAATGACATCACCAGGGCACTTTCTACTTTCCGATGGTTCCTAAAAGATGAGCATCTGAATGTCTTTAAAAACAGCTTGGTATTAATTATCCTGACGTCAGATCAATTGTTTATGACACTTTGGGAGGAGGAGGAAGAGGATAGGGGTGCATTTTCCATGGTCAAGATGATGGGTTGTGGCATTGCAATTTTATGCTCAAAGACGTTGATTTTAATTGGGATGGTTGATCACAAAAATACCATTAATGTTTGAATCAAAAGCTTACGAGGTTATTAGAAGGCCATGTTACATCTTCTGAACTGATTGGACCCAGTTTCCCTGAAGGAACATATCTTAACATGAACCTGTGCTAGTTCTAAGATCTTTGGGGAGTCACTTGTTTTGCTCCATCACCTTCACAATATTGATGGGAACATAGAGAGCCTTCCCTTTGGTTGCTCCCAAACATCCTCATAGTTTCATCCCCATTTCAGAACATCCTTCCTAGGGTGCTATTACTGGTTCCCTCTTTGTGGTCATTTCATCAGCAGATGAAGAACTTCCTATTCCAGCAAGCATTTGAGAACTGATAGTGTTCCACAGGAATATTTTTTCTGCGGTTAGTGTCACCCACTGTAGTGACACCAACTCATGGTGCCACCACCATAGACCTACTCCCATATCAAATCATCCATACCTGGAGAGTGACATTGTCTACACCTGCTCTATTGGTCCATAGGCTCAGTGCCATCACTGGGATTGGTGTTACCCAGTATTGTAACTCATGGTTTCACTGCCATGAACCTTCTCCCATACCGGACCATCAAGACCTGGAAGTGATATGGTCTACTCCTGCACCATACGTCTATAGGCTCAGTGAAATCACTAGGGTCAGTGTTAGCAAGTATAATAACTCATAGTTTCATTCCCATTGACCTCTTTCATACTGAACAATCAAGACTTGGAGAGTGACACTGTCTACCCCTGTACTATGGGCCCATAAACTCACTGAAATCACTAGGGTTACTGTTGTCCAGTATAGTAGTCCATGGTTTATCCCCATGGATCTCCTCCCACAGTGGAGCATCAAGACCTGGAGAGTGACACTGTCTACTCGTACTTTATTGGTCCATAAGCTCAATGAAATCACTGGGATTGGTATTACCCAGTATAACTCATGGTTTCACCCCCATGGACTTTCTTCCATACCAAACCATCAAGACCTGAAGAATGACATTGTCTACTTCTGCACTATGGGTCCATAAGGTCACTAAAATCACTACGGTTGGTGTCATCCAGGCTCTGCTGTCCAGCCTTCATCCCATTATAAGTCGAGGGAGACTTTTCAGCTCAAAAAAAAAAAGGGCTGAAAAACTCGGCTTATCTTTGAGTATATACGGTACTTTTATTTGAATGCCACAGTTGAGGTGCACCTGATCCGTAATGTACAAATACTCACTTTTCCTTGCACTGCTTCCTTCCTTTCTGGAAAACATGTGATTTCATGTGCAGTTCCTACCCACCCCCAGTTCCCTGCATGTATTAAACAAATTGCACAGCTGAATAGCTTTTCTTAAAAACTGGACATTCACCAAAAAGAAGTTTGGCAGCAGAGACAATTAAGCTTTCTTCTTTTAACAATGGACTGACTGACTGGCACATTTGAAATGCAAGCGGATTTTTTTCCTCTTGTTGCTTTGTTCCTCTCTTTCGCCCTTTGAGCTGATAAACACGAACAATAGGAAACAGCTGGGACAGGGAAAACGTTGGAGTTTTGGATTTCCAAATGCAGCAAGAAATATGCGTGCCAGATCACATCTTCTGCCTTGGGGGTAGTCGTCAATTGGCTCGCTTGTTGTGTGCGGGGTGGGGACGGGGGGAGAGGAAGAAATACGATCCATATTTTTAATCAAACATTACATATTTATTAATGTGCAGCTGTCCCTTTGTTGCGTGCGATTGTGACACTCTCCACACCCATCGGATGTGGCATGCATTTTGTCCGTCAGGCTGAGATTCCCTCCATATAAGAATTTACGAATGGATAGAAATGAAGCATCTGATGTCAAAATTGCTCATTCTGTATTATTAGAGTCGTGGGATGTGAAACAATGTTTCGGCTACAAAAGTAAAAGTTGTCCTCAAATGATGCTCCTTCTTTTTTCCAGGCCATTTGTGGCACTTATGATATTTCCTAGCCCAATGTTTCTCAACCTGGGGTTGTGAGGGGGTGTCAGAGGAATCGCCAAAGACCATCAGAAAACACAGTATTTTCTGTTGGTCATGGGGGTACTGTGTGGGAAGTTTGGCCCAATTCTATTATTGGTGGGGTTCAGAATGTTCTTTGATTGTAGGTGAACTATAAATCCCCACAATTACAACTCCCAAATGTCAAGTCTATTTTCCCCAAACTCCACCAGTGTTCACATTTGGGCATATTGAGTATCCATGCCAAATTTGGTCCTCATTCTTCATTGTTTGAGTCCATAGTGCTCTCTGGATGTAAGTGAACTACAACTCCAAAACTCAAGGTCAATGCCGACCAAACCCTTCCAGTACTTTCTATTGGTTGCGGGAGTTCTGTGTGCCAAATTTGGTTCAATTCCATTGTTGATGAGTTCAGATTGGTCTTTGATTGTAGGAGAACCATAACTCCCCACAATTACAACTCCCAAATGTCAAGTCTATTTTCCCCAAACTCCACCAGTGTTCACATTTGGGCATATTGAGTATCCATGCCAAATTTGGTCCTCATTCTTCATTGTTTGAGTCCATAGTGCTCTCTGGATGTAAGTGAACTACAACTCCAAAACTCAAGGTCAATGCCGACCAAACCCTTCCAGTACTTTCTATTGGTTGCGGGAGTTCTGTGTGCCAAATTTGGTTCAATTCCATTGTTGATGAGTTCAGATTGGTCTTTGATTGTAGGAGAACCATAACTCCCCACAATTACAACTCCCAAATGTCAAGTCTATTTTCCCCAAACTCCACCAGTGTTCACATTTGGGCATATTGAGTATCCATGCCAAATTTGGTCCTCATTCTTCATTGTTTGAGTCCATAGTGCTCTCTGGATGTAGGTGAACTACAACTCCAAAACTCAAGATCAATGCCCACCAAACCCTTCCAGTACTTTCTACTAGTCATTGGAGTTCTGTGTGCCAAATTTGGTTCAATTCCATTGCTGATGGAGTTCAGAATGCTCTTTGATTGTAGGAAAACTATAAATCCCAGCAACTACAACTCCCAAATGACAAAATCAATGCCCCTCCAACCCCACCAGTATTCAAATTTGGGTGCATCGCATATTTGTGTCAAATTTGGTCCAGTGAATGAAAATACATCCTGCATATCAGCTAGTATTTACATTATGATTTGTAGCAGTAGCAAAATTACAGTTATGAAATAGCAACAAAAATAATTATATAGTTATATTACATGTAATATTACTAATAATATTACAATATAATGGTATAGTACAATGTATTAATATTTAATACTGATATTGTACTATGCTAATAATACAATACATTGTATATATGTATACTAGCCATCCCCTGCCACGCGTTGCTGTGGCCCAGTCTGGTGATCTGGAAAATAAAGTAATGAGAAAGTGTTGGTTTCTAATACATTTAATTTCTTTATGCTTGTGGGTAAACAGTATTTCTTTTTGTTTCTTTGTCAGTGTTGATGTGGAGATTGTCTGGTTTGCCCACCCTGGAACATGCAACATACAATTGTCCTTCTTTAGGGGTCCCTTTCAAATCTATGATACTATATCTGTGTGTGTGTGAATAATATCTATCTATCTATATCTATGGCTGGCTGGCTCTTTGTCAGGAGGGCTTTGATTGCGTTTTCTTGCCTTGGTGAAGGGAGTTGGACTGGATGGCCTTAAGCACTTTCTGTTGGTCATGGGGGTTCTGTGTGGGAAATTTGCCCAATTCTGTCATTAGTGGGGTTCAGAATGCTCTTTGATTGTAGGTGAACTATAAATTCCAGTAACTCCCAAATGTCAGGGTCTATTTTCCCCAAACTCCATCTGTGTTCATATTTGAGCATATGAAATATTCGTGCCAAGTTGGGTCTAGATCCATCATTGTTTGAGTCCAAAGTACTCTCTGGATATAGGTGAACTACAACTCTCAAACTCAAGGTCAATGCCCACCAAAACCTTCTAGTGTTTTCTGTTGGTCTTGGAAGTCCTGTGTGCCAAGTTTGGTTCAATTCCATCGTTAGTGGAGTTCAGAATGCCCTTTGATTGTAGGTGAACTATAAATCCCAGCAACTACAACTCCCAAATGACAAAATCATAATTTTTTGAGTGATGGTCACTCCTTGTGTTGTGAGACGTTTTGTTGCCAAATTTGGTGTGATTTCGTTCATTGGTTCTTTTGTTTTTAAGGCACTAATTATGCACAGAGCATTTTTATATATATAGATATCTTGTAAGCCACTCTGAGTCCACTTTGGGGTGAGAAGGGTGGCATCTAAATGTCATAAATAAACAAACAAACAAATAAATAAATGTTATGATTAGGAGTTCCCACAACATGAGGAAGTCTATGAAGGGGTTGCAGCATTAGGAAGGTTCCCTTATCCTCAGTTCCTGCTATCTTTGCCACCTTCTCTGAACCAAATGGGCCAAAAGAGGAACAAGAAAGCAAAACCGTACAATGATGGTTAAATTTAATCTCACTCCGTTTATTCAGATGGTACTTTCCGCCGCGGCTTCTGCCGGCAGTAGCAAAGGTTTCGGGCTGTTCATTAGTTGTGGGGTTTGGCCTTGTCAATTTCCATTGACTGTCGACTAAAAGGCTCACTTTATCATCATTTGTCTGCCACGGAGACACTCTTTTATTCCGCCTTGATTCCTCTCGGGCCGCAGCTGTCATAACTTCATTGGTTTTTACAGGGGCGAGGCCTGCTTTCCGCGAGCTCCCACAGTAATTGCCTAATAGACTTCATTCGCCTTTTTAATATTTCTTATGTTACATAGATAGAAAGCCATTGACGGGGAAGCGCACAGTTGCTTTGCACGTCTTAAATGTGGTTGACGAAAGAGATGTATGCAAGGGAGGGTTACATTTAGTGGAGAATGGGTATGGGTATCCAATCCATCCATCCTTTCTCCACCTGCCGACTATGAGCTCCATTGGTTTCTTTTAAGTACATTTGCATTTGGTCTTCTGCAATTCCTCGCCATCTCAAAGTATGGCTAAGGAAAACATTGGTTGGATAGAAGAGTTTGCGAAGGGATGATGGCCGCAAATGGCTAATTACGTACATAGCCTGCAACATTTCCTGGATGAAAAACCACAGCATGTGTGGCCAAGCAACAACAAAATGACAAAAGTTATTAATGAGGAAGATTTTTTAAAATTTACTATACTTATATCCTGCTTTTCTCAACCCCGAAGGGGACTCAAGGTGGCTATTAACACAGGCAATCTATATAAATAAAAATGTAATGTTCGTTTGTGGGATTAACAGAATTCAGAAACCACTGAATGAATTGACACCAAATTTGGCAGCAAAACACATTCTAATCTGATCTAAGTCTTTCAAACAAAAAACCCATAAAAAACGAAGGGGAAATAACTTAAAACTCCCCAAAATGAAAAATGCCTTACAGAGCATGCACAAAAGCCCCTCTCCCCAGCGCGCGAAAAGAATGAAGCACCAATCGTTGTGAGGGAAGAGAAGCCTCACCATGGAGTCCCTTTCCATGCAGGAAGGCAGAGTCCCTTTTCTTTTGCGGAGGGGAGGGATTGAGGAAAGGAAAGCGGGAAGGAAGGAGAAGGCCTGGCCCAATGGAGGGGTGGGGGTTTGGTGAGGCAAGCCCCGGCAGCAGCTGGAGCCACCGCAGCGGCTCCATGAGGCCCACGTGCCTACCAGGCAACTCTTCCCCCAAGACCAGAGGATTGCAAGGCAAACCTGACTGCAGGAGCGGCTGCACACCTCCCCCCCCCCCCCCGGTTGGGTGAAGGGAGTATGCCAACCATGAGAAGGCCAGCAACTCTCCCAGTTGGGCTCCACATCCCCCCTTTCACCCCCCCCCCCCCAAAACCCCCTTAAAAACCCTTACAAAGTGTCCCAGAGGAAGGAGGGGAAGGAAAGGGAAAGGAGAGAAGAAAGGAAGAAAAGGATTGGTGAAGAGAAGAGAAGTTTGTGAATGGAAGGAAAGGTAGAAGGAAAGAAAGAGGAAGGAAGGGAAAGGAGGCAGGGATGGAAGAGGAAAGGAAGAGGAAGGGAAGGAACAAAGAAAGAAAGGGGGAAGCTGGTGAAGGGAAGAGAAGAATATAGAATCAGAGAGCCCTAGAGTTGGGGGAGAACTAGTGGGCCATCCAGGCCAACCCCATTCTGTGAAGAAGCAGGAAAATCACATCCAAAGCACCCCCAACAGATGGCCACCCAGCCTCTGTTTCAAAGAGGCTTTTTTGAGTGTTTTGGCCAGCATAAATATAACCGAAAAGCCTTGCAGCTGTTGTGGCTGCTTCTCATTACTTTATTTTCCATACCACCTTGCACCTTAACAGCCTGGCTTCTATTAGCCAGCAGGAAAACTTTGGTGGGAGGAGTTCCCTAGCCCAGATTGCTTCATGTCTGCAAATCCTCTGTTTTCTGTGTTCTCAAATAAAATGATGTGTCCAGGTTGGTTCATCAGGTGCTCTGCTATGGCTGACTTCTCTGGTTGAAGGAGCCTGCAGTGCCTTTCATGTTCCTTGATTCGTGTTTGGGTGCTGCGTTTGGTGGTCCCTATGTAGACTTGTCCACAGCTGCATGGTACACGGTAGACTCCTGCAGAAGTGAGAGGATCCCTCTTGTCCATTGCTGAACGTAGCATTTGTTGGATTTTCTTGGTGGGTCTGTAGATAGTTTGTATGTTGTGTTTCCTCATAAGCTTCCCTATGCGGTCAGTGGTTCCCTTGATGTATGACAAGAACACTTTTCCTCTGGGTGGATCTTCATCTTTATTGTTGTGGCTTCTTCTCGGTCTTGCAGCTCTTCTGATGTCTGAGGTGGAGTCTCCATTGGCCTGGAGAGCCCAGTTGAGGTGGTTCAGTTCATCTTGGAGGAGGTGGGGTTTGCAGATTCTTTTTGCACGGTCTGCCAAGGCTTTAATGCCAAGGCTTTTTTTGACTTGGGTGATGGTTGGAGTTTTTATGTAGATATCTATCTGTGTATGGGGGTTTTCTGTAAACGGTGTGACCCAATTGTTGATCTGGTTTGCAGTATTTTATATGAGAACACAGAAATGCTGGACCACTCTCACAACCACCATGTCAGACTACACAGAGAAGCCATTGAAATACACAAGCATGTGGACAATTTCAACAGAAAGGGGGAAACCATGAAAATGAACAAAATCTGGCTACCATTATTAAAAAAACTCTAAAATTACAACAGCACAACAACAGAGAGGAAACAAACAAGGACATCTAATCGCCTCTCAACAAATGTTTGCTCCAGGCACTGCCAGGCAATCAAATGCTAATCAAGGTGATCAGTTGAAACATTCACACCTAGCTCCAGCAGACAAGAGTCCTTTGTCTCACCCTGGTCATTCCACAGATATATAAACTCTTTTTCCTAGTTCCAACAGACCTCACTACTTCTGAGGATGCTTGCCATAAATGCAGGCGAAACGTCAGGAGAGAATGCCTCTAGATCATGGCCATATAGCCTGAAAAAACCTACAACAACCCAACTTACATGTTGCCAAAATGGAAGCATGCTCTTGTTGCTTTTAAATTCTCCTGCCCCCCCCCCCCCCTTATTCACCTGATCTCGCACTTTGGACTTCCACCTCTATCTAACAAGGAAGTAATTTTTGAAGGGCAAGCATTTCTCAGATGATGAGACTCCGATTTCCGAGTCACAACGTGGCTTTTGGAGCAAACCTGTTGACTTCTACAAGCGAGGTGTTGATTAGGGCTGGGCGGTTTCGTTTGTTAATTTCGTAATTCGTTATTAATTCGTATTTAAATTAGCTTACGATCCGATATTGAGCCATGCAGGAGCAATTTAAAATCGAAACAAAATTTTCAATTCATTTCGTAATTGTTTCGAAATTGTTTCGTAATTGTTTCCGTATGTCTGGTGCAAGTTTTAGGGTTGTTGTTTGTTTTATCAGTGATAAAAAATAAATTATCACACCAACAGTCAACAACAGAGGGAGAGGGAAGCTTCAGAAGTTCCCCTTGTCCCATTTGGAGGGGTTTTTTGCATATTGCGCAATCGTGTCCGCCATTAACAAATCGATTTGTAATTGTTTCATAATTGTTTCGTAATTTACGAAATTTCGTATATTTCGAACTTTTTTAAAGAAAAATTTTGGAATTCTTTTAAAAAACGAAACGCAAAAACCCCCTAAAAACGAATCGAGTTTAGAAACAAATTTTTCCGTGGTTACCCAGCCCTAGTGTTGATAGTTGCTTCAAAAGATGGGAGAAGTGTGTGTCCCCAGATGGCATCCATGGAGAGGAAAAACTCAGAACTGTGCCAAGTTTCATTGCTCTCAGTCCACAGGAAGTGGGTCAGGGGAAATCTTTAATGAACACCCCACGTATTTGCCTAAATCTGGATCCATCGTAATGCCTTTTTTCATATAAAACACAGAGTTCTCTTGCCATAACTTGAATTTACTTTTAGCATAAGGGAGCCCAAAGTGTGGAACTGTCTCTTTTCCTTTCTCCCCAGTTACCCCATCAATTTAAAATCATTTGTGTGTAAAGTTCGGAGAAGGTCCTAAATCTGCTTCAGAACCGCACTAAAAAATAGCAAAGGCAAAGCCAACTAAGTAGAAGCACAAAATGAAAGTCTGACGGGTTATTAGCTTCATGTGAACACTCTTGTCTTCCACTTTGATTAGCATACAGCAAAAGCAGAGGCAAGCTTTGCCACCATGTTTGTCTTTATTGGACTTTAAATCTTTGTTCGACAATCCAAGGGGTGCTAGAATGAAGATTTAGGAGTCCATAAAACCTCCTGGCAGTCTCTGTGTCTATCTTTGCAGCAAAAAAAGAAAATCTGACTAATTTCCCATTTTCTATTAAACAAAATGAGACATTTGTTTAACTAGGGCCTTCCTCATGCCGTGACCCCTGAATATAGTTTCTCATGTTGTGGTGACCCCTAACCATAAAATTATTTTTGTTACTACTTCATAACCGTAATTTTGCTACTGTTATGAATCATAATGTAAATATCTGATATGCAGGATGTATTTTCATACTGCTGGCCTTGGGGGGATTCATTTGGGAGTTGGAGTTGCTGGGATTTATAGTTCACTTACAATCAAAGAACATTCTGAACTCCACCAAGAAAGAAATTGAACTTTGCCCAACATGACCAACAGAAAATAGTGGAAGGGATGGTGGGCATTGACCTTGAGTTTTGAAGTTGTAGTTCACCTACCTCCAGAGAGCACTGTGGACTCAGACAATGATGGATCTGGACCAAACTTGGCACTAATACTCAATATCCCCAAATGTGAGCACTGGTAGAGTTTTGAGAAAATAGACCCTGACATTTGGGAGTTGTTGTTGCTGGGATGTATAGTTCACTGACAATCAAAGAGCATTCTGAACCCCACCAACAATACATTTGGGCCAAACCTCCCACACAGAACCCCCAGGAACAACAGAAAATACTATTTTTTCTGATGGTTGTTGGCAACCCCTCTGACACCCTCTTGCGAGCCCCCAAGGGGGTGCCGACCCCCAGGTTAAGAAACGCTGAACTAGGGTTTTACTCTAGATTTCAGTTTGTGTATTAGGCTTGAGTTGAGTGAAACCTAATTTTTTTCCTGAGCGATATTGGGGACATAATTTGTGCTTTTTTGTCCTTTGTATCAGATGGAAAACCCATCCTGTACAAATCTCCTTTGGGTCAGGCATAGTCAACCATAAGTCAGATGCACTGCAAACATTTGCAGCAAGAACAGTATGCCAATGCTCACTTAGAACTTGTCTACATTTAGAAAACACATATTCACAGTGAATGGACCACTGGTTGTTATCATAATGTGCAGCTGCTTCTAGTGCAGGTATGGGCAAACCCAGGGCCAGGGGCTGGATGCCCCTTGGGCTCTTTTCTCACACCATCGTATCCTTCCTTCCTACTCTCTCTCACCCAACTTACTCAACTTGTGTGCAGAACACATCATGTGACGTGCGGAGCTTGACAAATACAGGGCTGGAGTTAAAATTGCTGGAAGAAATATTAACAACCTTAAATATGCAGATGATACCACTTTGGTGGTTGAAAGTGAAGAAGAGCTGAGGAGCCTTATAACCAAGGTGAAAGAAGAAAGGGCAAAAGCTGGGTTGCAGCTAAACATAAAAAAACACAAGATAATAATAGTAATAATAATAATAATAATTTATATATATCTCGCCACCATCTCCCCAAGGGGACTCGGGGTGGCTTACATGAGGCCAAGCCCAGCAACACAGCAATGCAAATATACACATAAGAATATAACAAAACAATATAAGGAAATAAAATAAAATACAAGAAGCAGTATAAATAAACACATCAGCCAATATAAAATCACAATATTTGAACACAGAAAATTGGTCACAGTGGACAAGGCCGGTTACAGAAATTAAAAGTTTAAAAACACTGAGTGAGAGAACAATGTAATGTATCTGGACAGAGGATCCGAGGGACGAAGTAGGGTTTAATTGCACTAACAGGTAAAATAAAGTACAACCAGACAGAGTGATAATAGGCAAATAAAGAGAGAGAAAATGAAGGCAGTGACAGACTTTGTATTTCTCAGTGCAAAAAATACTGCAGATGCAGACTGCAGCCAAGAAATCAGAAGACATTTACTTCTTGAGAGGAGAGCAATGACCAATCTTGATAAAATAGTGAAGAGTAGAGACATCACACTGGCAACGCATAGTTGAGAGAGATGGGCCATAAGGAAGGTTGAGCCAAGGAAGGTAGACACTTTTGAACTGTGGTGCTGGAGGAAAATTCTGAGAGTGTCTTGGACCGCAAGAAGATCCAACTAGTCCATACTCCAGAAAATAAAGCCTGACAGCTTTATTAAATGCAAAGATGAAATACTTTGGCCACATAATGAGAAAACAGGAAAGCTTGGAGAAGAGAGTGATGTTAGGGAAAATGGAAGGAAAAGGAAGAGGAGCCAACCAAGGGCAAGATGGATGGATGTTATCTTTGAAGTGACTGGCTTGACCCTGAAGGAGCTGCGGGTGGAGACAGCTGACAGGGAGCTCCGGAGTGGGCTGATCTATGAGGTCATGAAGAGTTGGAAGTGACTGAATGAACAACAACAAACAACACAGTGCACATCCCTAATCAGCTGACATATCCATGGTAACTAGAATTCAGATAGAGATCTGTGGGCAACTAGAAGTGAAAGTGGTGGTTACATGGAGGAGGTGAAAGTGCAGTGGAGTAGATGTGCTCCTGGATCATCTAGACAAGGTTCCAGATTTGGCATAAATGTGCTGAACCTGGGCTTGGTTCGGGACAGGCTTAACCTGGCTAAATTGCGCAGTGTATGGGTCCCAAATCACAAATGAAGATAACAACCCCAGAGCTGAAAATGTCTCTCTTGTATACCTCAAAATCTCAAGATAATAATAATAATAATAATAATTGAAAGGCGGTCAAGAACCAACATTGAGCAGAAGAGAAAACTGACGAAAGAAGGCTCTCCATGTACAATTCCCGGGAAAAATTGAGAGCCAAATTGACAACAAAAAAATATGGATGTGGCCAGAGGCGGCCCTAGGTAATTTTTAACAGTAAGCAAACAGTATTTTGGCACCCGCCCCCCACCCCCCCAAAACCAATCACAGATATATATTTTCTGTTTGTCATGGGAGTTCTGTGTGCCATATTTGGTTCAATTCCATCATTGGTGGAGTTCAGAATGCTGTTTGATTGTAGGTGAACTATACATCCCAGTAACTACAACTCGCATATGTCAAGGTCTATTTTCCCCCAAGAGCGCCTCAAGAGTGCCCCTGGGCAAAATCAACTATACTGCAAATGCTTACTTTGCTTAATGGGTTGAGCCGCCCCTGGATGTGGCTCACAAATGGAACTTGTGAGGAGACGGAGGGCCTGGTCCTGGCAGCCCAAGAAGAAGCCATTAGAACAAGTGCCATCAAAGCCAGAATTGAAAAGATGGCAGCAGACCCCAAATGTAGACTCTGCAAGGAAGCAGATGAAATAATGATCACACAGACAGACTACCAGCAGAGGCACAACACCGTTGCTTAGATAATCCATTAGAATTTGTCCCACAAATACCATCTGCCTGTGACAAAGAACTGAAAAAAGCCAGGAAAAGTTACAGAAAATGAACACGTCAAACTCCTCTGGGACTTCTAAAATCAGACAGACAGAGTTTTGGAGCACAAGACTCCTGATCTCACAATCGTGTTAAAAAACAAAGTATGGATAGTTGGTGTTGCAATCCCAGGTGATACCAGGATTGAAGAGAAACAACTGGAAAAGCTGACACGATATGAAGATTAAAAGATCAAACTGCAAAAACTTTGGCATAAGCCAGTGAAGATGGTTCCAGTGGTGATCAGCACACTGGGTGCAGTGCCTCAAAACCTTGGCCTGCACTTAAACACAATCGGCACTGACAAAATTACCATCTGTCAGCTGCAGAAGGCCACCTTACTGGGATCGGCACACATTATTTGCCGATACATCACACAGTCCTAGACACTTGGGAAGTGTCCGACGTGTGATCCAATACAACAACCAGCAGAGTGATCTTCTTTGCTATGGACTCATCTTGTTATGATTCTAATAATAATAATAATAATAATAATAATAATAATAATAATAATAAGTAGTTTATATATACCCTGTCACCATCTCCCATGTGTTTTGCATCCTTTGGGAGGGAAAACCTCAGAGCGACTTCTTTCCATTGCATATGTGTGTTGAGTGAGCGAGACATGCCTATGACTGCACATCAGTTGTCACCAGCTTTCAAGGTTATATAGATAGGAATAAGGTGTTTATTCCTAATCTACATACTGTTGCATTGAGGATGCATAAGCAGTCTGTTTTTGCCTTAGCCTGAATGACGATAAGGTCTTAAGTTTGCTGAGTTTCTTGTATTTATCATATGATTTTTTAAGCTAAGGATGAATATGTAAATTTCCCCCCGCCTTGCCTTGCCTCCGAGGTAAGGGGAACGTTACTCTCCGGCGGCAGTGATCCCGAGTCCCAAAATTGATTAATATTTGTTTTCAAAATGACATGGCGGTGATGTATGGATCCTTTTACAACTTAAATTAATACTTTAAAGAGATGAATGGTCTCTACAGAGGATGTGAAAGTTCAAGCTGAAGGAATTTGCATATTTATATTACAGCCAACTGATAATAATTGTTGAAACAGAATGTAATGCGGTTCGTTTTTCATTTTAATCTGGTTGTACTCAAACACAGGGACCTCATTAACTTCCCACAACTAATACAGCACTATCAGGCCCAGGGAAACAGGTTTGCCTTGAATTTATGAATTTCAAAGGTGGCTCCCCGTCAGTGTTGTGACACTTGGGTCGGTCACTGGCCCTGACGCTTGTAGAGTTTGCACGCCACCGCAAAACCACGCGTCCCTGAAGTCAAACATGAAGGAATCCAAGGGCAGAAGGACTTTGGGCAACTTTCGTAGCCATGATATTACATGAATGACTCTAGATTTTGGGAAGGTTTTGAGCAAGGTGTGAATAAAGTACCTGTGCATCGTAATGTCAAAGGCTTTCATGGCCGGAATCACTGGCCATCGTTTTCTGTCCAGTGACATTATGATACCTTTAAATGTGTTACAGATGAAAACACATGTGGCAAAGCAACATCAAGATGTGGAGGAACAACAGTGAAACTAGGAAAGGTATAGCAGTTTGCTTTTGCCTGAACTGTCTGGGAAGTGCAATAGCTGATTTCTTCCTCCTTATTTATTATTTATTATTATTTATTTACAGTATTTATATTCTGCCCTTCTCGCCCCGCAGGGGACTCAGGGCGGATTATAATGTTCATATACATGGCAAACATTCAATGCCATAGACACACAACATATATAGACAGATACACAGAGGCTATTTAACATTCCAGCTTTTTCATGAGGGTATTCTGGCCACAAGGGGAGCTGTTGCTTCACCGTCCATTTGTGACACTGATGAAGTACCTCCTCATTCTTTGCATGCTTGCTGGAGATTTTTATCACCTCATAAATTAGTTAAATTAGATTCCCCACATAAGTGATGTTACTGTAAGATTAGTGTAATGTGAATGTTTAAATGTAATTTTGTGCAATGCCTGTGAATGTAACCTGATTGCATTACCAAAGAGTGTATTGCCACTGAAAGGGTTAATCAGTCAAGCCTCTAATGAACTGTGAAGATGTGACCCTGAGTGTGTCTGGAACGCGTAGGGAGGATCCAGATATAAGGTTTCGTTCGTCCTTCTTACTGTGGTCTGTTTTTTATCTTGTTCCTGTCTGTTTGGTTGGATGTAAATTCTAATGTGTGCTGTATATTTGCTCTACTCAATAAAGCTAAATGTTTGCTTTTACTGAAATCTCAAAGTGTCCATTCTTCTAAGCTTCAAAGCTTCTGTCGCACTCTGACAAGTGATACCTAAATTTCCTATTTGACAGATGCAACTGTCTTTCGGGCTGCAAAGGTCGACAGCAAGCTACACAAATTGGTCGGAAGCTCACTCCGACCCAGGCTGGCTTCGAACTCATGACCTTTCAGTCAGTAGTGATCTTAATGCAGCTGACTCCCAGCCAACTGTGCAACAGTCCCAGTGCTCCTTCCTCCTGTTGACAGTAAAGGAGATTCCACCTGAACATTAGGAACTTCCTAACTGTGAGAACTGTTCAGCATTGGAACTCTCTGCCATAGAGTGTGGTGGAGGCACCATCTTTGGAGGCTTTAAAACAGAGTCGCCTTTTTTGGAGGCTTCAAAAAGTTGAAATCGCACATGTAGAGGGATGACTGTACTATGCATTTGGACAATACAGACAGTCTCCAAGTTACAAAAAATATAGGTTCTGTAGGTTTTCTCTTAAGTTGCATTTGAACCTAAGTTGGAACAGTGTGTGTGTGTGTGTGTGTGTTCTGGCCCTGCTGCTTATCTGTCTGAATGTATCTCTCCTTATGAACTATCTAGGAATTTAAGATCGTCTGGGGAGGCCCTGCTCTCGATCCCGTCTTCTTCGTAGGCGTGCCTGGCAGGGATGAAATACAGGGCCTTCTCAGTGGTGGCTTCTTGGCTGTGGAACTCCCTCCCTAAGGATATTAGATCAGCCCCCTCCCTCCTGACTTTCTGAAAAAAAGTAAAAACTTGGCTCTTTGAATAAGCTTTTGGAAATGCAGCGTAATAGATAAACATGAAACTATGAAAGAGTGAACATGGAATGGCTAGATGATGCTACTGGAAAATGAGTTTAACAGGATGACACTGGTGATTATATTTTTTAATGGTTTTTTTTGTATGGTTTTTATAATGTTGAGTTAAATGTTTTAATTGTATTTTATGACTGTTTTGGCATCAAATTGCTGCCAATCTGTAAACTGCCTTGAGTCGCTTTAAGGCTGAGAAAGGTGGGTTAGAAATACTGTAAATAAATACATTATATATATAGGTTGTAAAGGTTTCCCTATGACATGAAGTCCAGTCGTGTCCGACTCTGGGGTTGGTGCTCATCTCTATTTCTAAGCCGAAGAGCTAGCGTTGTCCGTAGACACCTCCAAGGTCATGTGGCCAGCATGACTGCACGGAGTGCCATTACCTTCCCGCTGAAGAGGTACCTATTGATCTACTCACATTTGCATGTTTTCGAACTGCTAGATTGGCAGAAGCTGGGGTTGGCAGCGGGAACTCATGCTGCTCCCCGGATTCGAACCTGCAAACTTTTGGGAATAGCATAGAGAAATGTTTCCTATATATGTGTGTGTGTGTGTGTGTGTGTGTGTGTGTATACACTAGCCATCCCCTGCCATGCTTTGCAGTGGCCCAGTCTGGTGATTTGGAAACTAAAGCATTGAGAAAGTGTTGGTTTTTAATATATGTAATTTCTTTCCGCTTGTGGGTAAACAGTATTTCTTGTCGTATCTTTGTCAGTGTTGATGTGGAGAGTGTCTGGTTTGCCTACTCTGGAATATGCAAGATATAATTGTCCTTCTTTAGGGGTCCCTTTCAAATTTATGACACTATATCTGTGTGTGTGAGTGTGAATCATATCTATCTATCTATAGCTATGACTGGATGGCTCTTTGTCAGGAGGGCTTTGGTGAAGGGAGTTGGACTGGATGGCCTTTAATATTTTCTGTTGGTCATGTGGGTTCTGTGTGGGTTGCCCTAATTCTGTCATTGGTGGGGTTCAGAATGCTCTAATTGTAGGTGAACTATAAATTCCAGTAACTACAACTCCCAAATGTCAGTGTCTATTTCCCCAAAACTCATTTTGTCTGTAATTTTGGACATATGGAATATTCGTGCCAAGTTTGGTCCAGATCTATCATTGTTTGAGTCCACAGCGCTCTCTGGATGTGGATGAACTACAACTCCCAAACTCAGGGTCAATGCCCATCAATGCCCATCTTGGTCATGGGAGTCCTGTGTGCCACGTTTGGTTCAGTTCCAGCATTGGTGGAATTCGTAATGCTCTGATTGTAGGTAAACTATAAATCCCAACAACTACAACTTCCAAATGACAAAATCAATTTTTTTGGAGTGATGGTCACTCCTTGGGTTAGGTGTCTTGTGTTCAAATTTGGTGTCTATTCGTCCAGTGGTTTTTGAGTTATGCTAATCCCACAAACGAACATTACATTTTTATTTATATAGATGTGTGTGTGTATCTATCTATCTATCTATCTATCTATCTATCTATCTATCTATCTATCTATCCGTATATATATCTGGGGATAGCATATAGAAGGGTTAGCTGTGGGGTTAGTTTTGCTTTCTGTGCCCCTGTTGAAGAGATTCTACCTTCTGCCCCTGTGATGCAGGCCTGTAGCGAGGGGGTGGTTTTAGGGGTTCAACCCCCCCCCCCCGAAATGTTTCAGATTTTTTTAAAAAACCTGTTTTACTCATGAATTTTAACTGGTTAACCAAATCCCCATGCTAAGTCTATGAGATGCAAAAAAATAAGAGTCCCTCCAGAACTGCAAGCACTATCTCAGGCAAATATTGACAATTTATTCACACTGTCATTGCTTGCAGCAATAGCCGATGTACTAAAGCAACCAAGTTGGGTGTGTGTGTGTTGAATGCTCTCATTAAGGAGGCCAGACTTGGTGGAGGTGGTTGACAGGGGCAGAACTGCAGGCTACTGAAGGCTGCTCTGCCCCTTGCTGTGCTCTTTGCTTCAGCATGAGCTAGGAGGCAGGTTTCAACCCCCCCCCACACAAAATTTTCAACCCCCCCCCCCAAAATTTTTAACCCCTCCCGAAATTTTTTTCTGGCTACGGCCCTGCTGTGATGATTGGAGTTTGAAAAATTTGGCTTGTTGTAAACAGAGATTGGAGATAAACCTTCAATGGAGACACCTTTCCCCCATGATAATAACCCTTACAAGAGTGGATTTCCCTTCCGAGGATTAGATATCTCTCACGTCTTGTTGTTTCATCCCTGTTCATTTTTAAGTTGGATGTTTGTAACTTGGAGGCTGCCTGTATTGACTTCCATGTTGGCGGCTGAATAGTATTATGATGGCATCTTCTTTATGAGCATCATTGAGCTGGGGCCAGGGGCAATGGAGAAGCAGTGATTTGAAAAATGCACACAACGGCACACTCACAATATTTACACTGGGAAGTGGAGGATTGTCCTTCCTCTGCCTGGGAGCTTGCTTCATTGCGATACACTGGAGAGCACCCATGTGCTCCCAGTCCTTTCGCTGTCTCTGCTGAATCAATCAATAGATACACTTAGAAAGCCTGTTATGGCATGTCGTGCATCATGGATTTTGATCATATCAATCATAATTGAGTCAGATGTAATCCATCTGACTTTCGCTGCGCCGGGGTCAGCAGGGGATGCGATGCCTCACTTCACATCAATTACCGCACAGAGCAAGGAGGTTGGTGAGCAATTGCCTTTGATAGTTCCCAGCTATAAATAATTGTATAGCACCGGTGGTTAAGCTGGCTCTTGGGCACAATACAGTATCATGAATTTTCATTTACTTTCTCTGGGAAGCTGTTAGCCCCAGTAGCTTGGGATGGGGAAGGTTTATTGTTTGTATCAATCCTTAATGTTACAGGTATTTTGTTTTCATGGTTGCCCTTCTTGTCATCACTTTGGCCCATGTCAAACTAATCCTGGGTTTTAGCTTCAAAGCTAGCTAGATCTAGAACAGGGGTCCACAAACTTTTTAAACAGAAGACCAGGTCACAGTCCCTCAAACTATTGGAGGGCCGGATTATAACTTGAAAAAAAATGAATGAATTCCTATGCACAGTGCACATATTTTATTTTTACTGCAAAATCACTTAAAAACAATACAATAATTAAAATGAAGAACAATTTTACCAAATATAAACTTATTAGTATTTCAGTGGGAAGTGTGGGCCTGCTTTTGCCTGATGAGATAGGGTTGTTGTTGTTGTTGTTGTTGTTGTTGTTGTTGTTGTTGTGTGCTTTCAAGTTGTTTCAGACTTAGGTTGACCCTAAGCAAGGGCCGGGTAAATGACCTTGGAGGGCCCCATCCGGCCCCTGGGCCTTGGTTTGAGGGCCCCTGATGTTGAAGATAGATAGTTGAATAAATGAAATGAACAGGTGGAAACTGATTACTGCAAGAGTTCTGTAAAATTCAAATAGTTTTAATGGACCGATTGAAAACAGGTATTTATTAGGCTTGGGCGGTTTTGTTCATTAATTTCGTAATTTGTTATTAATTCGTATTTAAATTAGCTTACGATCCAATATTGAGCCATGCAGGACTACTGTGAGGAGTAATTAAAAATCGAAACAATTTTTCCAATTTATTTCGTATTGTTTCGTAATTGTTTCGTAATTGGTTCAAAATTGTTTCGTAATTGTTTCGTAATTATTTCCGTATGTCTGGTGCAAGTTTTATAGTTGTTGTTTGTTTTATCAATGATAAAAAATAAATTATCACACCAACAGTCAACAACAGAGGGAGAGGGAAGCTTCAGAAGTTCCCCCTGTCCCATTTGGAGGGCTTTTAGCATATTGCGCAATCGCGTCCGCCATTAACGAATCGATTCGTAATTTTATGAAATTTCGTATATTTCAAACTTTTTAAAGGAAAATTTCAGAATTCTTTAAAAAAAACGAAACGAGTTTAGAACCAAATTTTTCCGTTGCTACCCAAGCCTAGTATTTATTCATTGAGACTAGAACTATTCCGTCAGCATTGCCTCCGAAAAATCCTGCAAATCTCTTGGGAAGACAAGCGGACAAAAGCAATGACCACCAACACTGAAGCGATGGTCCTCCACCATCAACTCCGCTGGACCGGCCACGTTGTCCAAATGCCCGACCACCGTCTCCCAAAGCAGTTGCTCTACTCCGAAACAAGAATGGAAAATGGAATGTTGGTGGACGGGAAAAGATGGGCTCAAAGCCAACCTTAAAAACTCTGGCATAGGCACTGAGAGCTCGGTAGCCCTGGCCCTTGAGCACTCCAGCTGGAGGTCAGCTGTGACCAGCAGTGCTGTAGAATTCAAAGAGACACAAATGGAGGGCGAGAGAGAGAGAGAAACGTGCCAAGAGGAAGGCGTGTCAAGTCAACCCTGACCGGGACCGCCTTTCACCTGGAAACCAATGCCCTCACAGCGGGAGAAGATGCAGGTCAAGAATGGGGCTCCACAGTCACCTATGGACCCACCGCCAGAACACCGATCTTGGAAAGACAATCCTACTTGGACAATGAGGGATCACCTAAGTAAGTATACCCCACATCTAGAAAACTAACTTTCAATGAGAAACATCCTAATTTCTCCTTTCTTGTCATTTTCTGGGTAGGTTTGCATCTAAAACTTTCCAGAGATTCACAATACTTTCTTCCCTGGTTGCTCTGCTCCATCTAGGGAGGTCTATTCCAGGATCGAGTTTGCAATATGACCTTTCTATTTCAGCCCCAAATGGCTCTTCTAGTTACCCCCTCAGACTTGTGTTTTCAATAGGGATGTCCTCATTCCCAGCAACCGTGTTCCATGTGGCTTCAATATCTCTGGAGTTCATCTCTTGAATAAATCATAATGGACGGTCAGTTTGAATATTTGTCTGCGAGGCCCAATGTCATCCTTTTCCATTATTCATCCTCAAATCTTTTCTTCTCCAACTAGCAAATCTTGCAAGCTGTCATAAGGAACAAATAATCACCTTTCCTCTCCCCCCTTCGCTTTAAAATTCAACAAAGGCCCCCCGAGCTGTGCTCTCTTTGTGTATAATAGTTAACATTGTCGCTAGTAATCAATTTATTTCACTGTGTAGGGACAGTAGCCTCATGACAAGTCAAAGACCTTTGGAGAGCGCTACATCTGTGCCTGTTATTTAAGAATAAGCCAGCACAAAAGGCTGGAATACATTAGAAAACAAAAAATATGTCAGCTTACAGAATGGTCCCATTGTTATCTCCGCCACAGAGGGGTTTGAGACACAGCATATGACACTGGATGTTCTTTCCTCCTTTGCCAGGCTCTGTAATAAAGTATTTTGGTGGAAAAGCTGTAATTGATACCCAGAAGATCTGGGCATTATCTGCCCCCCCCCCTTTTCCATCCCCCTCTTTTCTCTCTCTGGTGAGGCCAACCGTGTCTGAGTCAGAATGTTATTTCTATCAATATCGAGAACCTCAAAGCCGAAATCGATAGAATACTATTCTAATGTCGCGGCTTCAACAGCCGCTGCTTTGATGCACAGTGAGATCAATGGCCATTTGCCTAAGATGGGATCTCCAAACTCTCCGATTCTGGGGAAGAGAAATCACCCTTCGATAGGGACTGTAACAATTATTCGGCATCAGGGAGAACATGCAAGATGAAGGCGTCTGATACCCTCCCATAATAATTTGCTCTCCAATTGATCCCCAAATTTCTAAAATTGAAGAGAATAAAAGGTAAAGGTTGCTGCAGCATGCAAGAAATTAGTTTGTGTGTGTGCATGTCAACTGTAAAATAAGATCAGTGAAGCTGATTGGACTATGCCTAGGGAGATGGCTGAGCCTGGGACTTTTGGATACTGTTACATTTTTCAGGCTTGAGTTATGCAGGTTGTAATGAATCCCTTACTTTGGCAAGCTAGCTTAGGCCCAAGAGAGTGGGCCTGGCTAAGCCACGGCATCCATTTTAGAGAAGGGAGACAGGGAGACGCCATCTTAGGTTAGGTTTGCCTTAAGGGGGTGTGCTCTAGTCTTGGAGGGAGAATCAGAAGGTTAGGATTGGTTAGAAAGATGTGGGCGGAGCCTAAGTGATCTGAAGGGAAAAAGGTGACTTTTAAACTGAGGCTTGAGTTTCTAGATTGCCAGTTGAGTTGGGAGTTGGAGCTTGGAAAGGGTAGAGCAAAAATGTTGGGTGTTAGTGACAGTAGTTTGGAGTTTTGAAGAAGAACTTTGGGTCAGTCTTTTGTTTAGTATTCAGGGTAGCTATAGAGAAGTATAGCTGGAATACTGTGTGGAACAGAACCCCGTTAGTGGTCTGTTCTTTTCCTAAGGAAGGCTAGTTCAGGTTTTAGCTAGATTCCTAAGGGGGATTTTTGTGAGAGTTATGTTCAGAGATTCATTTCCTGTAGTAATTTTCTGTGTTGAAACTTTAAGACTTGTAACCCAGAAGTTTTAAGATCTTTTCTCAAATGTAACCACAAGCTTTGTATGCCAGATGTTTACTGAAACCATCAAGCATTTGTACCTGAAATATTCAAGTCTGTACAATAAACGTTCTTGTTATTTTTATCAACTTATACCAGGCAAAAATTGGTATGATAAGAAACAAAGATGGCAGGGACCTAACAGAAGCTGAAGAGATCAAGAGAAGGTGGCGAGACTATACAGAAGATCTGTATAGGAAGGATAATAATATCGAGGATAGTTTTGACGGTGTGGTGAATGAATTAGAACCAGACATCCTGAGGAGTGAGGTTGAATGAGCCTTAAGAAGCATTGCTAACAACAAGGCAGCAGGAGACGACAGGATCCCAGCTGAACTGTTTAAAATCTTAAAAGATGATGCTGTCTACGGTGATGCATGCCATATGCCAGCAAATATGAAAAACACAAGAGTGGCCATCAGACTGGAAAAAATCAACTTATATCCCCATGCCAAAAAAGGGAAATGCAAAAGACTGCTCAAACTTCCGTACAGTGGCCCTTTTTTCTCATGCCAGTAAGGTAATGCTCAAGATCCTGCAAGGAAGACTCCAGCAATACATGGAGCGAGAGTTGCCAGATGCTCAAGCTGGGCTTAGAAAAGGCAGAGGAACGAGAGACCAGATAGCCAATATCCGCTGGATAATGGAGAAAGGCAGGGAGTTTCAGAAAAACATCTACTTCTGCTTCATTGACTATTCTAAAGCCTTTGACTGTGTGGATCATAATAAATTGTGGCAAGTTCTTGGTGGGATGGGCATACCAAGCCACCTTCCTTCTCTCCTGAGGAATCTGTACAAGGACCAAGTAGCAACAGTCAGAACTGACCACGGAACAACAGACTGGTTCAAGATTGGGAAAGGCGTACGGCAAGGCTGCATACTCTCACCCAACCTTTTTAACGTGTATGCAGAACACATCATGCGATGTGCGGGGCTGGATGAATGCAAAGCTGGGGTGAAAATTGCTGGAAGAAACATTAACAACCTCAGATATGCAGATGACACCACTCTGATGGCCGAAAGCGAGGAGGAGCTGAGGAGCCTTCTAATCAAGGTGAAAGAAGAAAGCGCAAAAGCCGGGTTGCAGCTAAACATCAAAAAAACCAAGATTATGGCAACAAGAATGATTGACAACTGGAAAATAGAGGGAGAGAATGTGGAGGCCGTGACAGACTTTGTATTTCTAGGTGCAAAGATGACTGCAGATGCAGACTGTGGCCAGGAAATCAGAAGACGCTTACTTCTTGGGAGGAGAGCAATGTCCAATCTCGATAAAATAGTAAAGAGTAGAGACATCAGACTGGCAACAAAGATCCGCCTAGTCAAAGCCATGGTATTCCCTGTAGTAACCTATGGATGTGAGAGCTGGACCTTAGGGAAGGCTGAGCGAAGGAAAATAGATGCTTTTGAGCTGTGGTGTTGGAGGAAAGTGCTGAGAGTGCCTTGGACTGCGAGAAGATCCAACCAGTCCATCCTCCAGGAAATAAAGCCCGACTGCTCACTGGAGGGAAGGAGACTAGAGACAAAGTTGAAGTACTTTGGCCACATCATGAGGAGACAGCAAAGCCTAGAGAAGACAATTATGCTGGGGAAAGTGGAAGGCAAAAGGAAGAGGGGCCGACCAAGGGCAAGATGGATGGATTGCATCCTTGAAGTGACTGGACTGACCTTGAAGGAGCTGGGGGTGGTGACAGCCGACAGGGAGCTCTGGCGTGGGCTGGTCCATGAGGTCACAAAGAGTCGGAGACGACTGAACGAATGAACAACATACCAGCCTCAGTGTGAATGTCTTTGTGGTGACAGCATTATTTAAGTCAACTTTTTACCAGCCTCTAAGAAAACTAGAGTAACACAGAGTGTGTTACTGAACAACCTCTCAATAGTACTTCAGCTTGTTCATTAGTAATATGGTGACAGCGGAAATCTTTTAAAAAATCATTTTAAGTCTCTCAGTTCCAGTGGTTCCCAGTTCCTAGCTTTTAAATATTCAGTTGGTTCAACAACTATTCTCCCTCTATATTTTTGGTGAGCTAATCTGTAGTGGTGTCATTGTTTTAATTTGATAGGAAGGGAAAGAAAAAAGGAAAGAGAGAAGGAAGCATGGAAACAAAGAGCGGAGGAAGGAAGGGAAGATGTAGAGAAGGAAGGAAGGAGAGAAGGAAAGAAAAAAGGGAAGGAAGGAAAGAGGGAGTGAAGGAAGGAGGGAAAGAAGGAGAGAAAGAGAGAGGGGAGGAAAGAAGGAAAGAGAGAAGGAAGGATGGAAGCAAAAGTGAAGGAAGGAAAGAGGTAGAGAAGGAAGGAAGGAAGGAAGGAAGGAGAGAAGACAAGAAGAAAAGGGAAGGAAGGAAGGAAGGAAGGAAGGAAGGAAGGAAGGAAGGAGGGAGCGAAGGAAAGAGGGAAAGGAGGAGAGAAAGAGGGAGGGAAGGTTGGCCGCAGCGATGCATGGCGGGTACAGCTAGTACTGTATATTATCCTTTGTTCAGACTTTGCCTGGAATACTATTCTGGGTACCACAATCCAAGAAGGATATTGACCAGCTGGAACATATCCCAGAACATATCCCAGGGAACGAGGCACACCAACCGTTCATGAAGGCATATGACTCTCTTGTTCTCACTAAATGAAGGCATGGCATCATATGTTTTTGTTGAGACCAAGGGACTGGAAAATGTGCAGTTAGCTAATGTGCCATAAAAGCGATCCGGCTTTTAATGTAATATTTTTTAATTATACTCAGGTCATGTTTACCTGTGTTCCCTCATGCCCGAAATCACATTTTCCAGGATACATAGAGCTAAAGAATTCTAGCCAGTTGAAGACAAAATAGATGAATTGTTGGGCCGTGTTCTTATAATTGCTTGTGTAGCTCTGATCTCCCACTGTATGTTCATACGGATCTTGAACCAGAAGAGTATGAGGCAAACATCTTTTGGCCTGATGAACATGAATGAATTGATGTGAATGAAACCTTATGGAGTATGCCATCCTCACAGAATTGTTGTTGTTGTTTTACGGACACAAAAACACAGTATGACACAGCAAACAAGATATATATGCTGGATTTTGTATCACAGAATCACAAGTCAAACACTTCCCAAGCGTCTAGGACTGTGTGATGTATTTTTGAATGATGCATGCAGATCCAAGTAAGGTGGCTTTTTGTAGTTGACAGATCATGATTTTGTCAATGTTTATTGTTTCCAAATGCCGGCTGAGATCTTTTGGCACAACACCCTACTGCAAGAATATCGCGCAGACAGACTACAAGCAGAGGCACAACACAATTGCTCAGATGATTCATTGGAACTTGTGCCACAAATACCATCTGCCTGTGACAAAGAACTGGTGGGATCACAAGCCTGAAAAAGTTACAGAGAATGAACAGCTCAAGCTACTCTGGGACTTCCGGGTTCAGACAGACAGAGTTTTGGAACACAATACCCCTGACCTCACAATAGTGTTAAAAAACAAAGTATGGATCGTCAAACAAAGTATGGATCGTCAATCCAGGCGACAGCAGGATTGAAGAGAAACAACTGGAAAAGCTGACATGATACGAGGATTTAAAGATTAAACTGCAAATACTGTGGCCCCAATCAGTCAAGGTGGTCCTAGTGGTGATTGGCGCACTGGGTGCAGTGCCTAAAGACCTTGGCCTGCACATAAGCACCATCGGCGCTGACAAAATTACCATCTGCCAGCTGCAGAAGGCTACATGCATCATTCGCCGATACATCACACAGTCCTAGACACTTGGGAAGTGTCCAATGTGTGATCCAATACAACAGCCAGCAGAGTGATTTTGTTTTTAATAATAATAATAATAATAATAATAATAATAATAATAAATGCAGACTGTGCAAGGAAGCTGATGATACCATTGATCATATCCTCAGCTGTTGCAAGAAAATGGCATAGACGGACTACAAACAAAGGCACAACTCTGTGGCCCATATTATTCACTGGAACTTATGTCACAAGGACCACCTGCCAGCAGTAAAGAATTGGTGGGATCATAAACCTGCAAAGGTTGTGGAAAATGAACATGCAAAAATCCTGTGGGACTTTCGAATCCAGACTGACAAAGTTTGGAACACAATACACCAGACATCACAATTCTGGAAAAGAAAAAAGTCTGGATTATTGATGTCGCCATACCAGCTGACAGTCGCATTGAGGAAAAACAACAGGAAAAACTCAGCTGCCATCAAGACCTAAAGGTAAACTGCAAAAGCTCTGGCATAAACCAATACAGGTGGTCCCAGTGGTCATCGGCACACTGGGTGCCGTGCCAAAAGATCTCAGCCGGCATTTGGAAACAATAAACATTGACAAAATCATGATCTGTCAACTGCAAAAGGCTACCTTTTCTGGATCTGCGCGCATCATTCGAAAATACATCATACAGGGTTGGGAAGTGTTGGACTTGTGAATTTTTGATACGAAATCCAGCATATAGATCTCGTTTTACTGTGACATACTGTGCTTTTGTGTCATTAAAATAATAATAATAATAATAATAATAATAGAGGTCTGCAAAAACACAGTGACATGTAACAGCCAACACCTCTAGGAATGGGTGCAACTACCACACAATCCTTAAACGCACAAATGAATACTATGGATCTCTATCTCTTGATCATCACTAAGAAGCTTTAGACCACTGTATTGTAGCTCATTTTTTCGTTCACTCTCCTGGTTTGATATTTGCTAGTGAAGCATTTTGTCCAATATCGGTTGACACATCTTGTTTCAGAGGTCTGATCTGATTACGTTTCCTATTTCCACTGAGGCTAGTTTCGAAGAACACTTTTTCTGACATACAATCAAATTTATTGATTCTTTTTCTGCAAATGTAAAACGATCTTTCTTTCTTTCTTTCGGCATCTCTACAGATGGCCAATTGAATAGTTACATTTACTCCAAGTGGTAAATGTATGTGGTTCGTAAACTTGCCTGATTTCAATGTCTTGCTCTCTGCAATGCCAGAAATTTGGGGACTGAAGGAAGACTTCATGAGAGGCAGAATTCTTATACGCTCTCATTTTGCCTTTCTTGTAACTACATGTTCCCCAATGCTGCTCTATTTGAAAGTACTCTGTATAGGATGGGGTATCAGAGGGCGGTCCTCAGTTTAACAACATCTTCGATTTGAACAGCTGTTTGTTTCAAGTTCTGTTGAAAGAGAAGTGACCCTCCTTCAGAAGAGAGAACATACAAGATCCTTGAAGTTAGCCAACAGTAAGAGGCAGCTGGATGGAAAACCGAGAAGGCAGCATAGAATCATAGAATCATAGAGTTGGAAGAGACCTCATGGGCCATCCAGTGCAACCCCATTCTTCCGAGAAGCAGGAATATTGCATTCAAAATTATTACAGAATGTGCATATGTATGCTAAGTCTTTACAAGGATCATTGCCTGTATGGGTGCGTGTTGAGGAAGAACACTTGGACAATTAAGCAATTAAGCTTGAGTCACTCCCTGCATGGAGTATATCATGAGGAGTGCTTCATGGTGTATTTAGATGGAGATGGTGATCAGAAGATCAGGAAGAGACTGGATGGGACTTCAATACTACAGGACTTGCTGAAGATCCTGAACAATTTACTACAAGACTCCTTGCACCAATGAAGAAGCAAAGAATGCATGATTTTAATGCATTGGACTTTTGTGTGAGTTATTTTGCTGCAATGGACTAAGTTTATTTTCAAGGCTGGTTATTTTGTAAAGCTGCGTATTTATCTCTGACTACTCAAGAGTAAATTTTGTTTTTCCTTTTACTCTGACTGTGTGAATCAACTAGAGGGCTGGGGCTGGAAAGACTGCTTGGTAGCTTCCACATAGACTGATAAACCGCAACAAAATCACCCCTGACAGATGGCCATCCAGCCTCTGTTTCAAAGCCTCTAAAGAAGGAGCCTCCACCACACTCCGGGGCAGAAAGTTCCACTGCTGAAGATCTTAGTCTTTGTGGTGGTTTGTAAATTTTGCCATAATTATGTTGGAAACCGCTTTAAGTCCCTTGTGATGGGAGAAAAGCTTTATACAAGTGAAGTAAATAAACCAACAAATAAATAAAACGATTGGTTCCCATTGCAAGGAATAAATACATTTGTTCAGTAGTTCACAAGAAATTGACAAAGTTTCTCAAGTTGCTCCTGGTATGAAAAAAATTAAAATCTGGTGACTCCATTAGGATTTCTCTTGGGAAATTTTGTTCAAATAGGCTTTACCTTTTTCCCTCTCACTGAGGCTGAGAGTGTGTGACATGCCCAAGCTCACCTGTTGCTCTTCCATGTCTGAGTAGGGATTCAAACCCTGGACTCCAGAGTCGTAGTCAAATACTGATTCAGAGGTTCCTGTATTATATGGATTTTGGCCATCGTATTCCTTGCTATGGGCGCTTTGATGGTTTGCAAAAGGCAGCGGAAGAGAAGAAAAGAAAGACTCTCTTTTCCTTTCTCCCACACCTCCTTGTCGTTGCCTTACATCTCTCTTTCATGCTGTGACACCATTAGTGGAATCTCATCTCAAGCAGACAATTAGCAACAGCGCAGGGTAGAAGGTAGGTATGAGGTCACCCACTCAAACAGCACTTATCTAAAGTAAATGCCTTGTAACTAATCACAGAGAAGAGGCACCCCCTGCCCGCCTGTCTCTTTGCACACCAAGCCACCTCTCTCTTCCGCTTCCCTCCCTCATCAGATCTGTTGACACTACTGTCAGCACAGCCGAGGTTTAATTCTTTCTCCCATCACTTTTTCTTCTTTTATTAATATTTTGATCAACTACAAACAAAACTAACATAACAAACGTAAACAAAAACAGTAAAAAGGAGGCATGACAAGTTACTCTCAATGCTCCAGCTACTGCTTATAGGTACTAAAACATTTTACTTTCTCTACATTACCTGTTACGTATTATTCAAGTCTACTCTTCTACGGATCTTAATATAAACAACTCCCATCCCTTAAGATTACTCATATCAATGCCTTTGTGTGGACTGTTGCACTCCAGGACAGGAAAAGCCCTCTGACTTTAAACACCACACCGTTGGATGGAAAACAATCCTTTTATTGAAGATAATTAAAAAGCAAAAAGGTAAAAAAGAAATAGATAAATTTAATTAGGTAGGAAGATAAGCAGGAACAAAGTAGTCCAGGGTAATAGTCCAGCAAAGTCCATTAAAACAAAGGCGAAACTTCCCAAATAAAATGCAAAGAACGAGGAAACAGGAACCTTCCAGGTAAGGAAGAGCGATGACCTCCTAGAAGAGGAGAAGTAGTTTTCAGGGAATGAGGGTTTTCTTTTTGTTTGCTGGGGGGTTAATAAAAAATTAAATGGTGATGCCAAAAAGTATAGGAGGAGCCAAGATCACTTCCCGCCCTTACCATTTTTTTTCCTTAGGCGAACCCTCGTTGGCCGAGTAGGATAGTCTTCCAAGATCAGTATTCTGGTGGGTCCGTAGGTGGCTGTGGAGCCCTATTCTTGATCTGCATCTTCTCCCGCAGTGAGGGCATTGGTTTCTGGATGGAAGGCGGTCTTGGTTGGGGTTGGCTTGATGTGCCTTCCTCTTGGCGTGTTTCCCTCTTTCGCCCTCCATTCGTGCCTCTTCAAATTCTACAGCACTGCTGGTCATAGCTGACCTCCAGCTGGAGCGCTCAAGGGCCAAGGCTTCCCAGTTCTCAGTGTCTATGCCAGAGTTTTTAAGGTTGGCTTTGAGCCCATCTTTAAGTCTCTTTTCCTGCCCACCAACATTCCATTTTCCCTTCATGAGTTCGGAGTAGAGCAACTGCTTTGGGTGACGGTGGTCAGGAATCCGGACAACGTGACCGGTCCAGTGGAGTTGATGGCAGAGGATCATCCCTTCAATGCAGGTGGTCTTTGCTTCTTCCAGCACGCTGATGTTTGTCCGCCTGTCTTCCCAAGAGATTTGAAGAATTTTCCGGAGGCAACGCTGATGGAATCGTTCCAGGAGTTGCATGTGACGTCTGTAGACTGTCCACGTTTCACAGGCATATAGCAGGGTTGGGAGGGCAACAGCTTTATTTATTTATTTTATTTTATTTTATTTTATTTACTATGCTTCTATACCACCATTCTCAGCCTGAGGGCGACTCATGGCAGTTTACAAAATGGCATAATTCAATGCCCACAACAGTACAGAAATAATTTAAACATTAAAAACATTTAACACAGGTAAAAATTCATTATGCTTAACATCAGTAACACAATAAAAACCATAAGTCCTCCACATTTCATTACCAGTCATTATCCAGTCACGTTGTCCAACCGTTCCGAGATCAGAGTTTCAAAGCTACACTGCGTTTGGAAAGGCCTGCTCATATAGCCAGGTTTTAACTTTTTTGCAAAACGTTAAGAGGATGGGAGCTGTTCTAATGTCTCTGGGGAGGGCATTCCACAACCGAGGGGCCACCGCTGAGAAGGCCCTATCCCTTGTCCCTGCCAATGGCAGGGCCGAGAGCAGGGCCTCCCCAGAAGATCTTAAATTTCTAGAGGGTTCGTAAGGAAAAATACATTCGGACAGGTAAACAGGGCCAGAACTGTTTAGGGCTTTATAGGCTAAAGCCAGCACTTTGAATTGTGCTCAGTAGCAGATTGGCAGCCAGTGGAGCTGGTGCAACAGGGGAGTTGTATGCTGCCTGGGCGCCGCTCCTGTTAGCAACCTAGCTGCTGCCCGTTGGATCATTTGGAGCTTCCGAACAGTCTTCAAAGGCAACCCCACGTAGAGAGCGTTGCAGTAGTCTATACGGGATGTAACCAGAGCGTGGACCACCGTGGCCAAGTCATAAACAAG
This sequence comes from Anolis sagrei, assembly GCF_037176765.1. Lineage (NCBI taxonomy): Eukaryota > Metazoa > Chordata > Lepidosauria > Squamata > Anolidae > Anolis > Anolis sagrei. The sequence continues at coordinate 32,487,495 of NC_090028.1, forward strand.
CACCTTGGTATCCCTATGGATGTCCCAGTCCTCAAACACTCTCAGGCCCCTGAAGTACCAAAGCTATCCAAGGAAATGGAGGAATCGGAAGAAACGAATTCTGTGCACAAGTCTACTCAATAGGCAATGGTTAATCTTTTCCATGGGATAGGTTAAAAGAAAGAGAGAAAGAGATGCGAAGGAAGGAAAATCCAGAGCAATATGGAAAGACAACAAAGATTTCTGAACCTCCCTTACCACCAAAGTAGTAGATGTTACTACAGTAGAATTTACATTTTATAGCTCTTATGGATTAAGTCAAGACATCTCATTATAAATCCTACTTTAGAGTAACTGGAGGTTTTATAGGCTGGCCATGAAATGATACACCCTGAAAGGTTTCGTCTAATTCTGCTCGAAGATGAAAAGAAACACAAGTCTTTTTCTAATCTTTCTTCCCTTTTGTTGTTGTTTGTGTTGTTGTTGCCAGAACGGATCATTCCCCAAGCGAACTGTGGCTCCTTTGTAACTCTAAGCAGCAGAGCTTTCACATACAGCTGCTATATTCTTTGAAACCCGTTTCCAGTGTCATATTTTCCTCCCTGCTGGATCATTACACCCTTGCATGGAAATAATCAACATTTACAAATTGAAATTAATCTAGCAAACCGGCTCTCTTTTATTAGGTTTCATTACACTGCTTAAACACACAGAGAGAGAGACACAGAGAAGAGGATAGCTGGGAATTTGACAAACGATAATCGCAAAACCAAACGGGGCTTTTAGAATACTTTTTGATTGTTTTTAATTGCAAGAAACACCTTCTTCTGTGAACAGTATCTCTCCTTTCTCTGTCTCTTTTGTGGTTTCTGCTTGGATACAGTGTGAGTCACTGAACATTTCATAAACACAGTATTTATGAGTGATTCATCCCTAGTTTTCAAGTATTTTTGGTAACTTTAAAAAGAAGAGATGCCGAAACCCTCCAGTGATTTCAAGTCCTTCTTTTGTTGAATGGGGGAAAAAATAGAAATTAAAAACAAAACTAATAAAGATCATATGACCGGGTAAGAGCATGTGCACAATAACACAGAGATAATGAAGCGAGAAAACAAAAATTAGTGTGAGGAAGTGGGTGCGAGTCTCAACAATGAATTGTTAGGAACGCATTGTATTTCTGCACGTGATCCATTTCACTCAAACGACTTAAAGCTGCCAAAAAAGCATCTAATTTCTCAAAGAATGCGTGCTTATAATACTTATGGATTTTCTTTTTGCAGAATATCATAGCTTCCTGTCCTCCAAACTTCTTCCCTTTTGAAAAGCTGTGTTTTCAAGGAAATGAAGTTTAGGGTCCAACCTTAAACTAGGATGGTATATAGAGATTGTGGCATGTAATTTCTGCCCATGGTGTTGTGAATTAATTGTGGTATGCAACTATTGTGTTGAATGGCAGGAGTGTTTAACTGAACCAAGATACTAAATGTGCAACTGAATACACAAATGTGCATCCATGCACAATGGTGTCATGCACAACTCCATATCTACAACTTGAGTTTGATAAGGCTGCTCTTCATTGGCCAAAAATATCCAACTGCTTCCATAGCTGATGTTATCAAACGCCAACAGAACTTCAGAACTTCTCTCTTATTTGGAACTTAGTCTTTGACAGTCAGCTCTGCTGTTGGAGTGAATGGAGAAAGTGGCAGTAGAAGCTGGGAGACAGCAGTAAAGTGGAGAAGGGAGCTGCATCGAACATGTAATAATAATAATAATAATAATAATAATAATAATAATAATAATATAAACGTCTCCGGCCCTGTTTACCTCTCTGAACGTATTCTCCCCTACGAACCATCAAGATTATTAAGATCAGCTGGAGAGGCCCTGCTCTCGGTCCCACCAGCCTCGCAAGCGCGTCTGGTGGGGACGAGGGACAGGGCCTTCTCGGTGGTGGCCCCGCGACTCTGGAACTCTCTCCCACCAGAGGTCAGAACCACCCTGTCTATCCTGACATTTAGGAAACGGGTGAAGACATGGTTGTGGAGACAGGCCTTCGATGAATGAGACAACACCCTAGGATTCTGGATGGAAGATGATGTATATTTGATTTTAATACGACGACTGACCACCGTAGTTTTATATATATTGTTATTTTAAATGTGTTACTGTAATTGTGAACTATGATATTTTAATGATTGTATGTGTTTTTATGGTTGGAAACCGGACTGAGTCCCTCAATGAGGTTGAGAAGGTCGGTATAGAAAACTTCGAAATAAATAAATAAATAAATAAATAAATAATGGCAAAGACTCTGGCACAAGCCAGTAAAGGTGGTCCCAGTGGTGCAGTGGCTAAAGACCTTGGCCTGCACTTAAACACAATAGGCGCTGACAAAATTACCATCTGCCAGCCGCAGAATTCCGGATTCAGACAGACAGAGTTTTGGAGCACAATACTCCTGACCTCACAATCGTGTTAAAAAACAAAGTATGGATCGTTGATGTCGCAATCCCAGGTGACAGCAGGATTGCAGAGAAACAACTGGAAAAGTTGACACGATATGAGGATTTAAAGATCGAACTGCAAAGGCTGTCACAAACCAGTAAAAGTGGTCCCAGTTGTGATCGGCACACTGGGTGCAGTGCCTAAAGACCTTGGCCTGCACTTAAACACAATCGGCGCTGACAAAATTACCATCTGCCAGCTGCAAAAGGCCACCTTACTGGGATCTGCATGCATTATTTGCCGATACATCACACAGTCCTAGACACTTGGGAAGTGTCCAACGTGTGATCCAATTCAAGAGCCAGAAGAGTGTCTGCTGTGGACTCATCTTATTGTGTTTCAAATAACAACAACAACTACTACTACTACTACTGATGTGACACTTTCCTCTTTTTTGGCCATGTGTCTTAAGATCTTCCATGACTTATTATAATAATAATAATAATTATTATTATTATGTTTGCTGTGGACTCATCTTGTGTTTCAAATAATAATAATAATAATAATAATAATAATAATAATTTATTTTTAACCCTCCCTCCCCCCGGATACCAGAAGGATACCATAGTAGATGGTATCACATGCCACTGAGAGATCCAGGAGAACTAGCAGGGACACACTTCTTCTATCTAGCTCTCTTTGTAGATCATCCACCAATGTAGCCTTCTGTGACTTCTCGGAGCTGAAGTCATGAAAGATCCTAAGACACATGGCCAAAAAAGAGGAAAGTGTCACATCAGTAGTTGTTGTTATTATTATTATTATTATTATTATTATTATTATTATTATTATCGGAGCTGAAGTCATGGAATATCCTAAGAGAGATGGCCAAAAAAGCGGAAAGTGTCACATCAGTAGTTTTGCTTCCATGACTTTGAACCAAAGAGAAGACACTGAGCCTCAGCTGAAAATATTCCACAACTTCTATACAACTTCTATACGCATGTGTAAGCTAGCAACTGGACACTGGCCCTGGTGGCTCCTCATTTTTGGTGGTTTCCCCATTTCTGTAAATGGCAATATCTCCCCTTTCTTAAAAAGGCTGAAATCTTTTCCTTACGTCTTATAATTGGTAATAAGAAACATTAAGCTAAAATAGAAATACGGTGATTGGATCCCACTTTTTGCCTTGAGAACTCTAGAACAGTAGTTCAACCTGGAAGACGTTTTCCACTCATGGAAGAGAACAGTGTCCCCTGGTAGACCTTCAAACAGATGACCATCAGGGCAGGGGTGCTCCTAGGAGCAGGCCAGATCTTCAGGAAATATATCTCTGTATTGTTGAAGGCTTTCATGGCTGGAATCACTGGGTTGTTGTAGGTTTTTCGGGCTATATGGCCATGTTCTGGAAGCATTCTCTCCTGATGTTTCGCCTGCATCTATGGCAAGCATCCTCAGAGGTTGTGAGGTCACTACCATGACTCCAAAAAACATTTCAAGTCAACCGCATGGCATCTGAAAAGCCATAACTGGTGGTGGATAAATGAAAAGAAATCTGGGGCAATTTCATGAGCTCATCTAAAGACTAATTATCGTATTGGCATATGTTTTCTGCACAACTAACAAATACAGATGGTGAGTTGGTCTGGTTGGGCTTTGCACTCTATGAAATGATAATGGGGCATAAAAAGAAAGCCCAATGCTCTGTTTACAAGAATTTCAAAGTCGAATATGTTTTATTGCAAATGCATCTAAAGATGAAAAAGAATTTATTTATTTATTTATTGTATCAGGAGCGAACCAAGAGAACAGTTGTAATGTATTTAAGAAAAAAAATCCCACAGAGTTTAAAAACTATATTAAAAATTATATTAAATGTCTTTTGACCAGTAGCTGGCCACTTGGAGTGCATCTGATGTTGCTATTAGAAGGTCCTCCATTGTGCATGTGGCAGGGCTCAGGCTGCATTGTAGTAGGTGGTCTGTGGTTTGCACTTTTCCACATTCACATGGACTCCTCTTTGTGGCCCCATTTCTTAAGGTTGGCTCTTCATCTCGTGGTGTCACAGCACAGTCTGTTCAGCACCTTCCAAGTCGCCCAGTCTTCTGTGTGCCAAGGAGGAAGTTTCTCATTTGGTATCAACCATGGATTGAGGTTCTGAGTTTTAGCCTGCCACTTTTGAGCTCTCGCTTGCTGAGGTGTTCCTGCAAGTATCTCTGTAGATCTTAGAAAACTATTTAAGGTGTGCTGGATGATATCTGAAAAGGGGATGGGTTGGAGATGTCATTGCCTTGGTCCTTTCATTATTGGTAATGGATATAGTTGGTGCAATACGACTAAACAATGTAATTTTTCCAGTGGTGTAGGGCACAGACATCCTGTGATAATTCAACATGTCTCATTAAGAGCTACATCCACTGTTTTATTGTGGTGAGATGTGTTCCACACTGGGCATGCATACTCAGCAGGAGAGTAGCAAAGTGCAAGGGTAGATGTCTTCACTGTGTCTGGTTATGATCCCCAGGTTATGTCAGTCAGCTTTGGCATGATATTGTTTCTAGCACCCACTTTTTGCTTGATATTCAGGCAGTGCTTCTTGTAGGTCAGAACATGGTCCAGATATTTGGGTGTGCTGCAATGCTCTGGTGGGATTTCTTCCCAGGTCATCCTCAGAGCTCGAGATGCTTGTCTGTTCTTAAGGTGAAAAGCACATGTCTGTGTTTTAGATGGATTAGGAATGAAAAAGAATGAACACAACATACTTATTCTGGTTTCAGATGTCAGAAAGAAACAATCATGACAACCTCAGACCTCATAACCTCTGAGGATGCCTGCCATAGATGCAGGCGAAATGTCAGAAGAGAATGCTTCTAAAACATGGCCATATAGCCCAAAAAACCTACAACAACCCAGTGATTCCAGCCAAGGAAGCCTTCAACAATATAGTCATGACATTAACTCACTATGTGAAATTTTGAGACAGTACGATCACTGTTGTCTCAGGTATGGCTGGAATTTTTCTAAAGAACTTGTCAAATTTGCAATAACTTCGTGGTCTTAACAGGAAAAATAAAATAAACAAAGATAATTAAATTACCAAAAGACACAGAAAAGAAACATACGGTTTCAGGCTCAGGAGCAGGTATTGACCTGATTATTCCAGCATGCCGTGTTTCCTAGAACGCCTGCCCATTTTGGACCCCGGACTCCTTCTCCATTAATTATATTCGAAGCACACGTATCCATATCAGAGCTGTTGGGCCTTGTCTCTTTCTATTAGTTTAACAAGCCCCGGTATTAATGAGATTGCTTCATAATTGAACCTTTTCATGGGTCCCTTGGTTCAGAAATTATGCTAATCTGAATTTGCAAACACAAGGCATCCATCATACTTGATGAAACCGTAAACATCAACAGCGATCCACGTGGAGTGCAAATGCACCGTTAATTATTACAGGAGTGAACAAGCCTCATTATTTCATCTTTACAGATGTGGGGCATATTGCCGAGTGCCGGGAAGGCAGCGTGCTTTGGGCTTCCACTATGTGGCAGTATGGTCCACTTAACCGTGGCTGAGCTCCAGCTCCTGGTGAGATTTGGTTCCCTGCGAAAAGTGAACAAACCCTTCCACCTGAAAGCATTTCGAGCAATGAGTTTTGTGTGTATTCGATAGAGAACACTGAGGTGGATGTTTTTGGATTCTTTTGAGCTGGAATTAGTCAGATTTTGCTGCAGTCCCAACGAAATTAGATCAGCGCCCTCTCTCCTAGCCTTCAGAAGAAAAGTAAAAACTTGGCTATGGGACCAAGCCTTTGGGCAGTAAGCAGTGCAAGGAATGATCGGGGATTATGTGCAATCAATATGATATTTGGAACGGCCTGAACTACGATTCTTGGATTGTGTGATTTGAATGTTTATATGGATATGTTTTTGATTCCATGTTTTCATGTTAAATGATGTGGTGCTTTATGATTTAATTGATAATGATTTGGGTTGTTGTAGGTTTTTTTCGGGCTAAATGGCCATGGTCTAGAGGCATTCTCTCCTGACGTTTCGCTTGCATCTATGGCAAGCATCCTCAGAGGTACTGTTGGAACTAGGAAAATGGGTTTATATATCTGTGGAATGACCAGGGTGGGACAAAGGACTCTTGTCTGCTGGAGCTAGGTGTGAATGTTCCAACTGACCACCTTGATTAGCACTTGACAATTCCTCCCCCCTCCCCCTGCTATCCTGGCGCATCATTTCTACACACGGGGAGAGCTGCTCCAAGAGTGTACTGGAGGCCGTGTAAGTTTTCTTTACTTTTCAAAAGTGTCCAGTTTCTTCGGAGGAGGGGGGTAGGGCCTCCAGATGTTCTTGTGGCCAGTCCCATGGATTTCCCTGAGATAAAGGCCTGTCTGGATCCGCCCTATGATTCTATGACAAAATCACGACCTGTCGACTGCAAAAGGCCACCTTACTTGGATTTGCACACACCATTCAAAAATACATCACACAGCCCTGAATGCTTCACCCTGGTCATTCCACAGATATATAAACCCTTTTGCCTAGTTCCAACAGACCTCACTACCTCTGAGGATGCTTGCCATAGATGCAGATGAAACATCAGGAGAAAATGCCTCTAGACCATGGCCATAGAGCCCGACAAAATCTACAACAACTCAGCTTTGGGAAGTGTTCAACTTGTGATTTTGCGATACGAAATCCAGCATATATATATATATATATCTCATTTACTGTGTCATACTGTGTTTTTGTGTCAGTAAAATAATAATATCAATAGCATAAACCCCAGAGGAGGTGAGGCACCCACGGAGCACGTGAGCACCTCTTGCGGAGCCTCAAGGGCTCCCTGGAGCACAGTTTGATTATCGCTGGTGTAGACTCATATAGAGTAGAGGAGAGACATCACACTGGCAACCAAGATCCACATAGTTAAAGCAATGGTATTCCCCGTAGTCACCTACGGATGTGAGATCTGGACCATAGGGAAGGCTGAGCGAAGGAAGAGAGATGCTTTTGAGCTGTGGTGTTGGAGGAAAATTCTGAGAGTGCCTTGGACCGTGAGAAGATCCAACCAGTCCATCTTCCAGGAAATAAAGCCCGACTGCTCATTGGAGGGAAGGATATCAGAGGCAAAGATGAAGTACTTTGCCCACATCATGAAAAGACAGGAATGCTTGGAGAAGACAATGATGCTGGGGAAAATGGAAGGAAAAAAGAAGAGGGGCCGACCAAGGGCAAGATGGATGGATGCTATCCTTGAAGTAATTGGCTTGACCTTGAAGGAGCTGAGGGTGGCCACGGACAAGAGGGAGCTCTGGTATGGGCTGGTCCATGAGGTCACAAAGAGTGGGAAGCGACTGAACAAATACTTACTTACTTACTTACTTACTTACTTACTTATTTAGGCGATCCCTTGTTGGCCAAGTAGGATAGTCTTCCAGGATCAGTATTCTGGTGAATCCATAGGTGACTGTGGAGCCCTATTCTTGATCTGCATCTTCTCCCACAGTGAGGACATTGGTTTCCAGGTGGAAGGCGGTCTTGGTTGGGGTTGGCCTGATGCGCCCTCCATTCGTGCCTCTTCAAATTCTGCAGCACTGCTGGTCACAGCTGACCTCCAGCTGGAGCGCTCAAGGGCCAGGGCTTCCCAGTTCTCAGTGTCTATGCCAGAGTTTTTAAGGTTGTCTTTGAGCCCATCTTTAAATCTCTTTTCCTGTCCACCGACATTCCATTTTCTGTTCTTGAGTTCAGAGTATAGAATAAACTGAACGAATAAACAACAACAGACTCATATAATGCAGTTCAATGCAGTTAAACATATAAATCTACACTGACTCAATTGTATTAAAGGGCAGTGTAGATAGGGTCGCCATTTCACAAGAGTTCAAATCCCCATAGTTTGATATTTCCTATCTCTTTTCACCTCCCAGACCTTGGCCAAGTCCCCAGTTTGCCTGGTTTAGGAAGATAATTGAAACCACAATGGAATTGGGGAATCTGGGAAGTGAGAAACAGCTAAACCAGGCCATTTAAAATCTATAGCGCAGCACCTATAACGGCAGCACTCTAATTACATAGATACAATCCTCCTGCTAATGCACAAGGTTGAGCATCAGCTATGGATTCGATCATACAATCGGAGATTGGTATTTTTGTGGAATATAGATTGCCCGCCTATCCATCCCAGTTCTTATCAAGCCATCTTCTGCTATGGCACAAACTCACATAGATATTTGTTGAGAAGAGATATGGTTTTCCAAATTAAAACATCTCCCAAAGAAATGCAAACAAATCCAGCGTTACTCTTTCAATAGGACCCCATTTTTATGCAAGGATGGTGCTTGCAAAAAATGTCGCCCATCACAACAGATATTGCTCAGCATGGGCTTCTTGAGAAACAATCAGCTGCGGAGGGTATTAACCTTTTGTTATTCCATTTGCCACCCAGAGTTGAGGCCACCCTGGCAGAACACTTTCGAAGCATTTTGTTCCCAGTGCTAAGTCCTATTAGATATCATTAGGTGCACAATAATTATTATAATCATGCGCATTGCTTAGGCTACCCTGCGAAATAACAACCACTTTGATTCAGAAGTCATAATTGCCACATCGAGACTTTCGAATGAAATCTAATTAGATGTCAGTTTTATCCTTCTAACCTCTCTCCATGGTCTGGCAAGCAAATTCTGTCTCCAGCCACAGCGATGGCTGATCAAATCTAGTCCAGCGAACGGCTTCTATTCCAAATGTATTCTCAGAAAGTGAACTTGGGTATAAGTATTGTTGTGTGGGCAAAAAATTGTAAGAAGGATGACAGCTTGGGAAAGTTACTTTGAGTGACTGGGGCACTAACTATACTTTGATATAATGCAGTTCGGGTCTACACTGACCAAATAATGCAGTTTCAAACGACATTATACGGCAGTGTCGATCCAGCCTATGTCTTCCCAAATCCATATTGAAGAATTCTGAGTGCCATTGTTCCCAAAAGGGTGACTTTTCCAAACTTGGAGCAGAATTTTGCTCATTAGATCTTAAACTACAAGGTGAAACATAGAGGGAGATACGTTCGGTCAAGTAAGATGGGCCTGAATCATATAGGGCAGTGGTTCTCAACCTGGGGTTCCCAGATGTTTTTGGCCTTCAACTCCCAGAAATCCTAACAGCTGCTAAACTGGCTGGGATCCCTGGGAATTGTAGGCCAAAAACATCTGGGGATCCCAGGTTGAGAACCACTGATATAGGGCTTTATAGGCCAAGACCAGCACTTTGAATTCTGCTCGGAAGTGGACTGCCAGCCTGTGGAGCTGATATAACAGGGTGGTGGGCGTGGTGTGCTCCCTATATGGCGCTCCGGTGAGTAATCTGACTGCCATCCGTTGGGCTAGTTCAGTATTTCTCAACCTGGGGGTCGGGACCCCTGTGGGGGTCACAAGGGGGTGTCACAGGGGTCACCAAAGACTATCAGAAAACACAATCTTTTCTATTGTTCATGGGATTTATGAGTGGGAAGTTTGGCCCAATTCTATCGTTAGTGGGGTTTAGAATGCTCTTTGATTGTAGGTGAACTATAAATCCCAGTGTCTACAACTCCCAAAGGTCAAGGTCTAAATTCCCCAAACACCACCAGTGTTCACGTTTGGGCATATTGAATATTTGTGCCAAGTTTGTTCCTGATCCGTTGTTGTTTGAGTCCACAGCGCTCTCTGGATGCAAGTGAACTACAACTCCAAAACTCAAGGACAATGCCCACCAAACCCTTCTAGTGGGAGTTCATGGGAGTTCTGTGTGCCAAGTTTGGTTCAATTCCATCATTGATGGAGTTCAGAATGCTCTTTGATTGTAGGTGAAGTATAAATCCCAGCAACTACAACTCCCAAATGACAAAATCAATCCCCCCAACCCCACCAGTATTAAAATTTGGGCGTATTGGGTATTTTTACCAAATTTGGTCCAGTGACTGAAAATACACCCTGCATGTCAGATATTTACATTACAATTCATAACAGTAGCAAAATTATAGGTATGAAGTAGCAATGAAAATAATGTTATGGTTGGGGGTCACCACAACATGAGGAACTGTATTAAGGGGTCGTGGCATTAGGAAGAAAAAGCCCTATGAGGAGCGGCTTAAGGAGCTGGGCGTGAGAGGAGATATAATGGCCATGTATACAGAGGCGGCCCTAGGTAATTTTCAATGGTAAGCAAACAGTATTTTGCCCCGCCCTCCCTCCCCAACCAATCACTGATATATATTTTCTGTTCGTCGTGGGAGTTCTGTGTGCCATATTTGGTTCAATTCCATCATTGGTGGAGTTCAGAATGCTCTTTGATTGTAGGTGAACTATACATCCCAGTAACTACAACTCGCATATGTCAAGGTCTATCTTCCCCCAAGAGCGCCTCAAGAGCGCCCCTGGGTAAAATCAACTATACTGCAAATGCTTACTTTGCGTAATGGGTTGAGCCGCCCCTGCATGTATAAATATGTCAGGGGAAGTCACAGGGAGGAGGGAGCAAGCTTGTTTTCTGCTTCCCTGGAGACTAGGACACGGAACAATGGCTTCAAACTACAAGAGAGGAGATTCCATCTGAACATGAGGAAGAACTTCCTGACTGCGAGAGCCATTCAGCAGTGGAACTCTCTGCCCCGGAGTGTGGTGGAGGCTCCTTCTTTGGAAGCTTTTAAACAGAGGCTGGATGGCCATCTGTCAGGGGTGATTTGAATGCAATATTCCTGCTTCTTGGCAGAATGGGGTTGGACTGGATGGTCCATGAGGTCTCTTCCAACTCTTTGATTCTATGATTCTGTGAGAGCCATTCAGCAGTGGAACTCTCTGCCCTGGAACGTGGTGGAGGCTCCTTCTTTGGAAGCTTTTAAACAGAGGCTGGATGGCCATCTGTCAGGGGTAATTTGAATGAAATATTCCTGCTTCTTGGCAGGGGGTTGGACTGAATGGCCTATGAGGTCTCTTCCAACTCTTTGATTCTATGATTTTATGAGAGCCATTCAGCAGTGGAACTCTTTGCCCCGGAACGTGGTAGAAGCTCCTTCTTTGGAAGCTTTTAAACAGAGGCTGGATGGTCATCTGTCAGGGGGATTTGAATGCAATATTCCTGCTTCTTGGCAAGGGGTTGGACTGGATGGCCCATGAGGTCTCTTCCAACTCTGCGCCCCTGGCAAAAAAAAGTGTACTGCGACCGCTTACTTTGTGTAATGGATGAGCCACCCCTGCTTCAAAGGCAACCCCATGTAGAGTGCGTTGCAGCAATCTATTCGGGATGTAACAAGAGCATGGACCACTGTGGCCAGATCGGAACAATGGCTTCAAACTACAAGAAAGGAGATTCCATCTGAACATGAGGAAGAACTTCCTGACTGTGAGAGCCGTTCAGCAGTGGAACTCTCTGCCTCAGAGTATGGTGGAGGCTCCCTCTTTGGAAGCTTTTAAACAGAGGCTGGATGGCCATCTGTCAGGGGTAATTTGAATGCAATATTCCTGCTTCTTGGCAGGGAGTTGGACTGGATGGCCCATGAGGTTTCTTCCAACTTTTTGATTCTATGATTCTAAGGTTGAGAAATACTGGACTAGATGGAGTTTCTGAACAGTCTTCAAAGGCAACCCCACGTCGAGCGTTTTGCAGTAATCTATTCGGGATGTAACCAGAGCATGGACCACCGTGGCCAGATCAGACTTGAAGCACTTGTACATTTCTTTCTTGAAATGGGGTTGTAACCTTCCCCAAGGCTGAAACTTGGCCCAAAGGGAGCCAAAAACCCCCTGGATGCTGCAAATCGGTGATGAAGAGCGGCATTTTTATACCTTCATTTGAAACTTAGGAATCAAAATTCCCCCATAAAAGAGGCTTGCTTTCATGAACTGACCTATACCAAACTATATATAGTAAAAATTGGGCCATCACTGATTGGTTTGCCTCTTCAGATTTGAATCTTAGGAGTGGGGGAGAGCATATCTATCGATGCAGTCAGGATGTGAGTTTCATTGGCTAGTAAATAAATACAAAGCTGTTTATTCCGCAAGCCAGATTTCAGCGACACCTCTCTACAAAGAAAGCCTGCTGACATCTGCATCAGCATATGGTTGTGTAAAGATGTGAGGCAAACACAGATAACAATCCTGAAATAAATTATGGCCCCAGAAGAGAGTCGGAGGCTATTAGATCCCCAACTGGAAGGGGCAATTGTTATCTTGGCAGTCATCAATCAATGAGAGATTATTTTATGACCCCGGGAAAAACACAGTCCTGAGACATTAAACTGGATTTCACTGGAGGGTGGGAGAGGGAACATATAACATCTTAAATCCGCTTCAACCCAAAGCATGCACACACAAACATACATACATATATATATATGGTAAAGTATATATACATCCACTAATTTAAATGGTATCCAACTTAACGTTTCTTGAATTGAACACATGTGTTGGAACAGAGTCCGACTCTCCGCAGAACACATGCCGACTTTCAACGTATGTGCCGATGGATATCAAATTTTCCTTCCATTCGCCCAACTCTTTCCTATCCATCAATTAATGCATTGTGTCCATAAAACAGAGTATTACTATTATATTTTTTTTCAGCCAGCTGTTTGATATGCAAAGGACTGGATGCTGTGCCTTGGCGTCCCGATTCATGAATCTCGCCGCGTACTGTAAAAACAAAGGCCATATTTGTGAGTTATATCACCCGATGATCGACAATAAACGCAACCAGCCCCGGAGCAATAATGGATCCGGAGGTTTAGCAATAAATGTTGTGCTATGGTGCGTGTTAAGCGTAGCAAAGCATCCGCTCTATTCGAGTAAAGGGAACGGTTCAGGGTTATTAGATCAGGATGCGACCCAATTTCACTTTTATAGTTATTGGAGCTTGCTACCATTTGCAAGGCTTCATCGATTCATCTCTGCAACTTGCAAAGGAGGTCTATGTTTCTGCTTAGTTTTCTCCTCCCTTCATATGCATTGTGTCTCCAGGATTCACCCTCCACTCTGCTTTGCATTCACTTCGTGGTTAGAAGCAAGCAGGCGAGATTCGTTATTCTTTATCCTTTCACTGTAAGTATTTATTTATCGTGTCATCTGCAACCAGACCATTGTATTACATTTCTAATAGAACAAAACAAAAAAACAAAGTCTGCAAACTTGGTAGTTGACTAAATGTCCTTTGACCAGTATCTGGCCACTTGGAGTGCCTCTGGTGTTGCCGCAAGAAGGTCCTCCATTGTGCATGTAGCAGGGCTCAGGGTGCATTGCAGCAGGTGGTCTGTGGTTTGCTCTTCTCCGCACTCGCATGTTGTGGACTCCACTTTGTAGCCCCATTTCTTAAGATTGGCTCTGCATCTCGTGGTGCCAGAGCGCAGTCTGTTCAGCGCCTTCCAAGTCGCCCAGTTTTCTGTGAGCCCAGGGGAGAGTCTCTCATTGGGTATCAGCCATTGATTGGGGTTCTGGGTTTGAGCCTGCCACTTTTGGACTCTCACTTGCTGAGGTGTTCCAACGAGTGTCTCTGTAGATCTTAGAAAACTATTTCTTGATTTAAGTCGTTGACGTGCTGGCTGATACCCAAACAAGGGATGAGCTGGAGATGTCACTGCCTTGGTCCTTTCACTATTGGCTGCTACTGCCCGACGGATGTCAGGTGGTGCAATATCAGCTAGACAGTGTAATTTCTCCAGTGGTGTAGGGCACAGACACCCCGTGATAATGCGGCATGTCTCATTAAGAGCCACATCTACTGTTTTAGCATGATGAGATGTGTTCCACACTGGGCATGCATACTCAGCAGCAGAGTAGCATAGTGCAAGGGCAGATGTCTTCACTGTGTCTGGTTGTGATCCCCAGGTTGTGCCAGTCAGCTTTCGTATGATATTGTTTCTAGCACCCACTTTTTGCTTGATATTTAGGCAGTGCTTCTTGTAAGTCAGAGCATGGTCCAGAGTGACTTCCAGGTATTTGGGTGCGCTGCAATGCTCCAGTGGGATTCCTTCCCAGGTAATCCTCAGAGCTCGGGATGCTTGTCTGTTCTTAAGGTGAAAGGCACATGTCTGTGTTTTAGATGGATTATATATATTTATAGATAGATAGAGAGAGAGAGAGAGAGAGAGAGAAAACAGTTAAGTATAGCCTTTGGCTCTGGTATTTCTTTGGTGGTCTCCCATCCAAGTGCTAGCCAAGGCCTATCCTTCTAAACATCCAAAACCAGACAGGATCTGGTGACTTTAAGGTAATAAATTTTCATTTATTTCACCGTTTTGCCTCCTTCCTTCCTGCTGCTCATGCCAAAGCTGCAGAGTGGCATTCAACAAAAAGAAGAGACGTTGGAGATCTCACCACGTTTCTTGGTAACTTGTTAAGAATCACGGTTTCCCTGAGCATCGTTTGTTTTGATGAGACAGCTTTGACAGGAGACGAGAGAATGAGTGGAATCAAAATTGCCCGTGGATATGTTTTCGAACTGTGAATGTAAGCAACTAATCTAAGAGGGCTGGGAAGCGCGATCGCAATGGCAAATCCTGGGATCTGTAGTTCAGTGAAGGGCACTTAAGAATCTCAGCCAGTAAGCTCATGTTCTCCTGCAAACTACAAATCCCAGGATCCCATAGGATGCAGCCATAACAGTTATTATGGAATTATAAGGCTATAATTATGAAAGGGCCATGAATGGTTTGACTTTGTGAGTGTCTTAAAAAGGCATTTAGCAAATAGAATGAATGCTCCAGTTGTGTATAGGTTTCTTCCTTTTGGGATTAAACTGCTGAACTGCTTAACTTGCTGACTGAAAGGTTGGTGGTCCAAATCCAGGGACTGGGGTGAGCTCCCACTGTTAGTCCCAGCTTCTGTCAAACTAGCAGTTCGAAAGCATGCAAATGTGAGTAGATCAATAGGTACCGTTCTGGCGGGAAGATAATGGTGCTCCATGCAGACATGCAGGCCACATGACCTAAGAGGTGTGTACGAACAACGCCGGCTCTTCAGCTTAGAAACAGAGATGAGCACCACCCCCCGGACACAGTTAGACTTAATGTCAAGGGAAAGTTTTACCTTTGCTTTAGGATTTGTAGTTAGTTGTGGCCCCAGAGCTCTCTGAAAAGGTGAAATGTCTCACAAAGAATATTATACATCCCATAATGCTAAAGCCATGGCAATAAAATTAGCGTCAAACTGTATGAATTCTAGAATATAGGTGCACCCTACATTTTAGGAGATCCCTTTTTAGGGGCAAAAAGAAGCCACACAAAATGTTGGTGGTTTAAATCCAGGGAGCGGGGTGAGCTCCCACTGTCAGCCCCAGCTTCTGCCAACCTAGCAGTTCGAAAGCATGCAAGTGTGAGTAGATCAATAGATACCACTTCTGTGGGAAGGAAATTGCACTCCATGCAGTCATGCTGGCCACATGACCTTGGAGGTGTCTATGGACAATGCCAGCTCTTTGGCTTATAATGGAGATGAGCAACCCCCCTCCCCCAGAGTTACCCTTTTGCCTTCTTCTCTTGGGAGAAATATTTGCAAATTCTACCTTCAGTCTTGTAGGTGTTCAGTCTTCCATATGGAAATCCTAATCCCCGTATAAACCAACAGTGATGGCTGCCATATATGTGATTGTTGCCTGATAAACACATCCCATAACATGCTCCTCAAACCATGCATTAAATTCTCCAACAGAGATCCAACTAGTCAATGAATGGAAGTATACATCAGCTGGAATCTGCATATATAGTTAGATATTGCAACCTGCTATCAGAAACACAACATCCCCATTGTGTTGCCTTGGGTTCCATTGCTGCGAATGCAGTCTGCATGACTGCGTCTCATAGAGAAGCAGAAATTCATAAAAGCACGCGATGTGTGCGTCACATACATTATAATCACAACTGTCAGTAAAACTGAGCGCTCTTTGTTCCGCCTCTTATAATAATAGCAATCTTCGAGACAATCCGGAGAGGTGTGTTGAGCTCAGGAAATGCCATCTGATCATTAGGTTCGTTGAGAAAATGATGTATATGGTTTTTGGAAGGGACAGCCAGGGGCAGGTAGGGCTAAACTTACAAAATGTATTTGCCATTGGATTATGTAGGCTACACATCTTACATAGAAGGATGCATAATTAAAGCAGATTTCTCTCTTTGGAGTCTATGAGATTCTATGTCCCAAAGCATTGCACAAGACTTATTCTGCAGAGAAAAATGCATGTTTTTTTAGTACAAAACTATGTTTTCTGCACAGAAAAGAGGCTTCCTGTATAGGAAGCAATGTTTTCTGTATACAAAAGAGATTTTGTTATGCACATACACACACAACAATCTCCATCTCCATCTCCATCTCCATCTCCATCTCCATCTCCATCTCCATCTCCATCTCCATCTCCATCTCCATCTCCATCTCCATCTCCATCTCCATCTCCATCTCCATCTAATGTTTGTGGGATTAACTCAAAAACCACTGGATGAATTGCCACCAAATTTGGACACAAGACACCTACTAACCCAAGGAGTGACCATCACTTAAAAATTGATTTTGTCATTTGGGAGTTGTAGTTGCTGGGATTTATAGTTGTCCTACAATCAAAGAGCATGCTGAACTTCTCCAATGATAGACTCGAACCAAACGTGACACACAGGACTGCCATGATCAACAGAAAACACTAGAAAAGTTTGGTGGGAATTGACCTTGAGTTTGGGAGTTATAGTTCACCTACATCCAGAGAGCACTGTGGACTCAAACAATGATGAATCTGGACCATACTTGGCACGAATATTCCATATGTCCAAATATGAACACAGATGGAATTGGGGGGAAATAGACCTTCACATTTGGGAATTGTAGTTACTGGGATTTATAGTTCACCTACAATCAAAGAGCATTCTGAACCCCACCAATGACAGAATCGGGGCAAACTTCCCACACAGAACCCCCATGACCAACAGAAAATACTCAAGGCCATCCAGTCCACCTCCCTTCACCAGGGCAAGAAAATGTAATCAAAACCCTCCTGACAAAGAGCCATCCAGCCATAGATATAGATAGTGTTGTAGTAGAGTCTGTTGGAAACGCTACTAATGCTAGTATGGGTGGCAGAAGAGGGAAAATGTGTGCTCAGGAGTTAGATGAGGAACAACAAAGGAAGAGAATTTGGGAAATACTCATGTCACCCACTGATGAAGATTCTATTTCTTTTGGACATACTCCTGAGTCTGGCTCTTTAAGGCTTCTGGGTTCCAACAGATAGATATATATGATTAACACACACAGAGAGAGATATAGCATCATAGATTTGAAAGGGACTCCTAAAGAAGAACAATTACAGGGTTGTTGTAGGTTTTTTCAGGCTATATGGCCATGTTCTAGAGGCATTTTCTCCTGATGTTTCGCCTGCCTCAAGGTGGGCAGGGAATGTGGTGTGAGCGACTGGCTGTGCTCAGCCTGAATGTGCATGCATGTGCTGGTGAAATTAAAAACAAATCTTCCTCCTGTTGTCCCTTGCATCCCTTCTGGCCTCCTGCTGTCTATCATTGAGCAAAGGGTCTTCTCCAACTTCTTCCCCCATTCCCCATCCCCCCACTGTGCCCTGCTCTGAGATACACCAAGATTCCTGTTCCGACTTACATACAAAATCAACTTAAGAAAAAATCTACAGGATATATCTTCTTCATAACTTGGAGACTGCCTGCATCCCCCAGTGAATAATTCCCATTCTTCCAACATTTTGGGACACTAAATGTAAGAAGAAAATTGTGCAAAAACATTGCTGGTCTATAATGCTTCTTGGTGGGAGGTCCCAACTGTTGGGAAACCCATTTATCAACCTAGGAATGAATAATTGCAGAATATTCTTCCCATCCCTCATTTGTTATAATGATACCCAGATTTTCAGTCAAGATGGAATCGAAGGCAGCTTTCATAGGCACCAATGAGTTCTGTCATCCAGGGAACCCAACTGTTGCTGGGAAAGACACAAGTTTGGATCTCAGTTTGGCCACTTGGGATTTGAGGAATCCTAGGCCACAAAAAATTAATTTTCCCATTACTGGACCATTTCTATTTAGCTTTACCAAGATCCATGCACCATTGTGTCCAGCTCTGAAATTAAAAGGGTGCGTCTACACTGTAGAATGATGTCATTAGACACCACTTAGAATCATAGAATCCTAGAGTTGGAAGAGACCTTGTGGGCCATCCAGTCCAACCTCCTGCCAAGAAGCAGGAATATTGCATTCAAATCACCCCTGACAGATGGCCATCCAGCCTCTGTTTAAAAGCTTCCAAAGAAGGAGCCTCCACCACACTCTGGGGCAGAGAGTTCCACTGCTGAACGGCTCTCACAGTCAGGAAGTTCTTCCTAATGTTCAGATGGAATCTCCTCTCCTGTAGTTTGAAGCCATTGTTCCGCGTCCTAGTCTCCAAGGAAGCAGAAAACAAGTTTGCTCCCTCCTCCCTGTGGCTTCCTCTCACATATTTATACATGGCTATCATATCCCCTCTCAGCCTTCTCTTCTTCAGGCTAAACATGGCCAGCTCCTTAAGCCGCTCCTCATAGGGCTTGTTCTCCAGACCCTTGATCATTTTAGCCGCCCTCCTCTGGACACATTCCAGCTTGTCAATATCTCTCTTGAATTGTGGTGCTCAGAATTGGACACAATATTCCAGGTGTGGTCTAACCAAAGCGGAATAGAGCATGGGTAGCATGACTTCCCTGGATCTAGACACTATGCTCCTATTGATGCAGGCCAAAATCCCATTGGCTTTTTTTGCTGCCACATCACATTGTTGGCTCATGTTTAACTTGTTGTCCACGAGGACTCCAAGATCTTTTTCATACGTACTGCTCTCAAGCCAGGCATCCCCCATTCTGTATCTTTGCATTTCGTTTTTCCTGCCAAAGTGGAGTATCTTGCATTTGTCACTATTGAACTTCATTTTGATAGTTATGGCCAATCATCTCTCTAATCTGTCAAGATCGTTTTGAATCCTGCTCCTGTCCTCTGGAGTATTGGCTATCCCTCCCAATTTGGTGTCGTCTGCAAACTTGATGATCATGCCTTCTAACCTTTCATCGAAGTCATTAATAAAGATGTTGAACAGGACCGGGCCCAGGACGTAACCCTCCTTGTGGCACTCCGCTCGTCACTTCCTTCAAAGATGAAGAGGAAGCCTTGGTGAGCACCCTCTGGGTTCGTCCATTTAACCAATTAGAGATCCTCCTCACCGTAGTTTTGCCTAGCCCACATTGGACTAGTTTCCTTGCCAGAAAGTCATGGGGGACCTTGATGAAGGCCTTACTGAAATCCAGGTACACTACATCCATGGCATTCCCCGCATCTACCCAGCTTGTAACTCTATCGAAAAAAGAGATCAGATGAGTCTGGCATGACTTGTTTTTGATAAATCCATGTTGACTATTAGCGATGACCGCATTTGTTTCTAAGTGTTTGCACTTGAACTGCCACAATTCAGTGTTATGGAATCATGGGAGCTGTAGCTTTATACAGTCTGCCACAGAGTGTTGGTGCCTCCCCAAACTATAATTCCATGATTCCATAGCATTTAGCCATGGGAATTAAAGTGGCACCGAACTGCATTAATTCTGCAGTGTAGATGCATCCCAGATCTCCTGATTTTACTTGCCCCGATTTTGGAAATGTTGAAGTATGCAGTATAGCAGACAAATGGAACGACTGGACAATGTGATTGGATAATGATTTTGGTAATGAGATGCGGAGGAGCTATGTTTTTATGGGTTTTATTATTTACTGAATTTTATTTATGTTAAATGTTTTACCTGTTTTTATGTTATTGTGGGCATCGAATTGGGCCATTTTGTAAACCTCCCTGAGTCGCCCTTGGGCTGAGAATGGTGGTATATAAATATAGTAAATAAATAAATAAATAAATATTCCTACCTTTAAAAGTATAGTTTATAGTAAATTCTCTTTTAAAAAATGAGATGGTACAAAACATCCCAATATTTTCACTGTTCAGATACCAGAAGTATAATTATTCTTAGGATGGTGAGAAGACTGGATTAAGCCCTGGGCCAGCAATATGCAACTCTTGCTTTTAATTGTCCATTTCAATAGACCTCTTCCTTTCCTTCTATTGATAACATCCCCGAATGGGAGAAAATGTTGTGTTCTAATTGCAAGATAAGAGCCCTGTGTTCTTCTTTTGAAGAGCCACTTTGTTCCAATATTGGCAGCTCATCGCTGGCGTCCATTGAAAGTGCAGGTGGCGGGAGAGGTCGGAGGTCAAGTTTAGTTTGGATATGTCACTCAATCGTCATTCTGGGCCTTATCTTTTAGCCTTTTGAGCCTGGGCATCAATGTCACCCAGAAGACGATCTCAGGATAAAGAGAGGAGGTTGCAAGGACACCAGGTGAAAAGCAGATGGGAAGGAAAAGAGGGGGAGAAGAATGGGATAACCATCCTAGATGTGATCAAGACCAGGCAAAGTGTGTATATGCCTTGCTGGATTAAGTGAGAGAGTTCAGGCTGAAATCTCTCTCGGTGAAATCAACAAATCCCATCCGTTGTATTCTTGGTAGACCAAGTACCTTCCTTTTGATTCTATGTCTTTGATTTATTTTGCTTTGCTTATATTGTACCAAGAGCCCTTTAGAGAGCAGCCAATGTTTTCATTGTTGTGTGCCTTCAAGTTGTTTCTGATTTATGGTGACCCTATGGTGATCCTATTGAAGGATTTTCTGAGGCTGAGAGTATGTGACTCTCCCAAGATCAGCCAGTGGGTTTCCATGACCAAGTGAAACAGTGATTTCTAGAGTCATAGCCCAATGCAGATGACACCACTCTGATGGCCGAAAGCGAGGAGGAGCTGTGGAGCCTTCTAATTAAGGTGAAAGAAGAAAGCACAAAAGCTGGGTTGCAGCCAAACATAAAAAAAACCAAGATTATGGCAACAAGAATGATTGACAACTGGAAAATAGAGGGAGAAAATGTGGAGGCCGTGACAGACTTTGTATTTCTAGTTGCAAAGATTACTGCAGATGCAGACTGTGGCCAGGAAATCAGAAGACGGTTACTTCTTGGGAGGAGAGCAATGTCCAATCTCGATAAAATAGTAAAGAGTAGAGACATCAGACTGGCAACAAAGATCCGCCTATTCAAAGCCATGGTATTCCCTGTAGTAACCTACGGATGTGAGAGCTGGACCTTAGGGAAGGCTGAGCGAAGGAGGATCGATGCTTTTGAGCTGTGGTGTTGGAGGAAAGTTCTGAGAGTGCCTTGGACTGCGAGAAGATCCAACCAGTCCATCCTCCAGGAAATAAAGCCCGACGGCTCATTGGAGGGAAGGATACTAGAGACAAAGCTGAAGTACTTTGGCCACATCATGAGGAGACAGCAAAGCCTAGAGAAGACAATTATGCTGGGGAAAGTGGAAGGTAAAAGGAAGAGGGGCCGACCAAGGGCAAGATGGATGGATGGCATCCTTGAAGTGACTGGACTGACCTTGAAGGAGCTGGGGGTGGTGACGGCCGACAGGGAGCTCTGGCGTGGGCTGGTCCATGAGGTCACGAAGAGTCGGAGACGACTGAACGAATGAACAACAGTCCAATGTGCAAACCACTACACAGTGTTGGTTCTCTGTTAACACCCTCCAAGCACCCTCCAATGAGTTCTGATGACCATTATTCTGCATCAGCTACTTAGTTGAGTAAGCGTAATTCAGTCAAATCCAATACAGAAGACACAATAACATTGCACCCAGGCAGGAGGAAAAAGAACAGAAAAACTTTACTCTTATTAGCAGAGTCAAAACATAAACTTGCAATGTTACAAACAGTCCAACAAACTTACATAGTCTTTGTAAGCAATACAGAATAAGGCTTCTTCATCCAAATGAGAGAGGAATAGAAATGTTTGAGCAAAATGCCTGAGGAAAGGCTCCTCAGAGCAAAAGGTGAACTGTATTCTAAAAACCATACAGTTATACCCCACCCGGTGTGGTCCAAACTTACTAGTTGACCTACATAATTAACAGCATAAGGTTTTCTTTAACACACACATACTTGTTCTTGTTACAACTTACTGTGACAGAGTATACTTAACTAATGGTGAACATGGAATACTTAACTAACGGTGAACATGTTGTGTGCCTTCAAGTTATTTCCATTCTATGGCAACCCTAAGGGTTATCATGGGACTTTCTTCACAAAGGGGCTTTGCCTTTGCCACCCTCTGAGGCTGAGCAAATGTAACTTGCTCACGGTCATCCAGTTGGTTTCCAAGGCCAAGCCGGGAACTGAACCCTGGTCTCCTGAGTCATAGTCCAATGCTCAAACCATTGTGGCTCTCAAACAGTTATGGATGAGGAAATCTAAGCAATTGTTCCATATTCAGGATCACTACTCAGTCATGATTGACAACCAACTTTACCAGGCATAAGCTGCATGGGACGAAGGAGAGTGATCCTGCCAGAGATTGGAATATTTGTTGGATGACATTTCCATCCAATTTGGGGAGTGGTTGAGCCAGGAGAAGTTACTTAGATAAGTCTTTTTAGCCAAATAACTGGTGTAGAATACTAGCCAATGTGTTTTACCTCTGATAAAAATATCTATCTATCTATCTATCTATCTATCTATCTATCTATCTATCTATCTATCTATCTATCCTCCCCTCTCTATCTTCTAGCTATCTAGCTAACTCCTATCTATTTATCTATCCAACTGGCTATCTATCTATTTTTGTTGTGAGCTGTCTCAAGTCCCTGCCAGGGAGATGGATGGGATACAAACAAAGTTGATGTTGTTGTGGTTGTTGTTGTTTATCTTTTTCAAAACATTATGTTGATTCTTCCTTGGCATGCATTTTCTCCATTGCTTAGCCATATTTTTATTCTTGTTAACTTTGATAAAAGCAAGTTCATAAACAAACAACTATACAGAGATAACTAGGATGCAATATACCACTGGCATTTGGCACATTTCAGACTGCAATGTGAAGGAACACACTTTGAATTTCACCCCACTCTGTCTGATAGTCTCTCTATTGGACACAACTAGATTTAATGTCAAGAGAAAACTTTACCTTTATGTTAGAATTTGTAGTTTGCCGGGAAACAAAACGGGTCAAGGTTTACCCGGATTGCACAAGTCTACTTTTAACTAATAGTGGCTGTTTATATCCAAGGCGTTCCCTGCTTAAGTTTAATAATACTGTATTTACTTGGTTTTATCTGGTTTTTAACTATGCAGGTGTTAGTCCATGCAGTATCTTATTTAGTATTTAAGGGAGTATTTCACCATTGATATATTATGTAGCATTTTAATGATTTATACAGGATTGTAATGGTGTATTTTATATTATATTTGATAATCTGGTTTTCATGTATTTATTTGTTTGCCTTGTATTTAATTACTGCCTCTGCTGTAAGCCACCCTGAGTCCCCTTCGGGGTTGAGAAAGGTGGGATATAAATATAGTAAGTAAGTAAGTAAGTAAGTAAGTAATAAATAGATAGATAGATATGTGAAAGACCTATGGTCTAAGCATTGGGTGTGATCTTGGACTCATCGCTGAGCTTGGAACCCCAAGTTTTGGCGGTGACCAGGGGAGCATTTGCACAATTAAAACTTGTGTGCCAGCTTTGCCCATACTTGGGAAGTCTGACTTGGCCATGGTGGTCCATACTCTTGTTACATCCCAAATAAATTACTGCAATGCGCTCCACATGGGGTTGCCTTTGAAGACTGTTTGGAACCTTCAAATGGTCCAAAGGGCGGCAGCCAGGTTACTAACAGGAGCAGCGCTCAGGGAACATACAACTCCTCTGTTGTATCAGCTCCATTTGCTGCCAATTTGCTACCGAGCCCAATTCAAAGTGCTAGCTTTAACCTATAAAGCTCTAAATGATTCCGGCCCAGCTTACCTGTCCAAACGTATCTCCTCCTATGAACCATCTAGGAGCTTAAGATTGTCTGGGGAGGCCCTGCTCTCGATCCCACCTGCCTCGCAAATGTGATTGGCAGAGGGGAAGGACAGGGCCTTCTCAGTGGTGGACCCCTGGCTATGGAAATTCCTCCCCAGGGATATTACTACTGACTTTCCAAAAAGAGTAAAGTCCTGGCTCTTTGAGCAAGCTTTTGAGAATGCAGCGGAATAGATTACATGGAACTATGAATGATGAACATGGAAAGGCCAGACAATGTTACTGGATAATGTTTTTAACAGGATGACACAGATGATTATATGCTTTAATGGTTTTTATGTTTTATATTGTAATGTTGATTGTTTTAATGGCAATTCTACGAATGTCTGACATTGAACTGTGCCAATCTGTAACCCATCTTGAGTCACCGTATGGCTGAGAAAGGTGGGCGATAAATATCATAAATAAATAAAATAAATAATAAAACTTGAACATCCTCAGAGACACTCTAAACATGCTGGGGGGCCAAGGCCTTGGTTATTCAGTTATGGCCTTGGAGAAATAAATGTTCTGGGGCAGAAGGATGGTAGAAATGAATCCCTACCTGGAAACGGGAATGGTCTCCGTCATCCGATGACAGCTCAACTCATTGCCTCTCCCGGGGAAACCCTTCTCTCCAGAGACTCAGGTGTTAATAAAATCAAACAAAATGGAAAATGGGCAAATTATGGCAAGCCATGAAGAGGTACACGGTGCCACGGCTCACTAGCTTCCAATACCACCTCATTCTTGCAACAGCCGAAGGGAGGGGGGTGAAAAAGATGCAATTTCATCCTTTCGTAAAAGGGGAGGACAAAGAAGACAAGATATTGCAATCCAGAGGTCAGTAACCTGCTCCCTTGTATAATTATAACATTTCATTTATTTCCTCCAGATGGCTTGGATAGCGTGTTGGTAAATAAGCCTAAAAGGGGAGCCATCGATTTAAAATGAAATATCTTCTATAACTCGGAGCCTGATTTCTTTCATCTCGACTGGCTCTGTACATGCGGGGGCAATTTATTTCCGTGTGTGTTTTAAATATAATTAATGAACCAGGTAACTTTGGGGTCGAGGTCACATCCTCTCTTGTTACTTTTGAATTCCAAGGAGCAATCCCACCCTTCTTTGAAACAGCCGAGGCATTGTTGGAAGGTACTTTGGTTTCAGCGAGGAAGTTTCAGAAAGCTTAACGCACACAGTTCAGCATTCCACAATGGATTACATGGAGACCTTTGGGGTTCTCCCCACCCCCACGTCGCCCTTTTCCATGCTTTCGTTCAGCATACAGTAAAATATGCTTTATCTGAAAATCTGAGAGATGCCATCCCTATATTTCAGGTAAACCAGGCAAAAATGATCCATTACGAAGCCATCCATTCCACATCCTGTCCAAATCAAAGCTGGAAAAGCACAATGATTGGAGATATTTTGGGGACTTTGGTCTGGAAAGTAACTTTTTCAAGCTGTGGAGGTTATAGAATGCAGGATCCTTTCTCATTGTTATTTGTGCACAAGTCAACTCTTAACATATGGCAACCCTATCTTCCAACACTAGTCATATTATTATGACTATTATTAAGGATGGATGCTCTCTGTTTGGGGGGGGGGCTTTGATTGTGGTTTTCCTGCATGAAGGCAGAAGGGGGTTGGACTAGATGGCCCTTGAGGTCTCTTCCAACATTATTATTATTATTATTATTATTATATTATTATTATTATTATAGGTTGGATGGCCATCTGTTGGGGGCTTTGATTGTTATTTGTGTTCAAGTCACCTCTTAACATATGGCAACCCTATCTTCCAACACTATTATTACTATTATTAAGGTTGGATGGCCATCTGTTGGGGGGGGGGGGGTTGATTGTGGTTTTCCTGCATGAAGGCAGAATGGGGTTGGACTAGATGGCTCTTGAGATCTCTTCCAACACTATTGTTACTACTATTATTACTATCTTGCTAGGCTTCTTCAGAGGGTGTTTTCCATTGACTTATTCTTATTATATTATATTATGTTACATATATGCTATTGTTTTGCTAATCTTATGGTTATGTTGTTTTACTTTGTATGTTTTGCGATGTTACCTGGGAACCGCTCTGAGTCCTCTTGGGGAGATAGAGCGGTATATAAATAAAGTATTATTATTATTATTATTATTATTATTATTATTATTATTATTAGAGTGGAGCCACACTGTAGGATTAAACAAGTTTGCCAGCTGTTTAATTGCCATCATTCAATATTATGGAATACTAGGATTTGTATTACTGGGTGGTGCAGCGTGTTACACTGCTGAGCTGCTGAACTTGCTGACTGAAAGTTGGGGGTTCATAGAAGGAGATGCGATTGCAGAGATGGGTGGGGTCTGAACCGTTTAGGGCTTTATAGGTCATGACCTGCACCTTGAATTTGGCTCGGCGACTTATGAAGCTGTTTTAATAGCGACGTTGTATGCTCCCTATAGTTTGCTCCAGTAAGGAGCCTGGCTGCTGCCCGTTATACCAGTTGAAACTTCCGAGCCGTCTTCAAGGGCAGCCCCATGTAGAGCACATCGCAATAGTTCAGTCTAGATGTAACCAAGGCGTGGACCACCCTGGCCAAGCCAGACTTCACGAGGTATGGTTGCAGCTGGTGCACAAGTCTGAGTTGTGCAAAGGCCCTCCCACTGCTGACACCTGAGCATCAAGCGATAGCATTGAGTCCAGGAGAACCCCCAAGCTACAGACCTGCACCTTCAAAGGGAGTGTAACCCCATTGAGCACAGAATGCCACCCAATACCCCGGTTGGCCCCGCAACTGACCAGGAGGACCTCTGTCTTGTCTGGATTAAGCTTCAATTTGTTAGCCCTCATCCAGTCCATCACAACTGTCAGACACTAGTTCAAGGTCTGGGAGGCAACATCTCTTCATGTTGGGAAGTAAGCCCAAGCAAGCAAGGTAGATCTGGGAAGCCACCAAACAATGCAATTGGGATGGAACAATAGTCTTCTGGAAAATCCAAAGCCCAGACTGGGGACCCTGGAAGGTCAGGTTAGTTCCAGACCTTGATGCTCTTCAACCCTGTCCTTGAGCTTATTGTTTCTTCTTCTTGTGCGGACGTGATCCTATTCCATTATTTTCATCTGGAGGATGCTTTGGCCTTCACAGTATCCATATCCGTGAATTTAACTCCCCCCCTCCTTCCCAATATAAGTTGCTTTCAGCCTATCCTATGACCAGCCCCAACTCCTGGCAGCCTTCGAAGGCAACTAAATGCTTATCATGTAAAACCTTAAGTGCTAATTGCTTAGTAATGAAAACTTTAATTGCTGGGAAATTAAACCTTTAATTGCTAAGTGGCTGGCAGAATGCCAGTCCATAACAACAAAGATTTGTTGAGGGTTGGATTTTTTTAAGAAATAAAGAAAAAAAATACCGTTTACTCAACATTACCCATACACTCGTAGATGGAAACTTATACATTGCAAAGAACTTTTTGGTTTCTGCAATAAAAGGTGCCCAGAGAACTTGGAAACAATAAAATATTTGAGATATAGAGGACATGGTTTCCATCCAGAAAGGTCCAGATTTAGGGGCTTAGCACCACTAGTTTAGAATCTCTGGTCTGAATGGCTAATTACTCCCAAATTAGAGGTGCAGTAAATCTGTTTTGGGCTTCAAGGAGCTATCCAAGTTGCTGAATTGTTATCACCAATGTATTCAGGACCTTGGATAGCTCTTGAAAGTCTACAATCAAATCAAGATGTTGATGTGTGAGCTCTTGGTGGGTCCTTGGGCACTGGAAAGCAAAACCTGTTGTCGGAGAGTTGCAGGGTGCCCAAGATATGGAAAGCTGCAGCAGTTTGCTTACACATGAAGCTACTGGGAAGGGAAAGACTCCACTGCCTCCTCTCTCCAGACTACTTTTGCAATCTATTTATGTATTTCGAATGACATTTGCAGCCTGTTGCACCTCAGTACGAGTTCACCTTGCTCACAGCACTCACCAGGAAATTACACATGATAATAAACAGCTTATTGATAAAAACACATATAAAAAGGGAAAAACACCATAAGCAAATGGAAGGGTAAAAATGAAAGGGGTTTTTACCCTTCCAAGCAAGTCACAAAGGCAATCATACAAATGGCTCAAAGCTGGGATGGCAGTAATCATTGGGATTTATTTATTTATTGTGTCAAGGGGAACCAGAACAAAACAAACAGACAAAACACAAAATTTGCAAGCTTGGTAGTTGATTAAATGTCCTTTGACCAGTATCTGGCCACTTGGAGTGCCTCTGGTGTTGCCGCAAGAAAGTCCTCCATTGTGCATGTAGCAGGGCTCAGGTTGCATTGCAGCAGGTGGTCAGTGCTTGGCTCTTCTCCATATTCACATGTCGTGGATTCCACTTTGTAGCCCCATTTCTGGGGAATTGAACCAAACATGGCACACAGAACTCCCACGACCAACAGAAAATACTAGAAGGGTTTGGTGGGCATTGACCTTGAGTTTGGGAGTTGTAGTACACCTACATCCAGAGAGCACTGTGGACTGAAATAATGATGGATTTGGACCAAACTTGGCACGAATACCCAGTATGCCCTTATATGAACCCAGATGGAGCTTGGAGGAAATAGACCTTGACATTTGGGAGTTGTAGTTACTGGGATTTATAGTTCACCTACAATCAAAGAGCATTCTGAACCCCATGAATGATAGAATTGGGGCAAACTTCCCATACAGAACCCCTATGACGAATAGAAAATACTTAAGGCCATCCAGTCCAACTCCCTTCACCAGGGCAAGAAAACATAATCAAATACTGTTTACCCACAAGCATAAATTAATTACATATATTAGAAACCAACAGTTTCTCATTACTTTATTTTCTAGATCACCAGACTGGGCCACAGTAACATATGGCAGGGGATGGCTGGTAAATAAATAAATAAATAAATAAATAAATAAAGACATTGGGAGAAATCATCCGGAGTTTCGGGGTGCGGTGTCATCGCTACACAGATGATGTCCAACTCTGTTACTCCTTTCTACCTGCTGCTAAGGAGGCTGTTCAAGTCCTGAACCGGTGCTTGGCCGCTGTAACGGACTGGATGAGGGCTAACAGATTGAAACTAAATCCAGACAAGACAGAGATACTCCTGGTCAGTCGAAAGGCCAAACAGGGCATAGGGTTACAGTTTGTGCTTGACGGGGTTACACTCCCCTGAAGGCGCAGGTTCACAGTGATCCTGGACTCATAGCTGAGCCTGGAACCTCAGGTCTCAGCGGTGGTCAGGGGAGCTTTTGCACAATTAAAACTTGTGCGCCAGCTGCGCCCATACCTTGGGAAGTCTGACTTGGCCACGGTGGTCCACGCTCTGGTTACATCCCGTATAGACTACTGCAACGCTCTCTACGTGGGGTTGCCTCTGAAGACTGCCCGGAAGCTCCAATTAGTCCAACGAGCGGCAGCCAGATTACTAACAGGAGCAGGGTACAGGGAGCATACTACTCCTCTGTTGCGCCAGCTCCACTGGCTGCCAATTAGCTTCCGAGCACAATTCAAAGTGCTGGTGTTGACCTATAAATCCCTAAACAACTCCAGCCCAGTTTACCTGTCCAAACGGATTCTCCCCTTTGAACCATCAAGGTTGTTAAGATCTTTTGGAGGGGCCCTGCTCTTGGTCCCACCACCCTCGCAATCGCATCTGGTGGGGACGAGGGAGAGGGCCTTCTCGGTGGTGACCGCTCGGCTCTGGAACTCTCTTCCACTGGAGATTAGAACTGCCCCTTCTCTCCTGACTTTTAGAAAAGTGGTGAAAACCTGGCTCTGGAATTTAGCATTTGATGAGTGAGTCAATAACTCCTGACCACACAGACGGATGGCGATGAATTGTGACTTCATTTTGACGACTTGGCATTATGTAATTATATGCTCGTATTTTAATGTTTTAGTGAATTATGGGATGTGATGTTTTAAACTATTTTTTTATGAATCTTTTGTTGTGAACTGGACTGAGTCCCTCCGCGGAGGTTGAGAAGACCGGTATATAAAAGTTCTAAATAAATAAATAAATAATTCGGCTAGTTTTTTCCTTCCCAGGAAGCTGAAATTTGGAATGGAGATAGTTTAACATTTGGTATGGAGATAGTTTTATCACACTGGCAACAAACATTTGGTATGGAGACAGTTTTATCACACTGGCAACAAAGATCTGCATAGTCAAAGCCATGGTATTCCCTGTAGTAACCTACGGATGTGAGAGCTGGACCTTCGGGAAGGCTGAGCGAAGGAAGAGAGATGCTTTTGAACTGTGGTGTTGGAGAAAAAGTGCTGAGAGTGCCTTGGACTGCGAGAAGATCCAACCAGTCCATCCTCCAGGAAATAAAGCCTGACTGGTCATTGGAGGGAAGGATACTAGAGACAAAGTTGAAGTACTTTGGCCACATCATGAGGAGACAGCAAAGCCTAGAGAAGACAATTATGCTGGGGAAGGTGGAAGGTAAAAGGAAGAGGGGCCGACTGAGGGCAAGATGGATGGATGGCATCCTTGAAGTGACTGGACTGACCTTAAAGGAGCTGGGGGTGGTGACGGCCAACAGGGAGCTCTGGCGTGGGCTGGTCCATGAGGTCACAAAGAGTCAGAGACGACTGAATGAATGAACAACAACATGGAGATAGTTTAAGACGAGGACCTGTATTAAGGGATTGTGGCATGAGGAAGGTTGAGAAACACGGCAGGGAATACCATGGCTTTGACTATGGCATTGGCCTATAAAGCCCTAAACGGTTCCGGCCCAAGATACCTATCTGACCGCATCTCGACCTATGAGCCCACGAGGACTTTGAGATCGTCCGGGGAGGCCCTGCTCTCGATCCCGCCTGCTTCACAGGCACGGCTGGCGGGGACGAGAGATAGGGCCTTCTCGGTGGTGGCTCCTCGGCTGTGGAACACCCTTCCCGTGGACATCAGACTGGCCCCTTCCCTGATGATATTCTGCAGGAAATTAAAGACTTGGCTGTTCAAGAAGGCGTTCAAACAAGAAGTGCAATGATTGGTAATTAACTATAGGAATGGAACAACGGAAAATGATACTGGATTGTGGTTTTGACGATGAGACGACGCGGAATGGCTTTCGTAGTAATGATGATGTTTTTTGATGATGATGTTTTTTGTTAATGATGGATTGTAGATTATTTTATATTGTGTCTTGTATTTTGAACCTTGTTCTTTCTATGTTGTACACTGCTGTGAGTCGCCCCTGGGCTGAGAACAGCGGTATATAAGCAAAGTAAATAAATAAATAAATAAGGATTCAAACTCGTTGCAACCTGCACCAAATGGGACATCATCCAGGAGCCCTGCGCCTTTCTCTGCACCTTTTTGATCTGTCAGTTTTCCATGCAGAGTTTTCTTTTTTGCAAACAAGTATAGAAACTCTTCTCAGAGGCAACCCTCCACAATCCGCAGTAGATAAATCACAGTTACCCGGAGTCGGCTGACAGGAGTTTAAGCTGCAACAATCATCAGCCACCAAGGGAGCGTCTTCTTTTATCTTACTAAATGCAAAGAAAGAGAGGAGGGAGGGAAGCCTATACCAGGCGCTGGTAATATCACCAGGCGAGGTTTGCTTTTTTACATAAATATCAGCAAGCAGTAAGTAAATTTGGTTGATAAAATGTTATACAACAAAGACGAGCTTCAAATAGGAGCGTTCCCCGGTGGATTCTGGGGCTCCAGCCTCTCTCACTCGCTACATGTTGCTGAGATTATAAGGTTTGCTTTTATCTGTCAGAAATCAATATTTCAAACATTGGATAAAAGAGAAAATTGAACTGGGAATAGGCCGGAGTGCTGTAAAAAAAACTACAAAGCACAATTATCAAAAAGCACTTAAAGTACTTAATAGGACACACATATAAAAATGCTCAAATTAATGTCAGGGAAACATAATGAGAGACTTTCTCTCCCTTCTCGCTTGCCTCTCTGCCTTTTTTGTTTTGTGTGTGTGTGTTTTTTTTTGATCCAAATGCAATGTAATTCGAATGCAAGCCTGGGCGAGTCGATGCGGCTTTCGATTGATACGAAACCCCAAGGACTTCCGGCAAATCCATTCTTCGGGGCTGCGCGGCCATTAGGTATGATTGGTTAATATTTCAGTTTATTGAAAATGCATTATTTTGTGGAAAGTGTTTAAGTTCCCGGGGAGGGTTAAACATGGGAAGCAGTTATGATTAAAAATAGCTCTCCGGATAAGCAAAGATTTTACAGTCAAGCTTTTAATAAGTGCTACAATAACTGGAAAATTGGATTTTAAGAGGGGAAGACGACGGAAGAAACAGGCCGTGAACGAGAAGCAGAAAGCGTTTGTCACTGATCTTTATCCATGTTGAATGGTTTCTTTATGCAGCCGGAGGAATAAGATTAACCTCTTGATAATTTCATCTTAAATTACATATTGAAGATGAGACTTGTTTGGTCGAATTTATGGCTGGAGTTTTATTTTATTATTGAGTGTTGAGTCAACATGGAAGCAAATTCCACAGATTCAGTGGGTTTATTGGGGGTCACAGAAGTCCTTTTTTATACGGGATGTTCTCTTAGATGCAGGTGAAACATCAGGAGAGAGTGCTTCGAGAACATGGCCATATAACCCGAAAAACCTACAACAACCCAGGGATGTTCTCTATTTGGAGGCTCGCAGTTTAGTCAGGTATTCTTATTTTTATATGTTTTACAAAGAAATCAAACTTTCTTTCTTTTCTCTGATGGGTTCTTGGTGGATGAGGCACTTGCTGCTGTTCAGCTTCTGCTTTGTTCAGCTTCTGCTTTGATTACATTGCTAGAGAAACCCAGCACAGTCTCTCACATTTACAAGGTGCGATGCTCCAACTGGAAAATGATGTGATTATAATAGATGCAAATGTTCTCTTAGATGCAGGTGAAACGTCAGGAGAGAATGCTTCGAGAACATGGCCCTATAGCCCATAAAACCTACAACAACCCAGGGATGTTCTCTATTTGGTGGCTCGCAATTTAGTCAGGTATTCTTATTTTTATATGTTTTACAAAGAATTCAAACTTTCTTCTCCCTGATGGGTTCTGGGTGGATGAGGCACTTGCTGCTGTTCAGCTTCTGCTTTTTTCAGCTTCTGCTTTGATTACTTTGCTAGACAAATGCAGGCACAGTCTCTCACATTTACAAGGTGAGATGCTCCAACTGGAAAATAATGTGATTGTAATAGATGCAGATGTTCTCTTAAATGCAGGTGAAACGTCAGGAGAGACTGCTTCGAGAACATGGCCCTATAGCCCATAAAACCTACAACAACCCAGGGATGTTCTCTATTTGGTGGATCACAGTTTAGTCAGGTATTCTTATTTTTATATGTTTTACAAAGAAATCAAACTTTCTTTCTTTTCTCTGATGGGTTCTGGATAGATGAGGCACTTGCTGCTGTTCAGCTTCTGCTTTGTTCAGCTTCTGCTTTGATTACTTTGCTAGAGAAACCCAGCACAGTCTCTCACATTTACAAGGTGAGATGCTCCAAATGGAAAATGATGTGATTGTAATTTCAGTTATAATGGGAAGAATAGATCTGTAATTTGGTAGATTAAAGGCCATAACCTATTGGTTACAGCAGTGGTTCCCAGCCTGTGGTCCGTGGCCCACTAGTGGTCTGCAAGAACGAAAATATGGTCAGTGGCCTCATCATTACTACACCATTGCCTCGAAACCATGCGTCAACAAGAGCAACTGGCTTTGTGAAACCCTCTTTTAGTGCTGAGGCAATGGAGATATTGGGATGGGTGATACTGATTACCCATGAAAGATTACTACTACTACATCAGCTCTAGAGTATTAAATATGGTTTTCTGTGGGAGAGCAAATGGTGATGTCTGGATGGCATATGTTCTGCATCAGAAACTAGAGTTCACGTGGTCTAGCCAATGCAATTTTCTGAACCAGCACCCCAAATAACCAAACCAAATCTAAAATTGACCAAAAACTGATTCATAATCCATTAGGTACTAATATTGGAGAGTGGTCCCTGGTCAAGTAGATCTTGGTCAAGTGATCCATGCTCATAAAATGGTTGGGAACCACTGGGTTATGGCTTCACATGTCATGCATAGGATCTAGAACCTCAGCATGGACACAGAACAATGGATGCAAATTGCAGGAAAATATAATTTGTCTAAACATTAGGAATAACTTTTTGATGGTATGACCTGTTCATTATCAAAATATAGTCCCTGGGAATCTGATGGAGCCTCCTTCTCTGGCGCTTTTTAAGTAGAGGCTGGATGGCCATCTGTCGAGGGTGCTTTGATTTGTTTTCCTGCATGGCAGGATGGGGTTGGACTGGAAGGCCCTTGTAGTCTCTTCCAACTCTCTTATTCCATGAGATCGCTCCACCCCACTGACAGATTCCACAGGATGAAAGGGAAGTGATCACAAGGGGATCTTACCCCTCATGGCTTCAGCATCTGCCACTAGGGAGTGGAGTGAAGGCCTCTGTCCCCAGAGATGGTCCAGATCTGCCTCCACCCTTGAAGGGACCCTTGATACTATTCTGATGCTGGCTGGAAGAATGTACACCACCAGATCCTTGTCAACCACTACCCTCCCACAGAAATTATACCAACAATTCTAATAGTGTAGTAGTTCTCAAAATGTGCTCTGTGGAGCCCTTGGGGTTCCGCAAAGCATCCTGAGGGGTTCCAAAATTTCCTCCCCTCCTCCACCTCCAAGTTTTCCTTCATCTTTCCTGCTCCTCTCCCTGCCCTACCTCCCTTGCTGCCAAATCCCTTTTCTCCTGCCTCTATTGTCTCCAAAAGCCTTTCCCTCCTCAACTTCCATGTCATCAAGATCCTTTCCCCCCTTGCCTTGCTTGCTTCCAAAACTCCATTTCCCTCGCACAGCTCAGGGGATGCTTTGATTGTGCTTGGCAAAAGGGAGTTAAAACTGGATGGCTCCTGGGGTCTTCCACTGAAATACTGTTAAGTTTATGTTGGTCAAAACATTTGCCTGCATCTGATATATACATTCTATAATCTATATAAATAAAAATGTAATCTTCATTTGTGGGATTAACGTAACTCAAAAACCACAGGACGAAATGACACAAAATTTGGCCAGAAGATACCTAATGGACCAATGAGTGACCATCACTCATAAAAATACTGAAAAACATAGTGGAAGAGACTTGAAAACCCAACAAACCTAAATTATGATACAGTGCATGCGTGGAAACATCTCCCCTGATCCCGCCCCCTCCTGCGCAAGGGAAAGAGATGGCCAAACCAGCTTTGAGAGGAAAGAAAGAGGTAGAGAAGTAAGAAAGGAGAGAAAGATGAAGGGAAAGAAAAACTGAGCAAGGAAGGAAAAAGGGAGAGAAAGAAGGAAGGAGAAAAGGTAAGAAAAAAGAATGAAGGAATGAAAGTGGGAGGGAGGGAGGGAAGGAAGGAAAGTGGGAGGAGGGAAGGAAGGAAGGAAGGAAGGAAGGAAGGAAGGAAGGAAGGAAGGAAGGAAGGAGAGAAAGAATGAAGGAAATAGACATAGGAAAGGATGGAGAGAAGGAGGGAGGGAAAGAGAGAAGGAGAAAAGAAAGGAAGAAGAGAAAGATGAAGGGACAGAAAAAGGGTGGATAAGGAAGGAAAGAGGTAGGAAAGGAAGGACCCAGACTGAGGCCACAGCAAAGCATGGCTGTGGATAGTAAAAGTAAAGGTTTTCTCCTAACATGAAGTCTAGTCGTGTCCGACTCTGGGGTGTGGTGCTCATCTCCATTGCTATGCGGAAGAGCCAGCGTTGTCCGTAGACATCTCCAAGGTCATGTGGCTGGCATGACTGCATGGAACGCTGTTACCCCCTGGCTGGGGATAGCTAGTATATAATATATAATATAATATAATATAATATAATATAATATAATATAATACAATATAATATAATATAATAATATAATATATAGGCTTTTCTTGTGGCTCCACAAGAAACTTTTGCTTTCAAAAGAGCTCAGTGGCTGAAAAAGTTTGAGAACTCCCATAACAGTGAATGCTAATATACAAAAACCAATCAGCTAAGCTTCTCTTGTATAGATAGGTGAGAAGACGCTTCTCCTCTTGAACCTCTGACAAGACTTTTAAAGCCAGAAGGTTGACTTAGGTGAGAACCTCAGTTCTCATTCAGGCCATCTCCCCCAACAATTCAGATTGGCCATGGCTTCCTTCCCTCCCAGAAATAGCACTGAGCAAGCTTGTCTCACTACCTCTGAGGATGCTTGCCATAGATGCAGGCGAAACGTCAGGAGAAAAATTGCCTCCAGAACATGGCCATATAGCCCGGAAAAACCTACAACAACCCAGTGATTCCGGCCATGAAAGCCTTTGACAATACATCAAGCTTGTCTCTGCTGTATATTGGCTTCTTCTCCATCTCCACCGTCCCATCCCACAAATGGCCCTCATCATGCGGACAATTTCCAGAAAGTCCAACAAGATCTGGAGGTCTACCATTCTTCCTGTGGGTTTTGTCATCTGACAAGCAACACTGCTGCCAAAATCCTTCTTCAATGCAACCATGAAAGGTACAGGAGATGTTCCTACTCCCTTGGGAAGGAGATATTTCCAATAGGGTTGCCTGAGTAAAAAGTAGAAACATCTCTTATCATGGATGAATGAAGGGTTGTGGCCACAGATGATTTGCCAGGTCATCCTCTTTGCAGTGGCTGGCTCCAAAGACCTCTCAGAGCAAAACAATTTTGGGAAGTCGATGGCTCTGAAGAGCTAGTTCTTCCCCCTTTCCACTTTTGATTATTAAACACAAAGGCGTCACCGGCCTTTGTAGGTTCTTGAATTGTAGCTGCTATTTACATCTAATCAATGTTTTCTTTTAGTATTTTAATAGCTTGTTTCCAAAGCACCTCTTTAAGGAAAAATTGCATGGTGTTCGCTCAAGGAGAAAATGCACTTTTATGGCTGCGGAACGGCTTGTGATGAAACAAGGAAGCCAGAGAGCATCCATTTTTTTCTTTCCCAATTCCAGAGGGCAGTATCATGCCCTCGTATGACCCTGTTATTATCCCATTCACCCGTTTTAATCCAAACTGCAATTAGTGTTCAATTTATATTTATTTATTTATTTACAGTATTTATATTCCTCCCTTCTCACCCCACAGGGGACCCAGGGCCGATTACAATGTACATATACATGGCAAACAATCAATGCCATAGACACACAACATATATAGACAGACGCACAGAGGCTATTTTACATTCCAGCTTTTTCATGAGGGTATTCTGGCCACCAGGGGAGCTGTTGCTTCACCGTCCATTTGTGACACTGATGAAGTACTTCCTCGTTCTTTGCATGCTTGCTGGAGATTTTTATGGTGTCGTAAATTAGCCTCCCTGCATAAGTGGTACCTAAATTTCCTACTTGAATCATAGAATCAAAGAGTTGGAAGTGACCTCATGGGCCACCAGTCCAACCCCCTGCTAAGAAGCAGGAATATTGCATTCAAATCAGTTGACCGATGCAACTGTCTTTTGGGCTGCAAAGGTGGACAGCAAGCTACACAAATTGGTGGGAAGCTCACTCCAACCTGGGCTGGTTTCGAACTCATGACCTGTTTGGTCAGTAGTGATTTTAATGCAGCTGACTCCCATCCAGCTGCACCACAGTCCCGGTGCATATGAATGTCCTACAGTTGTCTTGATCTTTCTCCAACAGCTTTGCACCTGGCATACTTTGTGCCTAGGAATACTATTGAATGGGTTATTCAGACTCCATGGTATCCCATGGATGCTCCAGAGCAAACATGTCCATTACAAGTTGCCACATCAATGTCTTGTTTGATCTAACACAGTCGTTCCCAACCTATGGTCCATGGACCACCAATGGTCCGCAAGAACTAAAATATGGTCTGTGGCCTCACATTTACTACATCGTTGCAATTAGAGTGAGTGGTTTTGCAAAACCCTCTTGTAGTGCTGAGGCTTATTAAATATGGTTTTTTTCTGGGTGAGCAAACAGTGACTACTGGATGGCATATGTGCTTTATCAGAAACTAGAGCTGAGCCTGGAACCCCAGGTTTTGGTGGTGGCCAGGGGAGCTTTTGTACAGTTAAAGCTTGTGCGCCAGCTGCACCATACCTTGGGAAGTCTGATCTGGCTACGGTGGTCCATGCTCTTGTTAAATCCCAACTAGATTACTGCAATGCAGACCTTCTTCTATCTGTTTTAATTTAGGCTGAAATCAATACAAAGAGCTATCAAATTAGTGCAACGGTAAAGTCCAAAGACTCCCGGAACCCCATCTTTTTAGGTGAGGTTGGGAAGTCTGACTTGGCCACGGTAGTCCACGCTCTGGTTGCATCCCGTATAGATTACTGCAATGCACTCTACGTGGGACTGCCTTTGAAGACTGTTCGGAAATTACAACTGTCCAACGGGCGGCAGCCAGATTGCTAACTTGAATGACATACAGGGAGCATACCACCCCCTTGTTGTGCCAGCTCCACTGGCTGCCGATCCACTTCCAAGCTCAATTCAAAGTGCTGGTTTTGACCCGTAAAGCCCTATATGGTCCTGGCCCAGGTTACTTGTCTGAACGCATCTCCCTCTACGTCCTGCCTCACAGTTTAAGATCATCCAGGGAGGTCCTGGCCTTGCTCCTGCCAGCGTCACAAATATGTCTGGCGGGGACGAGAGTCAGGGCCTTCTTGGCTGTGACCCCCCATCTGTGGAACTCGCTTCTCACCAAAGTAAGATCGGCTCCGTCCCTCCTGTCATTTAGGAAGAAATAGAAGTCGTGGTTGTGGGACCAGGCTTTTGGACAGCAGACATAGATAGCACTTTGGACACGGAATTGGATATGGAATTGATTGGAATGGTGATGCGGCTCTTAATACTGTTTTTATTATTTTAATGAATGTTTTACTTATTGTTTTCATTGTTACTATATTGCTCTGTTATATGTAGTGGCATCGAATTGCTGCCAAATGTAAGCTGTCCTGAGTCCCACTTCGGGGGTTGAGAAGGAACGGGATAGAAATACTGGAAATAAATAAATAAATAAATAAATAAATAAAATTTCTGAATCAGTACCCCAAATAACCAAACCGAATCTAAAGTTGACCAAAAACCGATTTGTAACCCTTTTGGTACTAATGTTGGAGAGTGGTCCCTAGTCAAAGTGGTCCCTGGTCAAAAAGAAAAGGTTGGGAACCACTGGTCTAACAACTGATCCCTGTCCAATGTTAGCTGATGAAATTTGGCCAAAGTTTTAAGTATAGTCAGTCTTCTACATTCACTGGGTTAAGAGTACAGGGATCTCACGGAAGTGGAAAAACCATGATTTTTTAAAAACAATTTTTTACAAAACCTGAGAGAACAGCCTTTTGGAATATCTATGTCTTTTGGGACTACTCTGAACATTAGGAAGAACTTCCTGACTGTGAGAGCTGTTCAGCAGTGGAACTCTCTGCCCCAGGAGTGTGGTGGAGGCTCCTCTTAGGAAGCTTTTAAACAGAGGCTGGATGGCCATCTGTTGGGG
The DNA here is from genome assembly GCF_037176765.1 of Anolis sagrei. Taxonomy (NCBI): domain Eukaryota; kingdom Metazoa; phylum Chordata; class Lepidosauria; order Squamata; family Anolidae; genus Anolis; species Anolis sagrei. Next base: position 32,527,416 of record NC_090028.1, read on the forward strand.
GTGCTTTAAATGCAATTTTTCTGCTTCTTGGCAGGGGGTTGGACTGGATGGCCCATGAGGTCTCTTCCAACTCTATGATTCTATGATTCTACTCAATGGACAACCCCAACCCAATTCTGGAGAACCTTGAGATTCTTAAAAATTGCATTTTAATGAAAATGGTGAATAATCAAACTTGCAAAAATGAAATCCGCAAATGTGTAGGAATGTTTCCTGCTTCTGAATTAAATGCAGCCTAGAAAGAAAGAAAATGCAGTGTATGGCAAAAGAAAGGAAAGGCTGCCTGCTTTTCCAGGAGAGGAAATGAATCAATTTTATGTCAGGCAAAAATTAACTTTATTTCCTGTGTCAAACCCAAGGAAAAAATTGCAGTTGCCAGTCCAATTTAAAAAGAAGCTTCAGATGAAATATAGTGAGCTCGGTTGTTATGTAAATCAGGTTTTTTTTTTTATCACAATCAGAAGTATAGACACAATTTGAAATCAGCCATTTCAATGTAGAATAACCTCTGAGATTCATTTGCAGGCCATGGTCCAAACCATGTTTTTGGGTACATCTAAACTGTACAATTAATGCGGTTTGACTCCATTTTAACTGCCATGAATGAATGTAACACTGGCAGAGGAGGACCTTGTACAACTACAGCTCCCAGGATTCCATAGCACCGTGTTTCTCAACCTGGGGGTCGGGACCACCGGAGGGGTCATGAGTAAGTGTCAGAGGGGTCACCAAAGACCACCTGAGAACAGTATTTACTGTTGTTCATAGGGTTTCTGTGTGGGAAATTTGGCTTAATTCTATCAATGGTGGGGTTCAGAATGCTCTATAATTGTAGGTGAATTATAAATCCCAGTAACTACAACTCCCAAATGTCAAGGTCTATTTTCCCCAAACTCCACCAGTGTTCACATTTGGGCATATTGAGCATTCATGCCAAGTTTGGTCCAGATCCATCACTGTTTGAGTCCACAGTGCTCTCTGGATGTAGGTGAACCACAACTTTCAAACTCAAGGTCAATGCCCACCAAACTCTTCCAGTATTTTATTTTGGTCATGGGAGTTCTGTGTGCCAAGTTTGGTTCAATTCCATCACTGGTGGAGTTCAGAATGCTCTTTGATTGTATATTAACTATAAATCCCAGCAACTACAACTCCCAAAGGTCAAAATCAATTCCCCCCCCCCCCCCCAATCCCACCATTATTCAAATTTAGGTGTATTGAGTTTGTTGTTGTTCATTCGTTCAGTCGTCTCCGACTCTTTGCGACTTCATGGACCAGCCCACGCCAGAGCTCCCTGTCGGCCGTCACCACCCCCAGCTCCTTCAAGGTCAGTCCAGTCCCTTCAAGGATGCCATCCATCCATCTTGCCCTTGGTCGGCCCCTCTTCCTTTTACCTTCCACTTTCCCCAGCATCATTGTCTTCTCTGGGCTTTGCTGTCTCCTCATGATGTGGCCAAAGTACTTCAACTTTGTCTCTAGTATCCTTCCCTCCAATGAGCAGTCGGGCTTTATTTCCTGGAGGATGGACTGGTTGGATCTTCTCGCAGTCCAAGGCACTTGGGTATTTGTGCCAGATTTCATCCAGTGAATGAAAATACATCCTGCATATCAGATATTTACATTACAACTAATAACAGTAGCAAAGCTATAGTTTTGAAGTAGCAATAAAAATAATATTACAGTTGGGGGGTCACCACAACATGAGGAACCGTATTAAGGGGTCACAGCATTAGGAAGGTTGAGAGCCCCTGCCATAGCATTTAAAGTTGTGTCAAACTGCCAAGAAGTAGGAAAATCGCATTCAAAGCACCCCCAACAGATGGCCATCTAGCCTCTGTTTAAAAGCCTCCAAAGAAGAAGTCTCCACCACAGTCCAGAGCAGAGAGTTCCACTGCTGAACAGTTCTCACAGTTAGGAAGTTCTTCCTCATGTTCAGGTGGAATCTCCTTTCTTCTAGTTTGAAGCCATTCAATATCAACAGCATTTTAAGCATAGCACCTGACAATCCGTAGTTTGTAGAAATCCTAAATCCAGACATTGTGAATCCGGAGGGTTCAAGCCAAATTTATTTCTAGCCTGGCAACTCTTTCTATGCTTGTATCTAAATACACACTGATCCGAAATTATGGAATTCTACCCTGTTGTTGGTCCTCTTTTTTGGGTGATAGGTGAGTGGCCATCCTATGCTCAGGTGAAACGGATGTTCACCTGGCAACCGAAACACACAAATACAAAAGCCTCGTTGCAAAACTCCCTGCCCGTGGCCTCATGAATTCCACAGCATCATGACAAAGTATGGAATGAGCAGCATAATGTTCCAGGGCAGTTATTAATTAATCATAAGCAAAACAAGATGGGAATCAAGGACACATTGCAACAGTAAAACAGTGTCGACTTTGTGTATTTATTTAATATTAACTTCTGAGCATTTTCATGGGAATTCTGAGAAACTGGACCTTTACAGCTACCCTGTTGGTGTCTATCTAATCCTTTAAAACAAAATACAGAAAAATAGTATCTGTGTCATCAGGGGAAAGACCTTGGAAAGGTGGGATATCCATGTTATTGGAACCCCAAGATCTACCAAGCAGAGCCAGGTTTTAACAACATAGGATAAAAGATGCCTTGGGTTGCATCAACGCCATAGAATTAAGCTCAGCACCTGATACAATTTCCCTGATACCATCCCTTTATCTAGACATTGGCGCTATAATTTTGTTGCACAACAGCAAATAAAATATGTTTCTGGCCGTTCTTTCCTTCATCGCTCTACTTGCTGTCGTCATTGTTGCCACAAATATTTGAGAAACGCATCCCAAAACATGCATGCATAAAAATGCAATCTAACAGAGGTGATATCACTTCTCAGAACATCCTCCCTAATAAGTCTAACATCTGGCAAAGAACTGTAACATTCAGTCCTTCTTTCGTCCCGTGTTATCATTTGTAAAACGTTTAGCAATATTCTCTATCTGAGAACCAGTGTAGGGTAATGATTTGAGCATTGCATTATAACTCTGGAGATCAGGGCTCAAATCCCTGTTTGGCCACGAAAACTTCCAGAAAACTCTGTGAAAAGCCATAACTCAGAAATGATTTCAAGGCACATAGATTACTTAGGCAATCCCTCATTGTCTGAGTAGGATTGTCTTCCAAGATCGGTGTACTAGTGGTGGGTCCATAAGTGACTGGAGCCCTATTTTTGACCCGCATGTTCTCCTGCAGTGAGGGCATTGGTTTCCAAGTGGAAGACGGTCCTGATCGGGGTTGGCTTGATATGCCTTCCTCCTGGCATGTTTCCCTCTTTTGCCCTTCATTCGTGCCTCTTCAAATTCTACAGCACTGCTGGTCACAGCTGACCTCCAGCTAGAGTACTCAAGGGCCAGGGCTTCCTAGTTCTCAGTGTCTATGCTAGAGTTTTTAAGGTTGGTTTTGAGCCCATCTTTAAATCTCATTTCCTATCCTCCAACACTCCATTTTCCATTCCTGAGTTCGGAGTAGAGCAACTGCTTTGGGAGACGGTGGTCGGGCATCCTGACAACATGGCTGGCCCAGTGGAGTTGATGGTGGAGGACCATTGTTTCAGTGCTGGTGGTCTTTGCTTCTTCCAGCATGCTGACATTTATCCACTGGTCTTCCCAAGAGGTTTGCAGGATTTTTCGGAGGCAACGCTGATGGAATTGTTCCAGGAGTTGCATGTGACGTCTGCAGATAGTCCACATCTCACAGGCATATAGCAGGGTTGGGAGGACAATAGCTTTATACTGAAATACGACGCCACTTGAGCTCTGCGAGTGCAGCATTCTTCTGAATGAAGCAGAGAGTGTTTGAAGACCAGGACATCTGTAGGGAGACTAAGGTGCTTGCGAGACATGGTCTACAGACGTCACATGCAACTCCTAGAATGATTCCATCAGCGTTGCCTCCAAAAAATCCTGTAAATCTCTTGGGAAGACAAGCGGACAAATGTCAGTGTGCTGGAAGAAGCATTGAAGCGATAGTCCTCTGCCATCAACTCCACTGGACCGACCATGTTGTGCGGATGCCTGACCACCATCTCCCAAAGCAGTTGCTCTACTCCGAACTCAAGAACAGAAAACGGAATGTTGGTGGGTGGGAAAAGAGATTTAAAGATGGGCTCAAAGCCAATCTTAAAAACTCCGGCATAGACACTGAGAACTGGGAAGCCCTGGCTTTTGAATACTCCAGATGGAGGTCAGCTGTGACCAGCAGTGCTGTAGAATTCAAAGATGCATGAATGGAGGACGAAAGAGAGAAATGTGCCAAGAGGAAGGCGCATCAAGCCAACCCCAACTGGGACCGCCTTTCAACTGGAAACCATTGCTCTCACTGCGGGAAAAGATGCAGATCAAGAATAGGGCTCCGCAGTCACCTACGGATCCACCACCAGTACACCGATCTTGGAAGACAACCCTACTCGGACAATGAGGGATCACCTAAGTAAGTAAAGTAGGATCCAAGGCACAAGTGCCCCAGATCAACATGACTCGTGAAGACATATCCTAGGTCAGAATCTTTCTCTGGCCACCTTCGCAAAAGTGCTGCATCACCGACACATACGTGTGCCTACTTCTGACCAATCCAAACTTCAGCAAGTTGTTTAGGGTGCCAATAAATCTCTCTCGAATGCCTCGCGCTGCATTCTAATTTCATTCATGCCTTACAGATAATAATTTAAAGAGCTGGCCACCAGTACCAATTAAGTATGGAGAAAATAGATCATCCCTATAATTTATGTCTGCAAAAGGTTGGGCTGGATTTGTAATTAATGTTTGCTCCCTTTAATGAAATACTCCAAAGGTCTATGGTCTTGTCATTCGCGAGGGTAATTTTTCAATTGATTAGTAAAATAATACTTGAAAAGTAAACAGTCCTTCCTCGGCACAGAGATGTCTCAGTCAAGTGGGAACGGTGATTGGAACACTAACAAAATGCCATTCTAATATGGTGGCGATGGAAATGATCTCTACTGGAATTCACAACTTCTGCTAAAAGAGGGGAAAATAGAGGCGAGAGGTAATTAACCTTTCTTGGTGTGCTTTTATTAAATTTAATTCTAGGGTGACTTCTAGCATATTTAAACAGTTTCAGAAGGCAGCATCTAAATCAGCATTTCTCAACCTTTCTAATGCCGTGACCCCTTAATACAGTTCTTCATGTTGTGGTGACCCCCATAACCATAACATTTTTTTCATTGCTACTTGATAACTGTAATTTTGCTAATGTCAATATCTGATATGCAGGATGTATTTTCATTCACTGGAACAAATTTGGCACAAATACCTGATACACCCAAATCTGAATACTGATGAGGTTGGAGGGATTGATTTTGTCACTCGGAAGTTGTAGCTGCTCTACGTTCCACCTCATAGTTTAAGATTGTCTGGAGAGGCCCTGCTCTCAGTCCCACCAGCTTCGCAAAACGCAGCTGGTGGGGATGAGGGACAGGGCCTTCTCGGTGGTGATCCCCTGCCTGTGAAATTCGCTTCCCAGCGAGATCAGGTCAGCTTCATCCCTCCTTTCCTTTAGGAAGAAATTAAAATCATGGTTTTGGAACCAGGATTTGGGCCAGTAGGCATGACAGCACCTTGGATATCAAACAGCACCTTGGATGTCAAATTAGACTACATGATCGTGATAATGATGGAAATGGCTATATGATTAGGATAATAATGTTTTAACTGTTTTAATCTATTGTTTTATTTATTGCCTATATTGTTGTTATAGTGTTCTATTTGTTGTGGCATTGAATTGTTGGTGGAGTTTTAGGAAACTGGGGTTTATAATTCCCCAACAATCAAAGAGCATTCTGAACTCCACCAATGATGGAATTGAACCAAACTTAGCACACAAAACTATCATGACCAACAAAAAATACTGGAAGGGTTTGGTGGGCATTGACCTTGAATTTGGGAGCTGTGGTTCACCTACATCCAGAGAGCACTGTGGACTCAAACAATGATAGATCTGGATCAAACTTGGCACAAATTCTCAATATGTCCAAATGTGAACACTGGTGGAGTTTGAGGAAACTGTGATTCATTTGGCACAAATACTCAATATGTCCAAATGTGAACAGTGGTGGAGTTTGAGGAAAATAGAACTTGACATTTTGGAGTTGTAGTTGCTGAGATTTATAGTTCACCTACAATCAAAAAGCATTCTGAACCCCACCAACAATAGAATTGGGCCAAACTTCCCACACAGAACCACCATGGCTTAAAGCAATGGTTCTCAACCTGTGGGTCCCCAGATGCTTTGGCCTACAACTCCCAGAAATCTCAGCCAGTTTACCAGCTGTTAGGATTTCTGGGAGTTGAAGCCAAAACATCTGGGGACCCACAGGTTGAGAAGCACTGCCTTAAAGGGACTCACTGGCACAAGCCTCCCTCCAACCTCGCACACTCTCCTCACCCACACATGCGCATCATGTTGCCATGTGCCGAGCACGCTTGCTCTCCCAGCCCTGCTTGGAGTCTCCCCTTGACTAAGAGGCCAGCTGAGAGGCCGTCCAATCACAGCGGAGGAGGGCTTTTGGTGGGAGGATTCACTATCTGTTTCCAAAAAGGTGGAAAGATCTTCAGTCTTCTCTGCCAAAGGGTTTCCTAAGTCCATCAGAAATATACATTTTTGGATGGTCTTTGGCGACCCCTCTGAAACCCCATTGCAACTCCCCTCCAGGGGTCCCAACCTCCAGGTTGAGAAATGCTGCTCTAAAAGTTCCTATAACTAGAAGCAGAGCATATACATCCAGGTGTTGGAACATAGTTGGGTACTTTTTTGCTCTCACCTCCCTGCTTTCAATGGAGTGGAGCAATCTAACTAAAACAGACTTCATGCACCTCTACCTGGCAGAATTATATGCAATATCTTCTGGGTCTAGAACAGTGGTTCTCAACCGGTGGGTTCCCAAGTGTTTTGGCCTACAACTCCCAGAATTCCCAGCCAGTTTAACAGCTGTTAGGATTTCTGGGAGTTGAAGGCCAAAACATCTGGAGACCCACAGGTTGAGAACCAATGCTCTAGAGCCTGTGTTCATCCCTATCCCTTGGTGAGGTAGGTCCACCACCTCACCAGGCCACAAGTAACATGAATAATAAGAAATGAACCATGACAATTGAAGTGGAATAAAATTGCTATCACTGTGTAGTGTGGGTGCAGACTTTATGTCAGACTGCTATCTAGGTGCAAACTGTTAATGGGCAACATCTAAGCCCCTATATTCTGCTTGAGGTTGTTTCCTCAAGCAGAATATACCTTCAAAGAGAGGGCTACCTTCTGATGGTTTCCAAACAGAGATCCATCCACTGTTAGGGATGCATACCTCCCTACCTCATAGTGAACATTTGAAAGAAAAAAACCCTCAACAATATTGGGGTACTCTCACATGCCTCCATTATTCAATCCCAGAACTGATCCAGACATTGAAGAAACCACGTCTACTGGAAGACCTTCTTCTATCTGTTTTAATTTAGGCTAACATCAATACAAAAAGCTATGAAATTAGTGCAACCATAAAGAGCAAAGACCCCTGGAACCCCATCCTTTTAGGTGGGGTTGGGAAGTCTGACTTGGCCACGGTAGTCCACACTCTGGTTATATCCCTTATAGACTACTGCAACACGCTTTATGTGGGGTTGTCTTTGAAGACTGTTTGGAAGCTGCAAATGGTCCAATGGGCGGCAGCCAGGTTGTTAACAGAAGTGGCACTCAGAGAGCACACAACTCCTCTGTTGTGCTAACTCCACTGCCTGCCAGTTTGCTTCCGGGCACAATTCAAAGTGCTGGCTTTAGCCTATAAAGCCCTAAACGGTTTTGGTCCAACTTATCTATCTGCACGTATATCTCCTTAAGAACCATCTAGGACGTTAAGTTCTTTTGGGGAGGCCCTGCTCTCAGTCTCGCCTTCATCACAGATGCATTTGGCAGGGAAGAGAGACAGGGCCTTCTCAGCGGTGGCCCCTCGACTGTGGAACGCCCTGCCTAGGGATATAAGTTCAGCCCTCTTCCTCCTGACTTTTTGAAGAAAGGTGAAAACCTGGCTTTTTGAGCAGGCCTTCCCAAATACGGCATAATTATACGAAATCATGGAAGCACTTGACAATGCAATTGAATAATGACTTGACATGGAGATGCTCGCGACAATGTTTTTAAGGCTTTGTAAGGTTTTTTTTATATTCTTATATTGTATGCTAATGTTTTTAACAGTATTTTATGATTGTTTTTACTTGTTTTAATTGGTGAGGCATCAAATTGTTGCCAATTGTGAACTGCTCCGAGTTGCCTCTGGACTGAGAGGGGCGGTATATAAATGTGGTAAATAAATGAATAAATAAATATCTGGGAGGCTTTAGATGGCTATGGCTAAGGGAGCCTGCCCAGTGAGAATGAGGGACCCACCGTTTCTATTTCCCTCAATGCATTGGAGTGATGCTATGTCAGAGACATGGAAAAGAATGAGAATTTTGCCTTCCAGGCTCTCATTTTGGGTACAGAAGAACTCTAATGAAATCCCTATTAACCTGATGCGACTCTGCCCCCAATACACAGGGGTTCCATAACAGAGGAAAAAATGATGATATTAACAAGGTTTTCCTGAAAGAAGCAGTTTTGAAAACCACTTTTGCGCAATCTTTGTACCTTCATATTTGTGTTATAAAGTTCAAAAGCCTCAGTGTCGTGACTTCCAAAAAAAAATTCATATTAACTTCAAAAAATGGTTAACAAATGCTGCGGTTGATCTTTGGCCTAGGGTTTGCTTAATATTGCCACTTTATGTTATTCTCGTGGGTTTGTTTGGAGAACCATTTGTCCTCTGGAATATTAAACTATAACTAAGCATCGTCCTTGGCGTTCATCGCAATGACGGCATTTGGATCCCAGCCAAATCTATTATCTTTTCTTTGGCAGTTTTAAGTGCTTCAATTTCAGTTCCCCATTCAGGCTTTCCCATTCATGAGAAATTCAGCAGCACAGAAATACAAGCCTTGGACATTTCCATTGCAGCTCGGAAATATCTCTCACTCGTGACTGGTCTCTGAATTCTGTAGCTACTGTCACAGATCTCGAAAAGGGAGCATTGCCAGTGTTGATGTTACTCACAATGCATTACAAAGTAAAACAATGAATAATGCAGTGTTTGCTTCCAAAAGTAGGGGAAAAGGACATACATTAAGGGAAGATGCATATGTGTTGTTGTTAACTGCTGTCAACTTAACTTCAGCTTATGGTGACCCAATCAATGGAAGCTCTCCAAGTCACTCTACTCAGGTCTTGAAGACTGAGTCTATCCACCTGTCATACTGTCTTCTTCTTTTCTTGTTGTCCTCTTCTACATTTCCAAGGGTTATTCTTGTCCAATGAGTCATGTCTTCTCGTAATATGGCCAAAATGGGACAACTTAGTCTTCTTGGTTCCTAGGGAGAGTTCAACCATGATTTACCCTAGGATCCATATCATTGGGTTTTTTTTTTTTTAGCAGTCCACTATATTTGCAGGATTCTTCTACATATCTGTTGCACCCCAGAACAGGAAAAGCCCTCTGACTTTAAAACACCACACCGTTGAATGGAAAACAATCCTTTTATTGACGATTATTAGAAAGCCACAAGTAAAAAGCACTTAAAAGAGATAGGTCAATCCAATTAGGTAAGAAGATAAGCAGGAGCAAAAACAGTCCAGGGTAAAGTCCAGCAAAGTCCATAAAACAAAGTCCACACTTCTCTGATATAATTCAGGAAAACAGGAAACATTAATCCAAGGCATGATCAGGCATTCATACACTCCAAGAGTCCAAACTATGAACAAGAAATACTTAAACGAGAATCTTTGAAGCAAAGCTTCCATGAAACAAAGGACGAGAACTACACTTGAATCCAATGATGCTTCATCTGACTATATTTCCCAAACCTGGAACTTTTATCCCCTTGTTAAACTATTCCACACACTCAGGAATTGGTTTCATTTTACTTGAGGACCCCTTATCTTTTTCTGTCAAAGCCTGGCAGACCGCCGAAGGCACTGTTTGGCTTAGCTGTTTGACTAATTTCCTCTCGTCTATCTATTTGCTCATTAAGTCTTGCAAATGGGCCAGGTGCCCAGTTGTTTACAAGTCCCAAATCCTGGGAACCCTCTGGTAGTAATTCAGGGAGTATACTGTTGCACTCCCCAGAGGCGGCCCTAGGTAATTTTCAACGGTAAGCAAACCGTATTTTGGCACCCTCCCACCCCCCCAACCAATCACTGATATATATTTTCTGTTCATCTTGGGAGTTCTGTGTGCCATATTTGGTTCAATTCCATCATTGGTGGAGTTCAGAATGCTCTTTGATTGTAGGTGTACTATACATCCCAGTAACTACAACTCGCATATGTCAAGGTCTATTTTCCCCCAAGAGTGCCTCAAGAGCGCCCCTGGGCAAAATCAACTATACTGCAAATGCTTACTTTGCGTAATGGGTTGAGCCGCCCCTGGCACTCCCTTCAGGGACATTCTCATGGGAAACTACACTTTGCACAGGGGTCTCCTGGTCCTTCTCTGCATCAGTATCATTGACCAAACCATTGCCATCTTGAAATTCATTGGCATCACTTCCCACATCCAAAACACCCTGACCCTGAAACACAATCACAGGCTGAACTCCAACAATACCAGGTCACAAATAAGCTAATTCTCTTCTATCACCTTTCACAACTATACATAGAAAGGAGAAATACGATGGCCGGGACCTTCATAACTTTAGTATTCAATGATATAGTCAGACACTTCAGTCTACCATATCTGCAGCATTCTTCTGCAGTACCAAATCTCAAATCAGCTGATTCTTTTCTATCAGCTTTCATAAGCACATATAGAAAGGAGAAATACAGTGACCTAGACCTTCATAACTTTAGTATTCAATGATATAGTCAGACACTTCAGAATCTTGTCTAGGTCCTTCATAGCTGCCCTTCCGACTCCTAGTTTTCTGATATCTTGATTGTAGTCCTCAAACTGGCCAACACACATTTTCATTCCTCAAACGTTAGACCAGTTTCTGGATATATTTGACCTGCTGATTCCAAAAAATGACATCAGGTTTCCCCTATCAGCCCTAGTTTTTGAGATGTGGAGCATATACTATCCAGAGCAGTGGTTCTCAACCTGTGGGTCCCCAGATGTTTTGGCCTTCAACTCCCAGAAATCCTAACAGCTGGTAAACTGGCTGGGATTTCTGGGAGTTGTAGGCCAAAACACCTGGGGATCCACAGGTTGAGAACCACTGATCTAGAGATATAGAGCATATATATCAAAAGGCTCCACAGTCACCTAAGTATCCACTACCAAGATGCTACACTTGGAAGGTCATCATACTCAGACAACGAGGGATCGCCTTGGTAAGTAAGAAGGTAAGCATTGTTACTTTGAAAGGGAAAACCATCTGCTTTGTAATGAAAGCAGCTCCGGCTGTCAGCTACACACAGGAAAAATGGTTTCTCAGACAGAGTGTGAAGCCAAGGAAAGTAGCTTCCTCCCCCCCCCCCCCAACACCCCATATGAGGTAATACGCTTGGATGATGTACGACTTAGATAATAGCACGGGTTAATGATCTTCAGCTGCACTGGGAAGTAAAACAAAGTAATTTCATAATACGGAACATGATGGATTAAATCATGTGAAAACTGGGGATATACATTAAGGAAAATGATCTTTTTGGCATACTAAATGGCAAAATAAAAAGCACTTTTAGTAAGTTCTATGATTAATTAGCCTGCCCTTTTTATTTATATACCATGATAAAGTAAAACACACTTCTCAGAGTTACCTCCTGGGCAATTATTCTCCACCTTCCTCCAGATGAGCCGGTAGCCTTCCATGATGCCAGAATGTCAGGAAGATCTAAGGATGTTCTTTCTTTTGATAAAAGTCAGAAATTATCTCTCCCTCTTGGATAGATTACTGCCAAGGGGTCTTTGTCGCACTTTCTTCAGGAGAGCGTCTTTTGTTTTGATGTCTTCTTAATTCCAAAGAGTTATTTCAACACATTCAAAATAAGGTAGTTGGTATTTCTGTCCATACGTTAAAAATGAAATAAAGTTATTCATTGCTGGACCTTTGGCTCATCTCCATCACTTTGATGCGTCTATGATAGTCATCTTCAGTAGCAACTTGGATCCTTGCATTCTACACCAACATGCTCACCAAAATGAGATCTTCTTTGGGTATCTCCAGCTCTAGAGATGAAGAATATGGCTACCTGTTAAGAGGATTGTTTCATTTTAGATGTTTGACACCTCCATCCTATCACTTTGATCCATCTCCATCCCCTTCATGAATCCTAAGTTGTCCTCTTCAGTGACAACTTGGGTCCTTACATTCTATACAAACACATTCACCAAAATCAGATCCTTTTCTTTGAATATTACCATCTGTAGATATTAAGGAGATAGCCTCTTCTGAAGGGGAATATTTCCGTACTGGATGTTTAGCACCTCCTTCCTATCACTTTGAACCATTTCCATCCCCTTCATGATGAATCCTAAGTTGTTATCTTCAGTGACAACATGGGTCCTTGTATAGGTCCTTACATTCTATATAAACACATTCACCAAAATGAGATCCTTTTCTTTGAATATCTCCTTCTGTAGATATTAAGGAGATAGCCTCTTCCGAAGGGGAATATTTCAGTACTGGGTGTTTGGCACCTCCATCCTATCATTTGATCCATCCCCATCCCCATCATGAATCCTAAATTGTCATCTTCTGTGACAACTTGGGTCCTTACATTCTATATAAACACATTCACCAAAATGAGATCCTTTTCTTTGAATATCTCCATCTGTAAGGAGATAGCCTCTTCCGAAGGGGAATATTTCCATACTGGATATTTGGCACCTCCATCACTTTGAACCATCTCCATCTCCTTCATGAATCCTAAATTGCCATCTTCAGTGACAACTTGGGTCTTCACATTCTACACCAACATGCTCATCAAAATGAGATCTTCTTTGGGTATCTCCAGCTCTAGAGATGAAGAATATGGCTACCTGTTAAGCAGATTGTTTCATTTTAGATGTTTGACACCTTCATCCTATCACCTTGATCTTTCTTCATCAGCTTGATGACTTCAGTATCGTTGTGCATCCTTACATTCTTCTACAGAAACATCCTCATGCAATGGGTCCCACCATTCAGCACCTGCACAAGGATAGTACCCAAACTGTACATCTTTCCCATTAGTTTTTACAGAGTCCCAGGTTTTTGTTTTTACTTTAACAGCTGAACACAGTTTATCTTCTGGTGCTTTCTTTGTTAAGGATTTGTTATGATGCTGTTCATGGATTTTAGTGATCTGCGGGAATATTTGCCTTTGGATTTGGGTCTCGTATTAATTGGCTTATTAAGAGTTTCTTTGGCCAACTTTGTAGTTCCTTATCATTCCTATCAACCAAAGACACTGCGACAGCAATACGGAACCCATTCACACATCCAGTTGCTTGTGTAGCCATATCTGCTCCACACATCACTGAAACCTGTCCCATCATGCAGCTGCATTGTTCTCTGCTATTCAATCTAATATGGGCCATACCAGCTATAGTAGTGTTGCTCAACCCTCCTAATGCTGCAGCCCCTTAATACAGTTCTCCATGCTGCAGTGACCCCCAACCATAACATTATTTTCATTGCTACTTCATAACTGTTATGAATCATAATGTAAATATCTGCTATGCAGGATGTATTTTCATTCACTGGACCAAATTTGGCACAAATATGCCCAAATTTGAACACTGATGGGGTTGGGGTGGGTTGATTTTTTCATTTGGGAGTTGTTGTTGCTTGGATTTATAGTTCACCTACAATCAAAGAGCATTCTGAACTCCACCACTGATGGAATTGAACCAAACTTGGCACACAGAACACTCATGACCAACAGAAAATAAAATTATTTTCATTGCTACTTCATAAACATTGAGTTTTGGAGTTGTAGTTCTCCTATATCCAGAGGAGCATTGTGCACTCAAACAATGATAGATCTAGACCAAACTTGGCACGGATACTCAATATACCCAAATGTGAATACTGGTGGAGTTTGGGGAAAATAGACCTTGACATTTGTGAGTTGTAGTTGCTGGGATTTATAGTTCACCTACAAAAAAGAGCATTTTGAACCCCACCAAGAATAGAATTGACTGATGGAGATCGAACTTGGCATACAGAGCCCCCATGACCCAGTCTACATCCTGGTGCAGTATGAAGGAGGTCAGACCATGGATGATGGGACTTGTAGTACCTTCACTCATTTCCTGAGATAATTGCAACCCACACTATTGACTGATCAAGACTAAACTTGGCATACAGAGCCCCCATTACCCAGTCTACATCTGGTGCAGTTTGAAAGAGGACAGACCATGGATGATGGGACTTACAGTACCTTCTCTCACTTCCTGAGATCATTGCAACCCACACCATTGACTAATCAAGATTGAATGTGGCATACAGAGCCCCCATGACCCAGTCTACATCCTGGTGCAGTTTGAAAGAGGTCAGACCATGGATGATGTGACTTGCAATAGCTTCACTCACGTCCTGAGACCATTGCGACTTACACCATTGACTGATCAAGATCGAACTTGGCATGCAGAGCCCCCACGACCCAGTCTACATCCTGGTGCAGTTTGAAGGAGGTCAGACCATGGATTATGACTTGCAGTACCTTCACTCACTTCCTGAGATCATTGCAATCCACACGATTGACTCATCAAGACCAAACTTGGCATACAGAGCCCCCATGACCCAGTCTACATCCTGGTGCAGTTTGAAAGAGGACAGAGCATGGATGATGGGACTTGCAGTACCTTCTCTCACTTCCTGAGATCATTGCAACCCACACTATTGACTGATCAAGATTGAACGTGGCATACAGAGCCCCCATGACCCAGTCTACATCCTGGTGCAGTTTGAAAGAGGTCAGACCATGGATGATGTGACTTGCAATAGCTTCACTCACTTCCTGAGACCATTGCGACTTACACCATTGACTGATCAAGATCGAACTTGGCATACAGAGCCCCCATGACCCAGTCTACATCCTGGTGCAGTTTGAAGGAGGTCAGACCATGGATTATGGGACTTGCAGTACCTTCACTCACTTCCTGAGATCATTGCAATCCACACGATTGACTGATCAAGACCAAACTTGGCATACAGAGCCCCCATGACCCACGCTAAATCCTGGTGAAGTTTGAAAGAGGACAGAGCATGGATGATGGGACTTGTAGTACCTTCACTCACTTCCTGAGACCATTGCAACCCACACCACTGACTGATCAAGACCAAACTTGGCATACAGAGCCCCCATGACCCAGTCTACATCCTGGTGCAGTTTGGAGGAGGACATACCATGGATGATGGGACTTGCAGTACCTTCACTCACTTCCTGAGCTCATTGCAACCCACACTATTGACTGATCAAGATCGAACTTGGCATACAGAGCCCCCATGACCCAGTCTACATCTTGGTGCAGTTTGAAAGAGGACAGACCATGGATGATGAGACTTGCAGTACCTTCACTCACTTCCAGAGATCATTACGACCCATACCATTGACTGATCAAGATCGAACTTGGCATACAGAGCCCCCATGACCCACTCTACATCCTGGTCTGGACCATGGAAGATGGGACTTGCAGTACCTCCACTCACTCCCTCAGACCACTGCAACCCTCATCCAATGACTGATCAAGACCAAGCTTGACCTACAGAGACTCCATAACCCACTCTACATTCTATTGTGGTTTGGAGGAGGATTGACCACGAATTATAGGACTTGCATATTGGATCTAGACTAAACTTGGAGCATAGACCAACAATGCCTTTATCAAATACCCCGGGCAGCACCAGGTCCCCAAGCTAGTAAATAAATAAATATGAGTTTGGTGAAAAAGGAGAAAGCAAAGAGAGGTGAAAGCTTGGGGCTGTTTCCTTCAGCCCCTACTTTTGGGCATCCTACAATATACTTGCTATCAAAGAAGACTCTACTAGATGGAGTTTCCACTGGTACTATCTACATTCTTCTTATGTTTGCTTGCTAGAGCAGGGTTTCTATTTCACCATCCTCTTTTCCTCCTCCCCCCTCCATCCCTCCCTCTCCCAAAGAAGGGGATCGAACGACCCTCGATAGTACATTACCGTTGACAAGCCAGAAATGCAAGATATGTATAAAATGTAATTTTGTCTCATTAGCCAACAACATGCGGGGTAGCTCTTCATCTCCTTAATTCATTTCTTATAGTTTTTC
Organism: Anolis sagrei; assembly: GCF_037176765.1. Classification (NCBI taxonomy): domain Eukaryota; kingdom Metazoa; phylum Chordata; class Lepidosauria; order Squamata; family Anolidae; genus Anolis; species Anolis sagrei. The sequence continues at coordinate 32,543,715 of NC_090028.1, forward strand.
TTGTCACATTCCCCTTGTTTTATGGTTTTGTAAGTTGCGAGTTATGGTTGTAATTTATGGACAGGATTGAGTGGTAGCAAATCACTGAATATTTTCCATTGATTACCCTAAATTGTCTAATCTCCTGTATGTTTTTAGGACTTGATTGGGTGGTATTTACTGATTGCCTTCATCTAATTTAAAAATCAATCAATAGCCACAATGAGAGGCAATGGATAAATCGAGTCTAATGCAGCATAACTGCTGCAAATATCCATCAGAGGCCCGTTTTCAATCAAATTTGGGAGGGAGTTTTAATACATAAGCCAACACGTCTAACGGCTTTACTTCTGGAGCATATCATTCGGAAATTGAGCTTAGCAATGTGACAGCTCTCGGTTTTTCCGTTGTCTGTTTGGAGTGATTTCCCACTGCTAAAATGAGCATATTTCACTACAATAAAACTGTAGCAAATGAGGGGGGGAAATGTGATAAACTTGGATTTAAAGGCACTTTGCTTCATCATCCCCAATATTATCGGTGTATAATAATGGAAATTAGCATAACACCGGCTTTTCTTGTAAATTGTGCATTATCTTTCTCATAAGTCTCTTGATAGGGAAGTGGGCTTCCTACTTGGGTAAAATTAATTTGTTAACACTGTTATTCCTCCATATTGTCATCTGTATCTATAGCTGTAGCTATGACATAAATCCCATTATTAGCTCCAAATAAAGTAAACCCATTGAATCAATGGGGTTTGATATATCTCTGTGTTGACTCAACATTCAACAATTGATACTCTAGTTAAGACTAAGATTTAAACATAGGCTCAAAGCTAACCTTAAAAACTCTAGCATAGACACTGAGAACTGGGAAGCCCTGGCCCCTGAGAGCTCCAGATGGAGGTCAGCTGTGACCAGCAGTGCTGTAGAATTTGAAGAGGCATGAATGGAGAGCAAAAGAGAGAAGTGCCAAGAGGAAGGTACGTCAAGCCAACCCCAACTGGGACGGCCTTTCACCTGGAAACCAATACTCTCACTGTGAGAAAAGATGCAGATCAAGAATAGGGTTCCACAGCCACCTACGGACCCACTGCACACTGACCCTGGAAGTCTATCCTACTCGGACAATAAGAGATCGCCTAAGTAAAGTAAATAAGTAAGACTAAGACTAAATAATTGGATTCAAGCATATCTATATCTTATATAAATAAAAATGTAATGTTTGTTTGTGGGATTAACAGAACTCGAAAAACACTGGACGAATTGACACCAAATTTGGACACAAGACACCTAACAAGCCAATGTATGTCTTTCACTAAAAAAATTAATTTTGTCATTTGGGAGTTGTAGTTGCTGGGATTTATAGTTCACCAATCAAAGAGCATTCTGAATCCCACCAAAGATGGAATTGAACCACACAGTTCTCCCATGGCCAACAGAAAATACTGGAAGGGTTTGGTGGGCAGCGTCCTTTGGTTTTGGAGTTGTAGTTTGCCTACATCCAGAGGTCACTGTGGACTCAAACAATGATGGATCTGGACCAAACTCTACATGAATACTCAATATGCTCAAATGTGAACACTGGTGGAGTTTGGGGAAAATAGAATCTTGATATTTGGGAGTTGTAGTTGCTGGGATTTATAGTTCACCTACAATCACAGAGCATTCTGAACCCCACCAATGATAGAAATGGGCCAAACCTCCCAAACAGTACCCCCATGTGGGCCACAGCAACACGTGGCAGGGGATGGCTAGTATATATATATATATTGGATCTTCTTTCAGGGCAATCGTAATGTTGGACAAGAAAATGACAGACTCCAAAAAGTTTTGGCATCTTCAAAGAATCCAGGTTGCCATTGGCCACAACCTAAATTAAGAGAGCATTATCTCACCTCCATAGTTCAGTATCCATCACCTCAACTGGGGAGCCCTTGTGCCGGCAGGACTGAAGACTGACAGGTCAGAGGTTCGAATCCGGGGAGACATGGATGAGCTCCCTTTGACAGCTCCAGCTCCCCATGTGGGGACATGAGAGAAGCCTCCCTCAAGGATGGTAAAACAACAAAACATCCAGGCACCCCCTGCAGATGGCCAATTCTCTCACACCAGAAGCGACTTGCAGTTTCTCAAGTTGCTCCTGACACAAACAAAAACATCTTAACTGCATAGACCTTGTTTTGTATGGGGTGCAGGAAGATATCTTCTAGTTAACATTAGCTTGTGGGTCACATTTGGCCCCCAAGGCCATTTTTGAAGTTTTCCAGGTCTTCCAAGGGTCATTGTTTTAATCCCAATTCCATTTTTTTAAAAACTGAAACACATCCACATGCCTTCTTGGAGTATGGAAACATCTTGCCATATCTCTCCTTGAACCATTTAAGGGTTTTTTTTCCAAAAAAGGATGTGGACAGGAAGTGACTGCCATTCGCTTCTTGTACATAAGAAAGACTGTCCTAGACATAAAAGAGCCCAGAGGGTCCTAAGAAATTGCAAGACATCTTGGCCACTAAAGGACATTTGGGAGCAAATAAATTGATTTTTATTGCAGGGGTTCAGCAGGAGGTGCACCTGGTATTTGTGGCACAAGTTCCAATGAATCAGCTAAAGGTGATCCCACTGGGTGCAGTGCCTAAAGACCTTGGCCTGCACCTAACACAATTGGAGCTGACAAGATTATCATCCGCCAGTTACAAAAGGCCACCCTACACTGGTGTTGCCACAAGAAGGTCCTCCACTGTGCATGTAGCAGGGCTCAGGTTGCATTGCAGCAGGTGGTCTGTAGTTTGCTCTTCTCCACACTCGCATGTCGTGGATTCCACTTTGTAGCCCCATTTCTGAAGGTTGGCTCTGCATCTCGTGGTGCCAGAGTGCAGTCTGTTCAGCGCCTTCCAAGTCACTCAGTTTTCAGTGTGCCCAGGAAGGAGTCTCTCATTTGGTATCAGCCATTGATTGAGTCTCTGGGTTTGAGCCTGCCACTTTTGGACTCTCGCTTGCTGGGGTGTTCCAGCAAGTGTCTCTATAGATCTTAGAAAACTATTGCTTGATTTAAGTCATTGACGTGCTGGCTGATACCCAAACAAGGGATGAGCTGGAGATGTCACTGCCTTGGTCCTTTCATTATTGGCTGCTACTTTCCGGCAGATGTCAGGTGGTGCAATACTGGCTAAACAGTGTAGTTTCTCCAGTGGTGTAAGGCTCAGACACCCCGTGATAATGCGGCATGTCTCATTAAGAGCCACATCCACTGTTTTAGCATGGTGAGATGTGTTCCACACTGGGCATGCATACTCAGCAGCAGAGTAGCATAGCGCAAGGGCAGATGTCTTCACTGTATCTGTGGAGTATGGTTAAGTGAAACTATGGATATCACATTCATGACTGTATTGCTTTGATTGTGAATTACAAAGTGTGTGTGTGTATAAATAAATACATACATAATTATGCTAAAACCCAGAAGAGATTCAATGCTTCATTGATCCAGAAGCCACAAAATCTGGAGGCAGCGTTCAGCACCTTGGATAACTCTTCTAAAGTTCAGACTAATACACAGAACAGATATATTGCTGGAGTGGTATGGAAGTTACCAGTCCATATCTGAAGCCTTTTTTTTTGTTCAGAAATAGCTTCCAATGCATCTGCCCCATATTTCTCTCCCCCGTTCCATTCTAACTAAAGTGAGTGTCTAACGGAGAAAGAAGGAGAGAAAACAAACTTCCAAATGTTTTATGAACAAGCAATTCACTCCTCCTCCCTCCCTCCCTCCCTCCCTACCCTCCTCCTCCTCCTCCCTCCTCCTCCTCCTCCTCCTATGTTGGCTTTGCCAAGGGCCTTCTTGTGATGACACCTACACACTTGTGTGTGTGTATATACACACATACATAGTTAGTCATGCTAAAACCCAGAAGAGATTCAATGCCTTGTTGATCTGGAAGCTACAAAATTTGGAGGCAGGGTTCAGCACCTTGGATAACTCCTCTAAATTTCAAACTAATACCCAGAACAGATATATAGTGAGTGTCTAACAGAGAAAGAAGGAGAGAAAACAAACTTCCAAATGTATCACGAACAAGTAATTCACTCCTCCTCCTCCTCCTCCTCCTCCTATGTTTGCTTTGCCAAGGGCCCTCTTGTGATGACACCTACACACTTGTCATTGTGTTACAATTCACATTACTTACCTAAACATGCCATGGGGAAACCATGATGGATATAATTTCTAGAAGATTGAAAGGCAGCCCATTAGAATCATTAAAGCCAACCTGAAGAAAGCTTTTTCTGGGATGATGGAATAGACTTGGTCTTTTCTTGCTCCTCCATGGGTCATTAGTTAAAAGGCAGTGAGAAAAGGGGGGTGGGAAGAGAGAGAGAGAAAGAGAGAGCAGAAGGAAAACGAATGAGGAGGCGAGCAGAGCCAGCCTTCTATTGCAGGTGTTTCATCCTTTTGTAAGGAAGCTGCTTCGAGACAAATGATTCTAGCTGGCATTTTGTACACACCGGAGATTGCTTATCGATCCAGATCAGAATATTCAGGCTGGCCCAAGGGGAGAAGGCAGAGTATTTTCTGAGGGAGTTAATAACTTGGCAGCTGAGCTGTCTTGTCCAATTCAGTGAATCCAAGTCTCTAATCAGGCCTGAGTTTCTTATTTTGAGAACTCTGGCCATATGCGTCTGCTCTCTGCCTTCCACTCTATTGGCCCATTGACAGTGATTGAAATGACAGCCTTATAGATAGAGGCTAATCAAATTGTTTATTATCAGCCTAAATCAATATGTATAGATTGTTGAAACATCACTGTCCCACTGCGGAAAAGTAATACTAATGTTTCCAATGCTGGAGATATAATTTGAAACGGTCTCTTGTCTTTTCTCTCTTTTGTGCTTCCCAGCTTTGCTTCTTTCTCCTTCTGTCCATCCATCCTTCTTTCCTTCCTTCCTCCTCTCTCTCACTGAACTGCATCTGAAAAAGTATATACATGTCCATACACCCTAACTGAATAAGACTCAGAATTAATAACACTTAACAAATATTACATTGGAGTCACATTAAATACAATATGGAATGTTAAATGTGTTTTAAGATTAAATATAATTTATGAGGGTTGAATGAAAAGTAATGCCTCCACCTTTGTTACTTGGGTTTAGATGGGAATATTTTAATAAATCAAACGCAGAAATAATCCTTCGAATGTGATCTTTAACTACCACTATTCACTTTTCCACATAAGACAATTGGATACATTTCTGCCAATGATGAACAAGTTTTCTGAAGCCGTCACGGAAGAAGTTGACACTCTGTTTCTGCAATCCATCTTGCACAGATCTTCTGATAGCGAAGCAAAGCAATAATGTGACCCACATGTTCTTGTGATTATGCTTGAAATTTCTCTCTGAGTGATATGACAATTGTCCTGTTTGTAGACCCAACCGCCTGATGAAGGCTCTTGTGAGTCAAAACCGGTTGCAGGTTGGAATCAACTCATGTGTAACCTATTTTGATTACTGGATTCTACTCTTATGCAATAAAGAATAGGACATTTATTGACATTCAAGGCTTTGTTTCATACTTCAAGAGAAGAACCAATTGATTCTGCTTAATGCGAATGTGGCAGCTTTGTGTTTTGTTGATATGTGTATTTGTAATGTATACAATGAGTTAATTTAGATACATTCGCATTACCATAATCAGTGGATTTTGGTCTCTACAGTTTCAGGGGAACCCATTTTTCTTTTCAGGAAAAACAAACAACCATAGCAAAGGAGTTGACTGTCCCTTCTTTGGGAGCCAAGGCAGCAGCAACCCAAAGTGGCAGTGGAGAAGACAGCCAAGGAGAGGAGGAGGAAGGACCCATAGGAGAAGAACAGCCCGGTAAAGCTGCTCCGGTCAGGTAAGAGCTCCAAAGAGGTGTCAGGGCCAGGAGGCCAACCCCAAACTCCATTACCTGCAGCCAACTCAGCTGCGACGCCAGCAACAGAAAGACACAGGGGGTGGGTAGAGGGGGAGGGAGGCAAAGAATCCAGACAGGAAGACAAGCAGCACACGGACTTCCTTGGCTGGCTCTCAGCAGGCCTCACTCTAGGGAAGGGCCAGCCCAGTGGTACCACAGACTTAGAAGGAACCCATAAAGGCCATCCAGTCTAACCCCATCCTGCCAGGCTGGACACAATCAAAGCCCTCCTGACAGAGCACCATCCAACCATAGATATAGGCAATTTATTTATTTGTTGTGTCAGGTTAACCAGTCAATTATATTACATTTCTAACAGAGAAAAACAAACAAACAGACAAAATACAAAATTTGTGAGTTTGGTAGTTGATTAAATGTCCTTTGACCAGTATCTGGCCACTTGGAGTGCCTCTGGTGTTGCCACAAGGAGGTCCTCCATTGTGCATGTAGCAGGGCTCAGGGTGCATTGCAGCAGGTGGTCAGTGGTTTGTTCCTCTCCACACTCACATGTCGAGGATTCCACTTTGTGGCCCCATTTCTTGAGGTTGGCTCTGCATCTTGTGGTGCCAGAGCGCAGTCTGTTCAGCGCCTTCCAACTTGCCCAGTCCTCTGTGTGCCTGGGGGGAGTCTCTCATTTGGTATCAGCCATTGTTTGAGGTTCTGGGTTTGAGCCTGCCACTTTTGGACTCTTGCTTGCTGAGGTGTTCCAGCGAGTGTCTCCCTAGAGCTTAGAAAACTATTTCTAGATTTAAGTTATTGACGTGCTGGCTGATACCCAAACAGGGGATGAGCTGGAGATGTCTCTGCCTTGGTCCTTTCACTATTGGCTGCTACTTCCCGGCGGATGTCAGGTGGTGCAATACCGGCTAAGCAGTGATATAGGCAATGATTCAGACAGAGTGAAGGAAGGAAAGTAAGAGGTAGAGAAGTAAGAAAAGAGCAAAAGGAGAAGGGAAAGAAAAAGAAGAGAAGGATTGAAAGTGGGAGGGAAGAAAGGAGAAAAGGAAGGAAAGAAAGACATAGGGAAGGATGGAGAGAAGGGGGAGGGGGGGGAAAGAGGGAAGGAATGATGGAAGGAAGGAAAGTAAGAGGCAGAGAAAGAAGGAAGGACAGAAAAAGGAAGGGACAGAAAAAAGGGAGAGGGGAGAGGAAAAAGGTAGAGAAGGAAGGAACCAGACGGATGCTACAGAAAAGTGTGGTCAGGGACAGCTAGTTATGTAATAAATACTGTATTTATGAATTTAGGACCAAAACATTGCAATGTATTGAAACAGCTGTGCATCTCGGCAGGAGGCAGGCTGTTGAATAATACAGAACTTTGGATGAGTGAAGGTTGGATGAGTGAGGCTCTACTGTAATGGAACTTGAACATCTATGAATTTGGGTATTTGGAATCCTGAACTAAATCTTAGCAAATACTGAAAGCCCATTGTCCCGACTTTGTTTTGACATACATTATTACTGCAGTACACTATCAGTACAATGTTAACTATGAATGCAAGTCGGATGAGTCAAAAGAGGTCTGGCATCCTTCCTCCAAAGCTCCTAATCCTTCATTTTTGCTAGTCTTTTGAAAGCATGTGTTTTATGAGTAACATCACTGTGTGGTTTGCCTGTTTCTTAGCTACATTCAGCACAATTTTGCTGTGAGAGCCGATTTTTTTAAAAAAAAGGAAAACAGCTCATTCTTTTGTTTTCCAAATCCTTTCTACCCACCCATCTCTCTCTCTGCAAGAAAGAGAGAGACCCATAGATAGTACTTTCGGGTTTCAGGCTCTTTTTTCCTTCTCTCCAGAGCTGGCTTCTTTTAACCATATCTCTTCTCCAGGAAAGGCCTTGCAGAAGCGTCAGTGTGCAGCTATTCCTAACTGAGTGGGTCCCACAAGGAGTTAGTTGCTTCCCAAATTATATCTTGCATACTGTAAGGGGGAGAGCGTATGCTCTAATTGTTGGGTTGGAGTGTGGATGCCTATTTTTGGGCTCTCAACAGCATCCACTGAAGTCTTCATTACACAATCCCCCTTTCCCCACCCAAATTCTGGCATGAATATATTACTTTTGCATTATTATTGCCTTCCTTTTGTTAACTGAGTACGCAATCCAGAGGAGCCCAAAGAAGAAAGGAAACCTTGAACCCTTCATTTTTGCTAGCTTTTTGTAAACATGAATTGTACATTCTGCAAGAGAAAGAAAAAAAATACATATACAGTGGAGCAGTGGTTCTCAACCTGGGGGTCGGGACCCCTGGGGGGGGGGGTCATGAGGAGGTGTCAGAGGGGTCGCCAAAGACCATCAGAAAACACAGTATTTTCTGTTGGTCATGGGGGCTCTGTGTGGAAAGTTTGGGCCAATTCTATTGGTGGGGTTCAGAATGCTCTTTGATTGTAGGTGAACTATAAATCTCAGCAACTACAACTCCCAAATGTCAAGGTCTGTTTCCTCCAGTCTCCACCAATTCAAAGATGGCCGTGACAACGTCCATGATGAGGACTGCTCCGGTCGCCCTTCTTTGATTACAGACGATTTGGTGGCTTCAGTTGAAGTGAGGATTCGTGAGAACAGGATCTTCACAATAACAATAATAAAAATATTTGAATTGTTGTACCCACTTATGCACTTTGCTTTCACTCATAACAGTATCACCGTACACTTCACAAATCTGTCGATGAATTTCAGCAGCAGGCAGATTCCTTGTTGACAAAAACTGTATCACTGAGCGAACCTCACATGCGGCGGGTGAGTTGATAGTCTTAAACATTTTTAAAGCAGAGAACAGAACCGTACAGGTGAGCTACAGAGCGGAAACTGAGCACAGTTGTTCCTGAGGCATGCCAGTACACAACGCACGTGCTCGTTGCAGTATGCGAGCGAACTACTAGTGTCTACAACAAAACAGACCTTACTTAAAAAAATACCCCTCGTATAATAAAAAATGACTTTCTCAGACTCTGGAATCAAGGAGAACATTAAGGACTGGCAAGTATTATTGGACATAAATATTTCTGGACTTAATGAATTGATGGGAACAGATCTATTATTAAATTGTGACTTACATGTATGGATGAACCATATGCATCTTGGAAAGTTTAGCAACACTTTCACATATCAGTGGAAGTATTGCCAAACTTCAGTAATACTATAGTGTAGATCAGACATGGGCAAACATCAGCCCTCCGGGTGTTTTGCACTTCAACTCCCACAATTCCTAACAGCCTACCAGCAACTAGGAATTGTGGGAGTTGGAGTCCAAAACATCGGAAGGGCCAAAGTTTGTCCATGACTGGTGTAGATGCACCCTGAGGATAAGGTATGTGATCTTAGCAGCGCCATCTACACTACATGAATCTCTTCTTCTTCCCTTTTCTTCCTCTTCTTCTTCCCATCATCATCTTCATCTAGTTGGGTGCCAGCCACAACATCATTGGTGGGCTGGCATTGAAAGCCTGCATGCACATTCAACTTCAAGCCATGTGTTTGCTTTCTGCAAAAACAGCAAACAAACAGGTATTGCACCAATGTTTATTGCATACATACATACACACACAAATGTAAAACACAACGGCTCAACTTGGCATCAGTTATCATGGAAGGATGACTCCTTAAGCAGTGCTAAAAAAGAGGAAAAATGCATTGCTGCAAAGACCATCTCTCAGATGTTTTGGATCACAATCTCCATAAGCCCCTGCCATGCCAAGATTGTTGGACCTGGACTTCGAAACATATGGAGAGCAGTGGGTTACCTACCACTTTCTCACTTAAACCTTTGGCATAGGACAACATAGTTCTTGTTTTGATGTTCTGTTAACATTGGCTAAACCCTCGATGACTGCAAGTTACTCCCCTCCCCATTTTCCATTTCTTTTGATCTGGATTAAAAGAAGCAACATCTCTCTGATTAGTTATATTTTTCCATTTTGAGCAAACAAAAAGTCTGTGATGGACTATTTCTAGTGCTTCTGAGGAATGATGGCATGGCTAAATAATAATTAAAAAATTGTAACAAGGCCCTGGTTATGCTCTGTCATGAATGCTGTGCACCCCAATTGTCAAAACTGCAAGCCAGTTGTGAATGGGGAAATACAATGTAATAGAAATCCACTAACTCAGTCAGAACTACAAGGATCTTTTTCCTTTTCCTGAAGATCGTACAAATAATTTGCACATCAGAAAACTAGGATGATGCATTCAGCCATGCAGACCCAGGGGTGTAACAATTGTTATGGCACTATGTCAGAGAGCAAATGGTGCACCAATGCACATGGCACATGGAAACACTTTGGTCCAGATCCATCTTGCTGGTGTCTTGATGTAGATTTTTCAATTTACTATCAAAGTTTCCTAGCAATTCTGCTGCTTGATACACATAAAGTTATGTTAAAAGATATAAGACTCCAGGAGTTAATCTCAAGTAAAGTAGACCAGTCATAGCAGTTAAAGTGGTGTCAAACTGCATTAATAATACATTGTAGATGCATACTGTCTGCTTCAATAGTAGACTTGAGCCCGAATCAGTCTGAATGAAAATGATTTGTAATATTTGGTGGGCTGTTTTGTATAATATCCGAAAACAGAACAGGGAGGAGGGAGCCACAAAGCCCAGCAAAATGGACTAAGGGAGCTGGATTTTATCAGTTCCTAGAGAGAAAGGAGTTAAGTCTGCATACCTGAGACAGAGATCTGCCCTGTCTTTTCTTTTCTCTCTCCTCGGCAGAAGCAGCATCCCTCCATTTCATTTTTGGAAAGTTTCTTAGGCTCCTCTTCCAGAGAGGGCCCTGTTGGGAACTCAATTTCCCAGCTATAGTTGCATAGAGTGGGCATTAAAAAGTATCTTGAGTTCTTCTTGGAGCGTGATAGTAGTTGAAGTTTCTCTCTGTGTGTGTTTCCAGGCCAATAAAAAAACTGGTTGTGTCCATGTTCTGATGGGTTGTGTGCTGGTATGGCTGTACCAAAAGCTCCAACTTCCTTTTCTTTCTTTGAGTGTTTGCATGTATTCCAAAGTTCCATGCATTTTGCAATAAGGTGGCTTCGCTTGGTTTGCAATTATAGGGCCAATGACCCATAAATCATTGTTAACTTTTGGTTCTGCCCCTTTCCCCAGGGCTCTGGGAGAAGAGGGAGACATTTTAGGTCAGTTTTATTTATTTATTTATTTATTTATTTACTATGCTTCCATTCTCAGCCGGAGGGCGACTCATGGCAGTTTACAAAACGGCACAATTCGATGCCCACAACAGTACAAAAATAATTTAAACATTAAAAACATTTAACACAGGTAAAAAATTCATTACAATTAACATCAGTTCTTGCATTAGAAAGCTTAGCTACAGGACGTGGATTAGCTCCACCTGTAGAGAAGTTTCGTTTCTCACAGCATCCGGGGGAAATTCCAGGGGGAAACAGTTCCAAAGGACTCCAGCTGGAGAATCTACAAAGCCTTGGCTGGTAGGTCTACTCAGGACCCAAGAAGCAATTTGAAGCCGGGAGTAGAGCCCACACCAGCAAAGTTTAGAAAGTAGATTGCCCAAAGAGGGGTTAAAAAGGGTTTTCCTCTTAAAGAAAAGAAACAGTTCACAAAGCCAGTTGCCTGTCCCTTGTGGACAAGAAAGCCAACAGTTGATTCAAAGCCTTGAAGCATTTGTTTAATTTGTTGAAGATCTAAGAAATATTTGATTGTTTGTAAGCAATAATAAAGGACTTTGTTAAACCTTTCAAGTTTCTAAAGACTCTGTATAGGAAAATCCTTAGGGCCTCTCAGTTGAGGCACCCCGGCTTCCCGCTGGGCACAAAGAGCACGTCCTGTTCAAAAGCCAACTGCTATAGGCAGCACAGGTTGAGAATGGACACAAGCGGTGCCTACAATTCCCAGAACCCTCTCTTGTGGTTTGTCTTATTTTTAAAAATATTATGGTTAAAATTTTAAATAATTCTTTAAAAAAATCAGTAGATTGGTGAATTGTCGAAGGCTTTCATGGCCGGAATCACTGGGTTGTTGTAGGTTTTTTTGGGCTATATAGCCATGGTCTAGAGGCATTCTCTCCTGACAAACCATCTACTATCTCATACAAACTATCTACAGACCCACCAAGAAAATTCAACAAATGCTACGTTCAGCAAATGACAAGAGGGATCCTCTCACTTCTGCAGGAGTCTACCGTGTACCATGCAGCTGTGGACATGTCTACATAGGGACCATCAAACGCAACATTGTCCAAACACAAATCAAATAACATGAAAGGCACTGCAGACTACTTCAACCAGAGAAGTCAGCCATAGCAGAGCACCTGATGAACCAACCTGGACAAAGCACATTATTTGAGAACACAGAAGTGCTGGACCACTCTCACAACCACCATGTCTGACTACACAGAGAAGCCATTGAAATCCACAAGCATGTGGACAATTTCAACAGAAAGGAGGAAACCATGAAAATGAACAAAATCTGGCTACCGGTATTAAAAAACTCTAAAATTACAACAGCACAACAACAGAAAGGAAACAAACATGGGCATCTAATCACCTCTCAACAAAAGTTTGCTCCAGGCACAGTCAGGCCATTGTATGCTAATCAAGGTGGTCAGTTGAAACATTCACACCTAGCTCCAGCAGACAAGAGTCCTTTGTCTCACCTGGTCATTCCACAGATTTATAAACCCCTTTTCCTAGTTCCAACAGACCTCACTACCTCTGAGGATGCTTGCCATAGATGCAGGCAAAACGTCAGGAGAGAATGCCTCTAGACAATGGCCATATAGCCCGAAAAAACCCTACAGCAACCCAGATTGGTGAATTGTTTTGAAACTTGACAGGCCTGTAGTTGTAAATGGGGTCTAAAACCAATGTAGATTTCATAGAGAAAATGACTGAGGATTGGGTTTTTAAAATTTCCCATTGTAGCCAATGGACTGAATCTTTGCCGAATGAAAACGGCAATACCCCTCCTGATTCGAGCAACTTCCTGGTAAACAGAATGAGGTGCCAACTGACAATGGACCCCAAAACAGCATGCCTTTTGGCCAAATTGCACAAGCCTATTCAATAGCCTCCCTGGCTTGCAGGCCTACATTAAGTGGCAGGAAATAAATAACGGGGCACATATTGCAGATATGTATTATATGCCCCATTCCTTTCTACACCCTCCAAGTAGAATATGAACCGCTGGGATCGAATGCAACTTTTGTTAACATTCAAAAACATCTTTTGAGAGCATATTTAGCAACATGTTTTTCAAGGTACTCTTGTTTGACTTGTTTGGAATGCATTATATCCAGGGACTGTCTGGTTATTCAGCCATAAATTAACAAAGAGGCTGCATGGCAGGAATGCTAAGGTCCCATTTCTCAATGATTTTAAGTAGTGCTTGGGCTTTATCAATGCTTCAGCTGTACAAATTAATCACATCTTTTTTTAGGAGGAGGGGGCGGAATCAAGCAAAGCAATTAAACCCAAGTTGTGAGACTGATAAATGTACAGGTGGGGGGAAATCAGCATTGCATATTCAGGGCCCAGAAGCTGATGAGGTAGATATAATGAAAAGAAGATTGCTAACACTTCTGTCTCCTAGGGTTGTGATTCTTCACTAAGTTGTTTTTCTCCCCTCAAACAATTAATTTTAACATTTTTCTTCATGCTGAAAATTGTGCAATTTGAGATCCATTCTGTACAGAATCAAAATTGTATACAGTAAATGGCATGTTCTGCTCTGAACTTGGCTGTCTATTTGGTAATAAATAAGGGTGTTTTCTGCATGGAAAACAATATTTCTGTTCAGTTTCATTTCTGGACTACACAAGTCTCCAGTCCTCAATGAGTAGCTAGACATAGATATAGGGTTAGAGTGAAGGACTATTTCCTCCACATTCCTATGCATGCTTCTCTCAGAAGGGGCTTTGTCATTACTCTTCTTGTTTGGAGTTGATGGAGGAGGACCATCGCTTCAATGCTGTTGGTCTTTGCTTCTTCCAGCATGCTGGCATTTGTCCACTTGTGTTCCCAAGAGACTTGCAGGATTTTTCAGAGGCAGCGCTGATGGAATCGTTCCAGGAGTTGCATGTGACGTCTGTAGACTGTCCACGTCTTGCAAGTGTATAGCAGGGTTGGGAGATCAATAGCTTTATAAACAAGCACCTTGGTATCCCTACGGATGTCCCGGTCCTCAAACACTCTCTGTTTCATTCGGGAAAATAGCTGGATTCGCAGAGCTCAGGCAGTGTTGTATTTCAGTGTCAATGTTGACTTTTGTGGAAAGGTGGCTGCCAAAGTAGCGGAAGTGGTCAACATTTTCTAATATTACATCATTATTTCTGTATTTCTGGCATTGGAGAGGGATTGGCTGGTGACTGCTGGAAGAGCACTTTGGTTTTCTCAATCTTTAATGACATTCCAGGAGTTGCTTCCAAGCTCTGTGTGTATGAAAAGGTGAGCTACAACTTTGGACCTCAACACATTAAAGAAATTCCCATCCTACCATACTTCACTGATGCAGCTGGCACAGAATCGCTGGATCGCATTGCATGACGCACGTCTACTTTTGATGGGGCTCCATGACGGCTGCACAGGTGAAGTGTTGTAGGATGGTGAAACCGAACTTGGAGGACCATCATCCTCGGACTACGAGGGATCACCTAAGTAAGTATAATAATTTTGATGTAGGAGTTTACAAAGACTCAATTTCTCGAGAGCTGCTTCTATCTGTCTATCTATCTCTTTCTCTCTTTTAAGTACCAAAGACAGCCACCCAACAAGAACCCACGCTTGGCTATCATGCACAGTCTATCTTTAATGCCACTTCATTTGCCGGCATGGTAAATAAAGAATATTCATTAGTCGAGTGGCCTCTTTGACAGGGCCTTTGTTTTTACATTGATTGCTAAATTATGTATTCTGCTGATTTATTTATAGCTCTTGAGTCAGTTCCTTAGACGCTCGGTGTGCCAGAGAGGCCTGTAAAGATGTCAGCACACAGAAGCCAGGAGGTTAAGAATGTCTTGAAATGGGAATGGGGGAATTGTGGCTTGGGAACACACAAATGCTTTCCCGCATTGGTTTGCAGCCCTGGGCCATTGGCCCCATATTTTTGCACAGATGATCCTTTCAAAAGAAGGCATATCCCCTTCCTTTCTGCTTTCTTTGGCTTTAACCACAAATGGGGGGCTGGGGTTGACAATGGTGGGCAAAGGAGGGTTCCAGTCTGCCCTGAACTAGATGAAGGGGCCGACCCATCCTAGAATCATAGAATCATAGAATCAAAGAGTTGGGAGAGACCTCATGGGCCATCCAGTCCAACCCTCTGCCAAGAAGCAGGAATATTGCATTCAAATCACCCCTGACAGATGGACATCCAGCATCTGTTTAAAAGCTTCCAAAGAAGGAGCCTCCACCACACCCCGGGGCAGAGAGTTCCACTGCTGAACGGCTCTCACAGTCAGGAAGTTCTTCCTCATGTTCAGGTGGAATCTCCTTTCTTGTAGTTTGAAGCCATTGTTCCATTGCGTCCTAGTCTCCAAGGCAGCAGAAAACAAGTTTGCTCCCTCCTCCCTGTGACTTCCTCTCACATATTTATACATGGCTATCATATCTCCTCTCATCCTTCTCTTCTTCAGGCTAAACATGCCCAGCTCCTTAAGCCGCTCCTCATAGGACTTGTTCTCCAGACCCTTGATCATTTTAGTCGCCCTCCTCTGGACACATTCCAGCTTGTCAATATCTCTCTTCAGTTATGGTGCCCAGAATTGGACACAATATTCCAGGTGTGGAATATGAAATATTCTAGAAAAATTAGATTATCTTGAGTTGAGCCTTCTAGGAATGAAACATCCAAATTGTCCTAAGTTATCAATCATTTTTAAGAAATGCTAATTTTCTTTTTGTCATGTCAGAAGTGACTTGAGAAACTGCAAGTCGCTTCTGGTGTGAGAGAATTGGCTGTCTGGAAGGACGTTGCCCAGGGGACGCCCGGATGATTTGATGTTTTTATCATCCTTGTGGGAGGCTTCTCTCATGTCCCCGCATGAAGAGCTGGAGTCGACAGAGGGAGCTCATCCGCCTCTCCCCAAATTTGAACCTGTGACCTGTCGGTCTTCAGTCCTGCCGGCACAGGGGTTTAACCCACTGTGCCACCGGGGGCTCCTTAGAAATGCTCATAACACAGCCCAACAAAAACAAATTTCTTGGTGTCTTGGTGAGACAACAATACAGGAAATAAGGACAGGAACTTTCAGGCAGGAGGAACCTTTATTTTGTTATCCCACCGCTGCCACCATTAAATATGTGACAAGCACCAAACAAATAATGCGGAGCAATGAGGAGAGTGGAGAGTGGTGGTGTGTAGCTGTGACTGAGCGTGCATGCACTCACACACACACACATATAAATAAATGTATTTTTCGTTTGTGGGATTAACAGAACTAAAAAACCACAGGACAAATTGATACCAAATTTGGACACAAGACACCTAACAACCCAATGTATGTCCTTCACACAAAAAAATGATTTTGTCATTTGGGAGTTGTAGTTGCTGGGATTTATAGTTCACCTACAATCAAAAAGCATTCTGAACCCCACCAATGATGGAATTGAACCAAACTTGGCACACAGTTCTCCCATGACCAACAGAAAATACTGGAAGGGTTTGGTGGGTCCTTTGGTTTGGAAGTTGTAGTTCACCTACATCCAGAGATCACTGTGGACTCAAACAATGATGGATCTGGACCAAACTCTACACGAATACTCAATATGCCCAAATCTGAACACTGGTGGAGTTTGGGGAAAATACAATCTTGACATTCGGGAGTTGTAGTTGCTGGGATTTAAAGTTCACCTACAATCACAGAGCATTCTGAACCCCACCAAGGATAGAATTGGGCCAAACCTTCCACATACAACCCCCATGTGGGCCACAGCAACACGTGGCAGGGCATGGCTAGTATATAATTAAATGTAATGTTCGTTTGTGGGATTAACAGAACTCAAAAATCACTGGACGAATTGACACGAAATTTGGACACAATACACCTATCGGGCCAACGAGTGACCATCACTCATAAAAACACTGAAAAACACAGAAGAAGAGACGTAGAACGCCAAAAAAACAAAAATTACAATGCATGTGCAAAACCACACACACACACACACACATATATACACAAATATATATATACACACATATACAGTATATACACAAAAGGGTCTGGAGAACAAGCCCTATGAGGAACGGCTTAAAGAGCTGGGCATGTTTAGTCTTCAGAAGAGAAGGCTGAGAGGAGACATCATAGCCGTGTATAAATATATGAGAGGAAGTCATAGGGAGGAGGGTGCAAGCTTGTTTTCTGCTACCCTGGAGACTAGGACGCGGAGCATTGGCTTCAAACTACAAGAAAGGAGATTCCATCTGAATGTTAGGAAGAACGTCCTGACTGTGAGAGCTGTTCAGCAGTGGAACTCTCTGCCCCAGAGTGTGGTGGAGGCTCCTTCTTTGGAAGCTTTTAAGCAGAGGCTGGATGGCCATCTGCCGGGGGTGCTTTGAATGCATTTTTATTGCTTCTTGGCAGGGGGTCGACTGAATGGCCCATGAGGTCTCTTCCAACTCTTTGATTTTATGAAAACACATATACAGAGACTGGGCCACAGCAATGCGTGGCAGGGGATGGCTAGTCAAAAATACAATCCGAAGTGTAGCAAAGAAAGCATGAGGCCAAAGTAGGCCTAGTGGCATGCAAAATTACATTGCCCAAAAGTGTGGAAGATGGTTTCTCTATGCAGAGTAAGGTAGAGACCAAATCAACAGGAGACAAAGAGATATCCCTTCCTTTTTGGAGTTCAAATTGCTGTGCTTACGTGACTTGTCCCAAGTTCTTTATGGCAAACAGCTCTATATGAGGGCCATGAACTTAGCAGTTCAAGAGGGGTCAGGTTAGACAGCAACATGCATCTTCCAACTATTCCAAATGTGCATGCAAAGATTGTTAGTTCACCCAACAAGTCCTAGGGCAGTGTTTCTCAACCTGGGGTCTGGGACCCCTGGTGGGGGTTCGTGAGGGGGGTGTCAGAGGGCTCACCAAAGACAATTAGAAAACACAGTATTTTCTGTTGGTCATGGGGGTTCCGTGTGGGAAGTTTGGCCCAGTTCTATCATTGGTGGAGTTCAGAATGCTCTTTGATTATAGGTGAATGATAAATCCCAGCCACTACAACTCCCAAATGTCAAAGTCTATCCTCCCCAAACCGCACCAGTGTCCACATTTAGGCATATTGAGTATTCATGCCAAGTTTGGTCCAGATACATCAGTGCTCTCTGGATGTAGGCAAACTACAATTCCAAAACCCAAGTTCAATGCCCACCAAACCCTTCCAGTATTTTCTGTTGGTCATGGGAGGTCTGTGACCCAAGTTTGGTTCAATTCCATCATTGGTGGAGTTCAGAATGCTCTTTGATATTGTAGGTAAACTATAAATCCCAGCCACTACAACTCCCAAATGTCAAGGTCTATTCTCCCCAAACCTCACCAGTGTCCACATTTAGGCATATTGAGTATTCATGCCAAGTTTGGTCCAGATACATCAGTGCTCTCTGGATGTAGGTAAACTACAACTCCAAAACCCAAGGCCCACCAAACCCTTCTAGTATTTTCTGTTGTTCATGGGAGCTCTGTGACCCAAGTTTGGTTCAATTCCATCATTGGTGGAGTTCAGAATGCTCTTTGATATTGTAGGTGAACTATAAATCCCAGCAACTACAACTCCCAAATGACAAAATCAATCCTCCCCTCAACCCCACCAGTATCCAAATTTGGGTGTGTCGAGTATTCGTGCCAAATGAATGAAAATACAACCTTCATATCAGATATTTACATGATAATTCATAACAGGAGCAAAATTATAGTTGTGAAGTAGCAATGAAAATAATGTTATGGTTGTGGGTCACCACAACATAAGGAACTCTATTAAGGTGTCACGGCATTAGGAAGGTTGAGAACCACTGTCCTAGGGTCACCTTAAGTCTGAAATGACTTGAAGGCCCACAACAACAACAATCCTAATTAACTTGACTCTCTCATTGGGCAAAAGCAGGCCCACACTTCTCGTCAAAATATTGTTGAGTTTAGGTTCGTTAACTTTGTTCTTCATTGTAAACAAAATGCACATTTTGAGGCAAAACTCCTTTCTAGCATCAGCTCCAAAGTAGACTGACAAAAACCAGGGTGTCATCTCTCTGGAAGAAGTCAAGTGCTTAGTATAAGGCACTATGTGTTATCTCTACCCTTTCTGTGTACATGAACACACACACATTCAGAGACATAAAAACGGGGGAAGAAGAGCTTTGCCTTTTATGTGCCTATTTTAAGCAATTGATTATTGCCTGGCTAATAATAGGTGCTTCTTTTGTCAAAGAGCTGAATGGAGAAGATAGTAGATAATGTAGTATATAATTGTTCAGTTGACTGCCATTGAAAATTCCCAGCTCTTACTGTAGGACAGAAACCTTCCTCCCATGTTACTAGCTAATTTATCATGTAACGGTAATTAGAACTCTTGGAAACAGGAAGGGCCACATGGGGCGTAGCTTCTTCGATGGTGTCGTCTTCCTCCGATCACATTTTTTCTGTCCTCACTGCAAGGAATTAGAGGGCAAGTCAAGGGATAGACGAGAGGAGCAAAAACAGAGAAATATAAATTAGATTTTAAAAAAGAGAAATATAAATTAAATAAAAAACTAGGCTTCTCACAGGAAAAAATGGTACAAAATTATGGAAACAGAAAAGAAATTAATAACAAAGATTTACAAAAACTATTAGGGTGGTTTATGGAATCAAAAGAAGAAAAATATATGAAAAGATGAAACAAAATATACGAAGAAATATCAGAAGAGAAGAGTGGGATGAAATTTGGAAGAAAAGATTAAGGTTTACATATGCTTCAGACCTGAGAGAAAACTGGGTTAAAATTTCACAAAGGTGGTATATGACTCCGAAAAAAATGGGAAAAATCTATAACAATACAAGCACGACACGTTGGAAATGTAAAACAAAAGAGGGATCCTATTATCACATGTGGTGGGCATGTGTCAAAGCAAAAGAATATTGGGTTGTTGTAGGTTTTTCCGGGCTATATGGCCATGTTCTGGAGGCAATTTTTCTCCTGATGTTTTGCCTGCATCTATGGCAAGCATCCTCAGAGGTAGTGAG